>NC_090440.1:1716363749-1716673630 GCF_031143425.1 Pleurodeles waltl
GTGGCATCGTGGCAGCTGCACGCTTGACTTTTCTCAGTTCATGGGCAGTTATTTTGCGCCTTGGTTTTTCCACACGCTTCTTGCGACCCTGTTGACTATTTTGAATGAAACGCTTGATTGTTCGATGATCACGCTTCAGAAGCTTTGCAATTTTAAGAGTGCTGCATCCCTCTGCAAGATATCTCACTATTTTTGACTTTTCTGAGCCTGTCAAGTCCTTCTTTTGACCCATTTTGCCAAAGGAAAGGAAGTTGCCTAATAATTATGCACACCTGATATAGGGTGTTGATGTCATTAGACCACACCCCTTCTCATTACAGAGATGCACATCACCTAATATGCTTAATTGGTAGTAGGCTTTCGAGCCTATACAGCTTGGAGTAAGACAACATGCATAAAGAGGATGATGTGGTCAAAATACTCATTTGCCTAATAATTCTGCACTCCCTGTAAAAGCACAACAGGCAGCGTAGCCTGACTACAATGGACTTCCTGGCAGGCGGGGATAGAAATAAGGCAGTGAATTAAATGAGGGAGGAGGTGGGGGGGGGGGGAGGAGCATGGAGGAAGGGGAAGCGGTAGTGTTGAGTATGGTAAAACTGGAGACAATGCCGGATTAAGAACAGGAAGCAGGCGCGTGAATGTAGTTTGGTGTTTGCTGCGAGTATCTGCTGGGCTGAAAGTGGTTCTCTTGGCGTGCAGTATGTTAGCACTAGACCAGAACTGCTCAGTTAAACAGTGCTGTCACGCAGCAAGTTAGGCAGAGTTGTATTTAGCTTGCCATTTACATGTTAATCTCATGGCAATTCTAGCTCAGAATTTCGACTGCCTGCGACTGTTGAAATGAGCACGGCTAATCAAGGTAATAAAAAAAAACATTCCTCAAATTTGTGAAATGTGCGATGGTGAGGCAACGTCTGCAAGTGTTAAAACTCTATTGCTAGTAAGCAGAGCTCGGTTGTTGTGAGATGGGTGTAACAAGAGGAACGCGAATTGGGAAATGAATGAGAATTTAGATGGAAAAACGTGAACGTGGTATTAAGTGAAAGAACAAGAATTTCAGGCCTGGGTATACAGTGCATCGATAGGGAAACTGGGTGAATGGGATCATGGAGACCCCGATAAAGTCTGCAGAGATACAGGGGTGAATTCGAACAAAGGCGGAGGGGTTTGGACAGTAATCCCATTACCTCCCGAGGAGCTGAAGTGTTCTGAGAGTGACCCCTTGTCACGGAGTACGTCTATAATGGCATTTCAAGTGGGTAATGTTCATGTAATCAGCAGCTCATAGTGACAGTGGGCAGCCCATAGTCACTGACTTTAAGCCGACAGAAGTTTGTTCATATTCCTGCTGAGTGCGAACGACAAGCAGCCTGATTGCCCCGTGTCCTGCGGGCAGGTGCCAACAGTCAAGTCTGATGATCTAGAGCTGGCGAAAGGGGCTCGTAGTTTCACACTTTGTTTCTGTATCTGGAGTCTGCACAATCCCGGTTCGTGGATTATTACAATTTGGCATTCCAAAACAAGACAGAAACAGAGACAGACAGAGACAGAGAGATATCAATGCTTGACCCTGGGGAAGCAGACACATTGTTTTAGTTTTATATTTTTTCCTCTCTGTGAGGGTGGCGGTGAGGAACTCCTCAAATGTATGAATGCAGCTCCCCAGTAGAAACTGGTTTAGGTGTAGTGCTCCCTACCCCGTACTGTCTTTTTCTTCTAGGGTCTGTGGGCACATAGCAGAAAGGAAGGAGAAGAAAAACACTGAAGTTAAATAACAAGGAACAATGTGGGAGGCGTGTTGAAGATGGCAGGCACGAACAGGAAACTGAGGGATGGGCTGGAGGCGCTGGGGGTGGCAGTGCGAGCCGATTCAAAGCTTCATAGCCACCATGAGCACGAAGTAGAGAGAGACAGAAGAAAAAAGTAGTTCACTCACATGAAACATATTGGTAATCGTGCGATAATCCATGTAACTGGGTCAGTCTGCAAGGCAGTAACAAACCGCCCCAAGGTGGGACAAACTAAAGCATTCACCAGCGCCCTCAAGGGATTTTTGAAACGCAAGCCCATGGACGGATGAAAGTGATGGGCGTGACATGGGTGTTGTTAAAAGCCCACAATACTTACAACAGGTCCGAAGCGCGTACACGCTCAACAGAAAAAAGAAAAAAAAGTAGGAGGCACCATCAAACTAAGCACCCAGAACCTCTCTATATTTATCTAGACCACCTCAACCGTAGTCCACCTCATTAAAGAGCACCTCTCCACAAAGCACAGTCCAAGACTCGTATCTAACCCCTCTATTCACTTGCTGACTGTATCTTTGCCCTTCACGCTTATAATCACGCCACTGCATTTTAGCTATGTTCTTGCTACACAACTAGCATATGGAAACAAGCTTATGGCCACTAGGCTCTGCAAGATTATTCATGCTAATAGAATCAACAACCTCAGGGAAACTAGCCAAAAAGGAGTGGAACCAGGACCACATTGTTGCCATAATTCAATGTGGGTAAAGATTCAAGATGTTGAAGCACCATCAATACATTTCTGTGCTTGAGTTAAAGTATTAATCTGCATTTCATTTAATAGAGCTGCAATCTGTGACCATATTAACAGACTTTCTCCGCAAGTATCCACAAACTGTCCCCTAAGGAGAACTGATGCCCCTTCTGCTGCTAAGTGGACTGCTGTGGTAAATGTGTGATGCCAATACCAACAAGCATTTGCAATGCAACGGGTCACGCGTTTGCTCATGTTAGAGCTGATCGCATTGTAAACTCCTAACCCGACTTTTCACCTATCGGGCAAAAGTGCATTTATGTACATAACCCGAAAAAGTGAAATTAACTATGTAAAGCGCTCGACTTCTGCCAAGCTAGATCGCGCTCCTAAATTAGAAAAAAAGAAGTCCACGAGCCCGATGGAAAACAGCGAGCCTCGCATGTTTTCTGTACTTGGTCGCTGCGCTCGAGGAGGGCTAGCCACCGGAAAAGGCAATACGTATGCGTGCCTTCGACTAATGAAAGCAAGCAGATTTTATTAGGTAAGCCCACGAACCAATAAAAAAAAAAAAAACACTGACGTGACGTTGACAGGGCTCCGAGCCCTTTTCTAAACACTAAAGCATCTCGCTGCTATACGCATGCAACACAGGCTCGACCCTAAAAATTAGTCACCTATCAATTAACCTCTAATGAGCCCATTATTACTAATCTGTATAATTGCTTTGCCTCTGTCCAGCCCTGTATTTGAAAGTTTGCAGAGGTTTCAATAATGCAACAGGTAAAGCAATAAATGGATATATAGCCATTGATGTACAAAACCACTTAGGATCTTTACACTTGGGGAGGGGCGGGGGAAAGAAGTGGGACATTATGCAGAGTTAAAAATTACTTGAGATCTACCCTGATAATCTGAAGGTTTCTTTTCAAATAAAATGTTCATCTCCTTACTTGGTATTTAAAATATGTTAACTTTGAGAAGCAAACCTCCGGTCTATAATCTCAGTTTCTGCCATGGATTAACACTTTCTTCCTCTATTTATTTTAGTCTAGGAGGTTCCAAACGTAAACAGTTTACATAACTAAAAACAATACATAATTAAAAAAAAAAAAAAAAAAAACATACGGTGGGAACAGATCCATTAAGAAGTGGCATGAATTCCAGTAGGTGGGGAACAAAGCACAATGCTATTACAACATGGAAAACGTATACATTTTAGGTTTATGTTGTGAAACATAATTGCTTGGAGTCATGCATCAGGTATCAGCCTGGAGTGGAGGGTTGGGGTATTGCGTGCAATGCTGGTTTTCGAGGCAGAAGATCTGAACACTGAGGGATGAACTGAACAAAGCAGGAAAAGTGATGGCCGCAGGTCACTCTGCAGCAGATATGCACAAGTAGATTGAGTTATCTGAGCCTGAAGGGATACAAGGTGATACGGGTATCATAAAATAGTAAACAAAAGAGGACAATCATCATAAACAGAGAAAGTAAAAAGTAGGCATGGTAGATCTGCACGATAGTCAATAACTGGAACCTGGCTGCCATTGCAGTGAAGATGACAAACTGTAGCTGAACATTGAAGTTAAACAGCAGACCAAAGTGCTTGGCTGAAAATGTAGTCACAATCAGATAAGGACAAAAATTGTGCAAAAGCACATTATGCATGAAGTCAAACCCAGTTTAACATCATAGAAGAAAGGACCATCCAATGTCTAAAAGCAGTGGTGGGAGTAGATGGTGTGAAATAATTTTTTGGGGGGCATCCTCTGAAGAGTTGATGGGAGAAGCTTAAGGAGATATCAAATGAAAGGATATGACCTAACGAGAAACCAGCACTAGCAAAGCCAATAGGTCTCTTCTTTAGAATGTAAGTGCCACACTGGCTTGGTGGGAAGGTACACATCATTGGGGGCAGATATTTGAGGGGGGGCAGCAACACACATTGGTGAGAACTGGAACACACATGCACACTCTACTGGAGTGCTGAATGAAAAAGATAAGTGGTTCCCTAACTGCGAGTAGTGAAAGGATACGAGTAGTGAAAGGTTACAGGTCAGTCAACAAAAGGATTGTAAAGAGGTTATTCTCGGGGCACGGGGGGCAAGCACAAGAGGAAGGCTAGCATTCAAATAAGAAGCAAGCAAATGAGTGACATTAAATCCAATGGTAAGCAATGGGTATGTTGTAATAGTGCTGTAAACTTGTACTGCCTGCTAGGCTTGAACAAAGCTGATCCTTGGGAAAACCTGGAAAACAACCCGTTGTTGGGGAGCAGACAGGAAGTGCAAGAAGAACCAGGAAACAGAAAGTCATTAGCAAAACAGGAAGAAATACAACTCCTTACTACACAACAAAAGCAAAGACTGCTAGTGTGGTGAGGTCAGTAGAGAGAGGAGAGTTCACAGAGGACAATAATGCATGACCCTGGACTGTGCTGACAAATGTGATAATGAGAGGTGTGTAGGTGAGGGGCCTCTGTGAAATGTGTGGAAATCAGGTTTGAGAAAATATAGTAGACTGAGGCAAGAGACCGTGCTAGATCAACTGAACAATAAATGTGTGAGCATTCTGGTGAAGAAGGCACGGTGGCAGAGTTAAAAAGGTTTTAAGTGTATGTCACTGGTTTCTAGAGTAGTAGAACTACAATCGATCTAAAGGATTGCAGCTATGTGGCATAAATTAGAGATAAAGGTTAAAAAGAGGAAGAAGCAAGCTACAACTCTACAGAAAACGGTCAATGCCTTGTTACCACTGCATGGTCCTGTTTACTACATAAAGGTATACTGTGCTTCCAGTTCCAAGGACTCCTCAAGTTGCTGACTCTTGTTATAGGGCTTACTTTTTTTCAGGGTTCTCCAAAATGAACCGAAAGAAGTCGGGGTAAAATAAAATGGACTGCCCACTTGTCAAGGTTAAAACAGGCGTAGACACCGATTTTAATGGAGAGAAAGGGGCATTCTAGGAGGCTTCTCTTGCAGGCTGTAACCCAAACACTACTGCTAGACTGTCACAACTAAGCACAGTCTTCCCCACTAAGTGTTGAATGCTATTCTCACCGGGAAAAAAGTCTACACTAATGCACAGCTTTCGGAGTTCAACATTACAGTAAACTGTAGATTCGACCTTACAGGGTGTTGTCAAATTGTGGAATAAAGGGCAACATTTAAAAAATACTAGAGGACAGAAGAGCAACTTTGGAGAGATTAGAGTTTGGACAATATAAGAAAGTAGTTTTCTTCTCTCTAACCTCAAAGCACAGCTTCCCGACATAGAGGTTCTCCCTCTGTGGGACTCACCCAAAATCATACAGCCCGCCATTCCCTTACCATCTCCAGACCACATTTGCAAGCTTACCATAGAAGGGATTCTAATATTTTCCTGCATGTGTGCAGCAACATTCTATTCAAAAACAGAAATGTTTTTAGAAGTGCTCCAAGTTTTTCATAGGAAGGCTCCTACGGCACGAGTTGAAAGTGTATCCCACAAACTTAGGTACATTCATTTTCATACCGCTAAGTGCTAATGATAAGACATCATAGCGCATTCTCTACCTGGGTATCCCTTCATGTACAACGGATAGACCACCAGTTGAATTGGATGCACCACTGTTTGATAAAGTATCTTGTTTATTGGTGTGGTTAGTAGATTGTTCAATTTCAAGTTTTGAAACAGTTTGTATAATATAGTGTGCAAGTAAAAGGGTATGGTGTGGGAAGATCTTTGTGGCATTTGGAACATGAGTGTGCATGTAAAAGAACTTTAAAAAAAAAAAAAAAAAAACAATGGGTGGAAAGTGGAGGAATCACCTGCACACTGCCTTTCCAGAGTACACTTGGTGTTAGATTCGTATTATCCCAGCTATGCTGGTGTGTCATTTCTACCCAGAATGATCACTCTGCATGAGAAACTGGTATCCTGACATTTGTTCACCCTGCAAATGCACAATGTGGCCTATGCTTGACCATAGTAATGCCAAGCCCAAATATGGCATCCTATATTTTGTGAACTTTTGTCTGTGTCATAGCAGAGTAGGGTGTACTGATCCGCTTGTGTAAAGTTCCACTTAAATGTAACCCCCAAATCTTTGCACTGACCTTCCCATGTATCAAGCAGGTAGAGCAGGGTGAATGCATAAATCCTAACTACAGTCTATTTGTAGTGCAAGTCTAAGTGAAATGGGATCCATTTTGGATGTCCCCGATTCAGCATGAAGACCTGCCAAATCACACGGTGCCACAGTGTGTTAGATGATACTGGCTTCCTTCACATGGTCACCCGGTGAGGAGCCAAAAATCACACAGTGGCAGGAAAGACTAATGGAAAAAAAAAAAAAAAAAAACTATCCAGACTGGTTTTCCAGATCGTTTTTGAAGGTTCTGGGCTCCCGATATCCATTACGGAGTGTCAAAACACCTCATGACATCAGCTGCAGCCTTAGCAAGATTTTGTTTTTCTTGTTTTTCTGAAGAACGGGGTCTGGGAAGGGAAGGGGTAAGCAGAGTGCCTCAAGTAGCTCTCGTCGCAAAGCCCTGCACCTCATAGGTCATAGGTCATGCCCCCCTTCTCACACAGTGAAATATGCGTCTAGCTTTAATTCGGCAGTAATGCTATAAAAATCACATACAAATAAAATCACATTGACAATAGAAACTACATTTAGCGATATAAAACATATTCAGATTGTAAAAGAAATCTAAAATCATAAAAAGCATACCTGTAAAACCTTTATAAAATCTTGCATAATTCGTAATAGTCAAATAAAACGATTAGCCCGATGCGTGGAGTAAAGTCAATTAGGCAGATTTTGTACGATATAGACAACAATGCTACATTAGCTCTCTGGGGAGGTACACCGTTTTTGTCTAACTCTCCAAACTGACATCAAATATCGGGAAAATGCGAAAGCCATCAGCCGACTAGAGTCAGATTTCATAATTTTCAGGACCACTTTCTGTTCTCTGACACTCAGATTGGGGCAGAAAAATGTAAAATGCTTGAGCTTTTATCTAGGATTGTCACATGATGGGCACCTGCAATCCTCCGCCCTGGTGCCACGCACCCATTTAGAAGGATAAGAATGAATGGGCAAGGTCCCATAGCGGAACTGCAGAAACAGCCTCCTGGCTGTAACAGGCTCCATCTCATCCAGAAATTGCTTTCTAAGAAAATAGCTCTTCTCTATGAGGAAGGCATCGGTTAGAGAACCATGTTTTGTCTGGCAATATTTATTCATTTTTGTGGCGCCAGTAGTTGGACTTAATGAGTGTCTTAGAAATGGCACTAGCCTTCGCTGGATTGCTCCACAGACTTTTGCACCAAATCTCTGCATGGGTCGCTTTTACACAACTCACCCAGGGTATGTTGCATGAACTGGCAATATACAGTATTTCACCCAGTGAAATAGTTTTGTAAGTTGGCAGGTCCGAGCATGGCACAACATGGAGAATAAATACAGCATTCCAGTCAGTGGAAGTGTATTAACTGCATTCCTGCGGCTGGAAGATGAGCCCCAGACACTAAAATGAGGTAGGATGAAGATGGGTATAATCTCAGAAATTCAGATAAGGAGCTTTTGATTCGATTTTTCCATGCAGATTCTGATGTTCAGTGAGGAGTTGTTGTTTTTTTAGGAATGGACCTACCTTATTGTCTGCCCCAGAATGCTACTTCAGGAAGAAGGATGACAGCCAGGTTCAGAGTCTTCACACTTCCTTTGCCGAGGGTTTAGCTGCTCCTGCTTTTAACTAGCCACTACTTTTCTGCTCCATGAGTAATCACCTTGCACAAAGGCTGTGTCTGTATGACAGCCAGAAAACTACATTTCAAAAAGGACCACCCCAAAAGGTTACAGGATCTTAGAGGAGCCACAGCCCCTTTCAGCAAAAGTAGTGTAGGAGAGGGACCCAAACCACTCCACTTAGTTCCTATGAGAAGTTCTTATCGGCCAAGGAAGGGAGTGCTCCACGGAGTACTGAAAGAGCTGCTGTGTGACTTGGGCCATTGTTCCAGAGATGATGCAGAGCAGCTGAAACCTGTGCCACTTACTTGCAAAGCTAAGGGTCTGCCTGGCGCTTAGGAGCCTGCCTGGCTGCATGCTCAGAGGATGGAGAAGAGTGCATGGCTCAGCAGATGGAAAGACTGTCCATGAGAAGCCACCTAGCTGTGTTCCTGGAGTGAAGAAGACCCAAAAGCAGCTTAAGGTTTGTTGTAAGGGTCTCCCAGTGTGGTTCCAAAAGCAGACCACGTCATGAAATCAAGCCCAAAAGCAACAGTGTGCAGTTAAACACCCCTACAGATTGCCAAGAATTTGGTGCTGCCACTGTTTCAAATTTGTGTTTCTCAAGAGATCGAGGAGTCATCGCCACAAACACCATGTTCTTAGCCTGAGACCTGCAACTGCCAAAGACATACCACCCTGAAAACAGTCCAAAGGCAGCAAATGCTGAAGAAAAGTACTTTACTGATCCCAGCCCAGAGGTTGTAACTGCCGAAGACAAACACCAATCGGATGCCAGCCTGAAAACCACACTTGCCAAAGATGAGCAGCCACAGAGTAGCCCTGCCTTGCTGCTCCATCCC
This sequence comes from Pleurodeles waltl, assembly GCF_031143425.1. NCBI lineage: Eukaryota > Metazoa > Chordata > Amphibia > Caudata > Salamandridae > Pleurodeles > Pleurodeles waltl. The sequence continues at coordinate 1,716,372,840 of NC_090440.1, forward strand.
CAGTGGTTCAGGTCCAGAATGGGGCAGACACCATGGTCCCACATCACTCGAGGCAACAGTAAAACTGCAGGCGCAATGAGGGCACCCACCAATACGCCAAAAGCTGCATCTCTGCGCAGGTAAAGAAGGGCTTCAACTTGAGCAACTGAAAGGCTGAATTGATAGCATATGGGAAATCTGTAATGAGAACACTAGCTTTTGCCAGTATGACTTCTTTTGACAAAATCATCTGTAACGGTTTACAAATTATCCTGTGAGGTAATCACTCGAAAAACGCACCTGTGCCGCCACTGGCACTTTTGCACAAATCACAGTTGACACTGGGAGAACTACAGTAGTGGAAGCAATCCTAGGTGTGTTTGCAACCCCACAGCTGTACCTCACTGAACTGGGTAGCATTTAGTTTTGTTGTGATATTAAAGCACTTTCTTGTTACTAAGATAAGATAACTGATTTGGACAATATGGTATTGTGCCTGTTTAACTATTGAGTTCTGACCTCTTCTCTTCCATGCTCCTCCCTTAGAAGCTTTCAACTGCCCGCCCTCAGTACTCAGAGTTAACTGCAGAAGGGAAGTACTTGGTCCATGTTGGAGGACAACAGTAGGATGGACCCCAGGACACTACATCAATCGGCATAGTGTAGATCCAGTAGCCAGACACCCTTGTGCCCCCACCCCCTCGTCCCACCAAAATGGGGGTTGACAGTTGGTATGGGGTAAACGAGTGCCTTCGACTTGAAAGGGTTTTGTCATCTATATTGCTTTGGTGCAGTGTTGGGGGCTCTGCCAAGCATGTGCCTCTTAAGTATGGCCATGTGGTGGTGAGCCTGCACCAACAGTAACACCACACAACTTTATTGCAAAGTGTTGTTGACATCCAGCCAAGGCCCAAATATGGGTTACTGAAGGTGTGCTAGGTGCTTGTGGTCATAACTGTGTATAACACATTGAATGAATGAGATTTATAAAGTGCAATAGCAAGGAGCATTCCAGTACTGAGATGAAGGCAACATCAGACTACAGCAAGTTGAAAACCCTATATTTCAACAGCTTTTGGAAGTGAGTTTCTTTTGCAAGTGTGGAATAGGCAGAGAGAATATTCTTCCACACCGTAGACATTAAACACGACAAGTAACAACCTCTTTTTAGAGTTTATGACCCCAAGAATCTTCAAAAGCCAGGCCTCCATATATTTCAATGCTCTGGAATGATAAGGACCAGCCTAACACTAAACTCTCAAGCATGTCCTATAAAAATGTTCCCACTTCAAAGGTATGACCTGGTCAGTGAACTGCTCTGCAATCAAATAGCTTCACCAGTAAGTGGAAGCCTGTCCTGACTTGAACTGTGACTTCGGTCAGAAGTCCGAGGCCCTCCTCCACCCCCAGGCTTCTGCCTGAACCTCATCCCTAGTGCCTAGTGGGAGAGCTCTGCTCTTCTGCTGGGCTGCCCTCTGCCCCTTTTCTCCTCCTTTTTCTTTTAGTGTGCTGTTTTTGTGCATTTTGCTTTCTGTGCTTTCCTCTTTCCTTTCCTTGTTTTTCTCCTCACTCTTCTCATTCTCGCATCTCTCTCTCACACCGCCGGTGCTGCTCCGCCCCCTCCTCTCTCACTCATTCTCTCCACCGCTGCTGCTCCCGTGGCCCTGCCCCCTATTTGGCACGTTCCCGCTCCCACCTGTCCTTTCCTCCCCTCCCTCCCTACTTAATGGCGGCCGTGCCGCATGGCAAGCTCGTCTGCACCTGTCAGTGACCTGACCGCAACCAGCGCCAGGAGCCCTGGACCTCTCGCCCACCACCGATACACACCAGCAGCATTCATTGCTCTCAACTCGGGACACGACAACAACTGTAAGCAGGCATCACCAAGCAACACCAAGGGACACTTCAACTGTCACCATTGCAGATTCACCAGCCTCCGTCACTCGAGCCCACAAAGCAGAACACAACTTCAGATGTATCCTGATCAACACGAGCTCCATCCACAGGCACGCCATTGAACTCTGGAACCTCATCAACACCACATCCCCGGACATCGCCTTCTTCACAGAAATCTGGCTTAACCCCTCCTCGGCTCCAGACATCGCCATCCCAGATGAATACACGATCATTCGCAAAGACCGCATGAACCGCCCCAGGGGAGGAATCACCATCGTCCACAAAGATTCACTACGCCTCTCCACCAGCACCGAAGACTACACAACCAACGTAGGGCTCCTCCACTTCCAGATTGGAACCAACCCTAACACCACTCTGCGGCACATCCTCATCTATAGACTGCCGGGCCCCCGCCCCCCCATTCTGCGACAGCATTGCTGACCTCGCCACCACCCACGCACTTGCTTCCACGGACTACATCCTTTTCAGGGACCTCAACCTGGAGAACCCGAATGACAACTATTCCACGACGCTGCTCGAAACCTTGGCCTCAAGCAATTCATCACCTCGCCCACCCACTCCACAGGACACACACCAGACCCCCATCTTCACCACCAGCCACCACATCTCCATTAGCCACATCACCAAAATCCAATGGACCGACCACTACTGTATCCACTTTACCTTCAGCAAAACCCCTGACCAACACCTCGCACACCTACACCACGCAGGGATTGGAACAAGATCACCAAGGACCAGCTACTTAACAGCCTCAACAACTCACCCTCCCCCCCCCCACAAGACGTCCTTGACACTAACACAGCTGCCCGAGACCTCATCACCTGGTTTTCAGACTGCGCCAACATCTCAGCCCCCCAATCAACAAACCCTCCAACAGACGCACATCAACAAAATCCAATTAGCTCAGCCCCGCCCTCAAGGAGTCCAAACAAAACTGCAGACGATATAAAGAAAATGGCGCACCGACAAGACCCCCACCAACCATGAAGCCTTCAAAAAAGCCATAAATAAACACCACCAACTCACCAGGGACACCAAGAGAAACGCCGTACAAGAACGCATTAACAACGCACACAACAGCAAAGAACTCTTCCCGATCATCGGCGAACTGACCAACTAACCCCTGAGCAAACTCCACGGATATCATCCCCTCATAAGAACTATGCGATAACCTCTCCACCTACTTCCATCGCAAGACAGCAGACTTCTACGACAGCTTCCTGACCCAGGACCTTCCCATCACCGGCATATCCACCACCGAAGCTCCTCCAAACCCCCACCACCTACTCTGCTGGGCCAACATCTCCGAAGAAACCCTCAACGTCATGAACTCCATCCACTCCGGCTCTCCCTTCGATCCCTGCCCCCACCACGTTTTCAACAAAGCAAGCAGCACCATTTCACCCAAACGCCGGCACATCATCAACTGCTCCTTCGAAACCTCCAGCTTCCCAGAAATCTGGAAACACGCCGAAATCAAGCCCATACTGAAGAAACCCATTGCAGACCCAGAAAACATCAAGAACTTCCAGCCCATCTCTCTGCTCCCCTTCCCAGCTAAGGTCATCGAAAAGGCTGTCAACAGACAACTCACCAGACACATTGAACTCAACAAGATCCCGGATCCCTCACAGACAGGCTTCCGGAGCAACTAGGGCAGCAAGACCGTCCTCCTCGCCGCCCCAGATGACATCCGCATCCTCCTAGTCATGGATGAGACCACAGCCCTCATCCTCCTCGACCTGCCCCCCGCCTTCAACACTATTTCCCACTGCACGCTACAGACTCGTCTACACGACGCCTCCATCCAAGACAAAGCACTAGAATGGATCACTTCCTTCCTCTCTGACAGGACCCAAAGAGTCCGACTTCCCCTCTCCCCCCTTCTACTCAGAGGCCACCAAGATCATCTGCGGCGTCCTGCAAGGCTTCTCTCTGTGCCCCACTCAATTCAACCTCTACATGGCCCGCCTAGCCACCATCACCAGACACCAAGCCATCAACATTGTCTTGTACGCTGACGACACTCAGCTAATCATCTCCCTCACCAAGGACCCGCACACAGCCAAAACCAACTTCCACAACGGAATGAGGGCAGTCGCCACCTGGATGAAGGAGAGCTGCTTCAAGCTTAACACCCAAAAAAACAGAAGTCCTCGTCATCAGCGACAACACCTCAGCCTGGGACATCTCCTGGTGGCCCACTGCCCTCAGAAGCTCTCCGACCCCCACCGACCATGCCCACAACCTCGGCTTCATCCTGGAACCAGCACCCTCGATGAACCGCCAGGTCAGCGCAGTCTCCTCTGCCTGCTTCAACACCATGCGCATGCTCTGGAAGATCTTCAATTGGATCCTAACCAAATCCAAAAGAACTGTCACCCAGGCCCTCGTCAGCAGCTGCCTAGACTACGACAACGCACTCTATGCCGGAACCACCATCAAGGTACAGAAAAGACTGCAACACATCCAGAACGCCTCTGCCCGTATCATGAACATTCCCAAACACAGCCACACCTATGCTCTACTGAGAGACCTGCACTGGCTCCCAATAGACAAGTGAATCACATTAAAGCTTCTCACGCACACCCACGAAGCCCTCCACCACGCCGGACAAGAATACCTCAACCGAAGACTCCACTTCTATCCACCCTCCAGACAGCTACGCTTTGCCGACCTCGCACTCGCCGCTGCCCCATGCGTCTGGAATGCCACAGCTGGAAGAAGATCTTCCTCCGGCCACGCTGCCAAGACCTGGAACTCCCTTCTCATCCACCTCAGAAGATCTCCCACCCTATTGCAATTCAGAAAGGACCTCAAAACTTGGTTTTACACCTGGTCCCCTCTCTTCTTCGACGGCCTCTCACTTACTGCCCCCTCTCCCTCAAGCACCTTAAGTCCCTAGTGGGTGACAAGTAGCGCTTTACAAGTATTATGATTGATTGATTGGTTTTGGGTTTCTGGGAATAGAATAGTGAGAGGAAAATAGTTTTGCTCCAATAACAACTGCTTATATACAAATCCGGGATGTCTGCTTTGCCGATGTGGCCAGCCTTGGTTACCTTTGGCAGAAAACCACACAGAGGAGAAATGACATGTTCACAGTGATTCATAACACAAATTCTACTGGCTAAACAGAAAAGTGTTACTCTTCCAGAGCTACTAAGCCGAGGCATTGTACCATAATGCATTTCGCCAATGATCAATGGGTTCTCTTGTGCTCAGGATGTTCAGAGCAAAGAGGGCAGTATGGTTATGAGAAAGAAAGCAGAGAATTTGTCCAGCCTGCTGGAAAGTGGTCAGACACTATGTGTAGGTGGCTTCAAAACACACTTCCCTCTAGCTTGCTCCACTTATACAGAAAGAGACAATACACAGATTATTTCCTTTGCAAGTGCCACAAATGTGGCCTGTTGCCAAAGGATAATCTCATTTTGAATACAAGACCCATGATGGTTAAAAAACGTTCACCTTTTGCTGACTCCTAACTTAGTAGTATGCAGCTTCCAATCTTATTTATACAAGCAGCAGATTACACATTTTAAGAAGTGAGGCAAATATTTTCCTACTACTTACTGGGCATGTAGACTTTGCCTAGAATACTTGAATGAGTTACCCATATTTTAGACATCTATAAATCTTTGGAGTAGGAAAGATACTAGCGACGTGACCCATTAAAGCAAAATGGCAAGAAACTTATAATGAAGCACTCAAATTTTAGTTGATAAAGATTAGCCCTTCTGCTTTGTTTAGAACTGTCAAAATGATGGGTGCCCCGATTAATAACTAACAGGTAAAGTGACAGGCACTTTTTAATTAACTGAATTGTAATTGCTTGACCTTCACTTTACTTGCTTTCCTCTTCTGTATTAAAAATATAAGTGGTCCTGTTGTACTGGTGAGATTTTTCTTAAGCATTGACTAAAGATGTTTACTTGCTCATTTTAAGATGCAACTGTTTTTCCAGTAACAGCGAAACAATGTATTTTAAGAGGGGGGCTATGGAACAATCTAACCCAATACACCACGAATCTCTCAAATCACCAATGCACGGAAGACATGTAACTCAAATGAGTTGAGGGAAGGTGATATAAGACAGAGTGCAAAGATACTCATTTATTACACAGCATCTGAAGGACGGTGATCCATTTACATTTAAACTTTTAGCGTTCACTTTGAGATGGTACAGTAATGCTGTAGGGTACACTGGAATGTTGTATGACACTATCCTTCAAAAATACGAATGTCAAAATACCCTTACTAGTAATTTCAGAAAAGCAGTGTTCATTTGTCACTTATCTTTTGTATATTTGGTAGCTATAGAATATTGGTAAGACATTACCATCCTCTTTATCTTTAAGAACGTCTAACCAAATGATGGAGGAGGCTAACGTGTTGATGCTTACTGAGTACAACGTGTCCACTCTAGAAGCACATTTGCAAAAACAGTTAAATTCCGATTTCTTTTTCAAAAAATTACATTTTTCATGATTTGCTATGTATGACTGCATGTGATATTTGCTGTGTAATGCAGTTAGGACCCAGACTCTAACACAGTATCCTATGATATCATGCAAACCTGAGATGAACATATAACTTTTGCTCGGTCAACTTGTTTTTTTTTCTAGACTAACAAGGATAGGTAAAGCTAGAGTGAAGGTTGATTTTTGTTAATTTTTTTCCTGCAACCGTATGTCAAAAAACAAAACAAAACACACGATCATGCTATGTCTAAACTTGGCAACCAATTGATCGACAATAAAATTGCCCAAAATTAACTCTTGCGTGTATTTTTTAATACAACACAATAGGTGTTTCATAGCAGGTAGGTGTCCTTCAATATAGTGAAAGAAAACATTTTTAATGCACATTGCGAACAATAGGATTCTTATTGGTGCAAAAAAAGTTATTATTGGCTTACAATTACTGGAACATGAAGACATTCAAACACACAAGGATGACTAAAAAATATAAACAAGGCTAACGAATGGATAAAGCCTGGCCACAAAAGGACCGACAAAGTAAAAAGCATTAGCATACCATAGATCGCACCAAAGTGCACTTCTTTTTTTGGGGAAAGTTGCACATGTGATCAAACAAAACGCTGGCACTCTCAGTGAAAGACTGCCAAAGCATGAAGTGGGCTGACTCACTTCCCCATGTCGTAAGGTCTAGTGGCAGATGTAAAATCAGAATGACTGAACAAATCAATGATGAGGAGGGCCGACCTAAAGCCTCACAATGTATGCATTTTTGTTTCACTATTTTTTTTAATGAAACTGGTGAGACAGCTAAAGATGTTTTAATTTCAAAGAGAATACTCTGTGTTTTTTTCTTAAATTAATACCAAAGAAGAGTGTTGGCTCCAAGGAAATGCCGTCCAAACTCTGAAACTCATTGCGAGCAAAGATATTCAATGTCCACAATGTGAATTCAAAAAGGCAGTCGATATTTGGCTCTTCCTAAACAAGAGAAGCGCATGGCATAAGGGCCACCAAACCACTGCCAGACAACTACATACCCAAAGAATCAGTCACCCACACAAACATGGTAGGTATCGGTATATGAGATTATCTGACACCTCTTCATTTCACTCCAGTCTTAAACAGAGATAAAGCTTAATCGGCACGATAAGGGTACGCATAGTCTGGCAGTCATGCACACCACCTAAACTCTTCTCAAATAAGCAACACTGAATTCATGCTGTACCAACCTCACAAAAAATTGAAGTCGCTTGCTTGTCATTCACGAGAAACAAATCAGAGCTTCACCAGGGACATGTGGCATAATGCAAATGTCACTACAATACAACTAAGGAAAATATACTAGCTGTGCTTTTTAGTGTTATATAGTTGAAATTGTATGTCAATTGAGATTGGCATAATACACACCCTTGAACACTTAACAATATGAACAGAGAGAGCAGGGGGTGTCGAGATAAAGATCCTCTTGGCATTTCAACAACTCTTCAACTACCTGCAAGTACATGTCTTGGAACAGGAAGGATTTGGGTGGGAAGGAGAAGCTCTCTCTCTCAAGCTTCATACAGCACAAATTACTTTACAGCCAGCAAAGCGAAACTTCTAAGATCGCAATAAGTGACTGAGTTTGCAAGATCAGATTTTAATTTTGTTCACTTTTTAGGTCACAGCCCAGCAGACAGCACTGCTGTCTGGTTTGCTGACTTGGGGACTTTCAGAAAGTTGATCAAGGAATGCAATCTGTCCCCTGCTTGCTATTGGCTTTGTGGCTTGTAACTCATGTTTTCTTGGTTTCTATTTGCTGGCTTTATTTACTTTAGTCTCTCCAGGTTCAGTTCCTCCCTTCCTTTGCCAAAATCGTGTTTACTGAATCCTTCCACAAACTTATTTTCTGTAAACAGGCCTTTCAAATCCTGTTTCTTATCTTGTCACTTTTGCTGGGCATTGAAAGACAGAGGTCAAATGTTAAGCTGCCCCTTCCAGGGAGTTTGCCGATTACTTTGCTTTCACTGACTTCAAATGGAGAGCATTTACAGGAAAGAAGAATGCAAACTACTTTTCTCATGAAGCCTGCTTGAACACCACACGAAGACATGGAATGTTTAATTACACATGCCTGCAGTACAGCAATAGAAACTTCTCCGTTTCACTCACACACATGGCGTGTTTGCTCAAAGCGACTCAAATGCTGTGGAAAGAGTGTTTTTTTTCCATGTGATATTTCTTATTTTGCTGCACTGAGAGGGAATGTCTTGCTCCGCAAAGATAAACTTCAAGTAGGGCTCAGCCATCAGACTGGGAATCACAGATGTGCGCATTGACACTCTGAACAGCGCCTGCTTCCTATTTCAGTGATAGGTGAGGTCTATGAACAATCAGAGGCTCGGGCACCTTTTGTAGCTTTTCAGCAGTAAAGTTGGTCAGTGATTTTTTTTTTGTGTGCTAGTGCTGTGCATACGTTTAGGGGCGCTCAATTAAGACATTAAACGAAGGCTTATGCTATGGCAAATATGAAAAACTGACACCAGAAGAAAAACAGAAATTGACATGCAGCTATGCTAAACAGGACTGAACGCTTATTATGGCTAATGTTGGCCTATCTGTCTTATTTGTTGTATTGTTTACATAAATTCCACACATTATTGTTTGTGTACTATATACTTATATCAGTAAAACGGTAAGTCTGTGCCATTTAAATTGGAGATGTGTTGTTTGTAACGGCAGAGCGTTATCACACCATGCACATTCCACTTTATCCCTCAACACTCCTATGCACCACTGTATACTGCACTCTACTCCCCACCACTCTGTTCTATGCTAATGCACTCTACCCCTCCTACTCCACTATGCATTATTCCACTCTTTGCCAGTGCACTTATCGTACCACTCCAGGCCAGTGCGCTCTATGCCAATCCATTCTATGCCACTTTATTGTCCTCAGAACTCTCAGTACACCACTCCACTCTGAAACAATCTCTTATGTGTCACTTCACTTGGCACCATTCCACTTTAATCAGTGCCACTACAGTTTACTCTGCACTGTACACCAATGCACTTTTCACCATTTTCCTCAAAACCAATGCACTCTTTGCCATTGCGCTCTACACCACTATCCTCTACACAACTTTACACCACTGCACTTTAAACCATTGTACTCTACAACACTACACTCTACGCCTCTCTATACCACTGTACCCCAGGCCACTGTTCTACATACCTTTCTATTCTACACCACTCTATACCACTACACTTCCATGCCAATGCACTCTACGCCCCTCTACTATACACCACTGCACTCTACAAGTCTACTCTGCAACACTGCACTCTCTGCCCTTCCATTCTCCTCAGCACCACTATTCTGTGCCACTGCACTCTACTCTGCACCGCTGTACTCTACGCCACCCTACTACACGCTATGCTAATGCACTGAAGCCCACTACTCCACATAGCTCCACTCCACACCACTGCACTCTACTCCAAACCTCTCTAACTCACTCTGCACCACTGCACTCTATGCCAATCCACTCTAATCTGCTCTGCACCACTGCAGTCTATGACACCGGAATCTACCCTGCACCACTTCACAGCACTCTATTCTACACCGCTACACTCAACGCTAATGCACTCTACACCACTTTACACAAAACAATTACACTCTACGCCAATCAAGTTTGCATCAATGCATTATACGCGCTATACTCTATGCCACTGCACTCTACACCATTTCAGTCGAAGTCACTTTACTCTGCACCACTCTGTGCCACTGCACTCTACACCACCCTACTTTGCAACACTGCACTCTCCACCAATGAACTCTATGCACCCTACTCAGCTCTACGCTAATGCACTCTATGCCACTTTAATCTACTGTGCACCTGGGTACTGGGCACTCTATGACAATGCACTACTCTAACCCCATGCTCTCTACCCCTCTCTAATCTGCACCACTGCACTCATTGCCAGTGCACTCTATTCCACTGCACTCTACACCACTCTATTCTGCATTACTGCATTCTACGCCACTTCACTTTGCTGTGAAACAATCTACTCTATGCCACTGCACTTTATGCCACTACTTTACATCACTACTCCATGCCACTGCACCACTTGACTCTACTCAAATGATCTACTCTGTGCCACTGCACTCTGCTCCACTGCACTCTACACCACTGCACTCTACGCCGCTCCCTATTCTATGTCACTGCTCTCTACACCACTCTACTGTAAACCACTGCACTCTATGCAACTACTCTGCACCAGTGCACTCTACACTACCATACTGCACTCTGCAACACTACACCACTGCGCTTTGATTCTCTGCTCTGCAAGACTGCACTCTCCACCACTTAACTCAGTGTTTCAACTCTGCACCATTGCATACTACGCCGCTGCATGCTATGGCAACCTACACTATTGCACTCTGTCATGCACTCCACGTCTCCTGATTCAATTCTGCACCACTGTACTCTCTGCACCACTCTACTCTGGGCAACTCTGCTCTAAATCACTACACTCTATAGCACTCTACTCTGCAAGACTGCACTACTCTGCACCACTTCACACCATTGTGCTCTACGTCACTGCACTCTACGCCACTCTGTTCTACTCTACACCACACTAATCTAATGCACCCTACCCCCCTGTACTCTAAACCAAGTCAATGTCAGTCCACTGCACTCTAAACTACCAAGCTCAGCATGACTCCACGCTACTCTAATCTATTGTGCACCATTGCATGCCTCTGCACTCTACATCACGCTACGCCATTGTACTCCACAACTCTACACGCTACCCTGAACCACACCACTCCACACTGAAATAGTCTATGCAACTGCAATCCACTCTGCACACTCTACGTCACTGCACTCTATGCCAATGCACTCTGCACCACTGTATCTTAACCACTTCACTCAAGGCCATTCTGCGCCACGATATTCCACTCTGATGCTCTACCCCATTAAACGCTGCTCCACTCGATGACACACTACTCCACTCGACAACGCTTTATGCAAATCCTTCAACCCCCTTTGTGCCACTTTACTCCATTCTATTCTACAACACACTACTCCACAACACTCTACTCCACTCTCCCATTCCGGTCTCCTACACAACTGAACTCTATGACACTTCACTTTATGACAATTTACTCTACAACATTCTACTCAACTTTATACAACACCCTCTACACCACTCTACGACACACTGTTCTACAACACTCTACTCCACTATGATACTCTGTGCCAATCAACTGTACACCACTCAACTACACTACTCCCGCCATGGAACTCCACAACACTCCCCTACATGCCACTGAACTCTACATTACTCGATAACACTCCGCCCTAATAAACCTTACGACACTTCACTCCATGCCACTCTCCTGTACCCCATTAACTTTTAGCCGTGCTGAACACCAGCCACGCTGGTGTACAACATGGCTAAAACATATTGGCAAAGCCAATAGTTCTTGCAAAGGCGAAACCTATTGATTTTGCCAATGCTCGTTTTAAGAGCTGCCATTTAAACAGAACTAAACAAGACTCATTTTATTACGATTACTTTTTGCCTCTCTTTATGGAAATCATCAATTTTTTATCACGAACCAAAGGGAACCCAAAACTTATTATTATGAATCAGTGTTCCGATGATTAATTCAACAAAATTACTTTGAGAGTTTAGACCATAAATCACACAAGCAATGCCATTTATATTTAAATGTTACTCACGGTCACAAAGCATAGAAAAATCTCACTTAAGTACACTGGAAACCTCTCAGAAAAGGAAACTACAAACTTTCCACCAATGCTTTCTGCTTGTGATAATCATGCAAAAAGTAAAAATGTGATATTACCACGCGCAAAACAATCACGCAAAAAGTGTGCATGCAGTATTTAACTCCACCTTTAAGTTAACGGAGTGCATAAACATTCCAACTACATTTAAACAGGGGTGTTTTCCGCCTGCAGTTAACACGTGGGTAAAATTAGTAAGCCTGTGACCTTGTGCACTTATCAGCCATTCCCTACTCCGCTGTTCTTTTTGTACCTCATCATTCTATTAATCGACCCAGATTGCATGACAAGGTTACACCGTTGGTAGTATTCGACCAAATTTCATGATATGGAGGATGAGATCATCGTTTTAAAAAGACATAAGCGAAATGAAGCCAGCAACAAACTACAGCAAAACTAGCTGAAGGTGCACCTAACACCCCCTGTCCCACTCATGTCGTCCGCTACTTACACGGACCGTCGGTAAATTCAGCCTAATCTCCGCTGTTCGTTATTAATCTTTCAACGGACGACATTTGTCCGTAATTTCAGTACTTCCGGGTCGCATGACAGCCAATCCTATGTCTGAATATACCGTGAGAGTCGTCAGGAGAGGGCGGGCCTCATAATGCGTAAAATTACCTAGGATTGGAGCATTGGCGGTACTTCAACCAATCCTAGTGTGTCTCACAACAATTCAGATCTTGAAGTACACCGGCTGAGGCCACGTGTGCATTTGAGACATAAATAATGCCCGTGGCATTACCACTTTGTGTTTTACCTCATTTGGGCATCCACAGCGATGGTTGTATTTTGCGTGTCGATTTTCTAAGACGTGTTACGGACGGGGCAGAAGTTTTATGCGGCGCCGATAGTCCATCAGGACCAAGCTCGCACTCAGACTGCCTCGAAGGATTCTGGATGAGAGCAGGGAGTCTCGATAAGAGGAGGGAGAAAAGGGTGGACTCCTGATGAAGAGAGTGAGTGCTGATCGGCTACCCTTCACTGCCAGCCAGATAAAGGGCATGTCCTTTCGTTACTTACTTTCCTGCAGCAATTTGCTGGCTTTAGCTTGCGGTGTTTTAACCTTTCTTAGGGTCACCTGCAATATAGAAGACGCGGCAGTGGATCTTGAGGCGGCACCTCTTAAAACAAGCATTTGCAATGCAATGGGTCTCGCGTTTGCTCGAGGTAGAGCTAATAGCGTTGTAAATTTCTAACAGGATTTTTTTTGCCACACAAGCTGAAAAAAACAGTAGACGTAAGCGAGCCAATTCAGAATGCCGCCCTGTGCGCAAAGAGAGGGGCAAAAGGAAAAAGAAGTTCTCTCACAAAGGTATGGGTAAAAGTGCAGTTATCCATGTAACAGGGTTGATGGTCAAGGGGTAACAAAACCGTCCTAGGGAGGGACAAATGTAAAGCAGTTTCCAATGAAAACGGAGCGTTTTTGAAAGTCAAGGTTAAAATCCCAGATACATACCAACACATTGGAAAAGCCGTGCTTGCGCGCTGCTATGGTCAACCTAAAAATGGCACCCTGTTTTTAAAGCCGTTCAAAAATGAGACCAAGAAAATTTGAATCAAAAAGCACACAGCAAATGATGGCAAAATGGAGGATTGTGAGGGAAAGAATGTGGCCTTTCTGTAGTGCCCATGTTAAGTGTAGTTTATTGTGAAATGGAAGTAGTAGTAGGGTGGCGTATTGGCTTATTATGGACCACCAGTAGGAGGCTTCTTTCTAGTTTAGGCCATTACCTCTAGTCATGATCATGGACTTCTCGATGTCTGGTGTAAATAGCATAATTTCTGGTTAGAGGCACTTGCATCATGCCTCTAACTATGCCTTCCTCTGGGTGTCTGGTGCAGCGAAGGCAATTGTTCAGGTGCTAGTACTGCGGAGTCCTTAGACAGTTATACTAAGCCAGATCTGTTGATACATAGTCACAGCCCTCTTCTTGCACTGCTTGACATTTTTATTTCAGTGCATTGAATTTCTCGGCTCCTATTAAAACTTGCAGTCATGCTCTTGTAGTATTTTTGTTTACTGTAGTTGTTTCTAGTATTTTTGTTCATGGGACAAACATTACCAAAGCTAATGTCTATTTTTTTTTTTTGTGTGTGTGTGCCTAAAAGGGATTCTTCATTGAGTTAAAGTGAGTGACCTTATTGGTGTATGAATGAATGGAAGTATGAGTGAATGCCGGATGGCAATGGTGTGTGACTGGGCACATGAAGAGATGCAGGGATAAGTGGCTGAGCAGCAGCAGGAGAGAATATGACCTTGCCACCAAAGAGGACCAGAGGTGAGGACCAGAGGTAAGCACCAGCACCCTGCATTCAGCCATTCAAGCACTTAGTAACTAGCTCTTCCAGTCGTTAGTGCATGCACATGTTCATCTCTCTTCAATCCTCCCTTTCACACAGTCACCCATTCATTTGTCTGTGCACGCATTCATGCCTCCAAGCATACATTCCGTCATTCGTGCATTCTTCATTCATTCATTCATTCATTCACTCACCCTCTTATATATGCACTTACTAATCCGTTCATCTACCATTTCACTCATTCTTTCATTCATCAATACAACAGCCCACACAACCACACCTACAAAATGTATATCTTATTGAGTACAGATCATTTGTTTCTGTTTCCCAAAGTTTGCCACCAATTAAAAAAAAAATGCTAACATAAAAAAACGAATGTTTAAACCATCATAAAGAATCCCAACAGATATATATTTATTAGAAACAATACCACAAACCTAAAAAACTCCCCTTCTGACGGCCCTGCCTATAGACTTGCTGACCAGATTATAATTATTATACATCAGAGCTCTGTTGCACCTTTGAGTGACTTGGGGGGGGGGGGGGGGCGTTGTTTGTTTTAAACAATGAAGAAAAGTAACACAACAGACAAAATGCAGTTTATTCTTTGCATCTTCATAAATAATAAACTAAAGGAACTATTTAAAAGCATATGGCCAATATAATTAATTTGATTGTGCTGTTATAGCGAACAGTGCGCTCCATACACGGTTCCAAAAAAGTGTAAATATCTTCTCAGTTCAGAGACGTGTGAAGGCATGGGCAAAGTGGGCACTGGCTCAGGGCGGCGCCCTTTCAGGGGCCCCTTGATACCCTTCTCAGCTGTCTGCCTGAGCCAGCTGTGTTCTGCAGACAAACCGGCCTGATGACCTTGAATGATTCCTAAAGGTTGATTGTTTAAATACCATGTTCTTTTCATTTATTTTTAGTAAGTGTTGTGTGGGAGTTCCTTACAGAAAGTTTACTGAGAAATGTTATGCTGTGTTTTAAAGAAATGCAACATCAGTGCAAGCATTTGCAATGGATCGGGTCTTGCATTTGCTCGAGTTACACCTATTAGCGTTGTAAAGTCCTAACCGGACTTTTCTTGCCACACAAATTGGAGAAAAAAACAAAAAAAAACTAGTGTGCTATGTAAAACCCAGCGCGATTGCGCTGCATGGAAAATAAATAAGGTAGTGCAGAAACCAAGCTGAAAACGGCCTCGTAAGTTTTCAGTAGTTGGCCGGTGCGCTCGAGGAGGGCTAAACACCGAAAAAAGGCTTTTCACCAATGAAAGCAAGCGGATTTTAAAAGACAAGCCCACGAACCAATGAAAGTGTCAGGCATAACATGGGTGTGGTTACAAGCCCAAAGCGAGATTACAACAGGGACGCAGCGCTTGTGCACTCGACCCTAAAAGTATGTGACATAAGTGGCATAACGTGGAGTCGTTAATCCATACCTCTCGTACCTTATTGTATTTTGCACTTGTCGATGTGTGTCTCCTGTGACGTTTTAATGTTTTTTTTGTCCCTGAAAACCAACCTTCCTATCCAAATTAAATGACCGTCAGTGGGGTTGATGGTGCTTTTTTCTACTAACTTCAGTTTAAAGCGGGCCTGCAATACTGGGAGTGGTGTTAATCCTCAAGGATTTTGCTGCTTCTCACCTGGTTCTGGTCGACTAAATTACAAAGCAATTAGAAGAGCACACTAGGCTTTTCAATGAAAACAGGACAAGGATATAAAATTAATGACCAAGAAGGTTTATCAAAGGATCCAGATCATTACAGGCAGCAAAGTTAAATGGTTATGAGTCAGCCAGTTTATCTATTATCATATAACAAGCCAACAACCAGGACCAGGTATAGTTCAGCTCCAAAGAACAAATCAAAGTTATAAATTATAGGTTAAACTGACGTAGTGTTGTCAAAGGAAAGTGAGCCCACAACCATCATGATTTTTTTTTTTTTAATGTGCAAAATGCAATGAATCCAGTTATGTAAGGGTTACACAGTTTGAACCAATCGGGTTAATGAAAGGATTCAGTTTCTGAAATCACAATATTCAGCATAACCCCGTAGATTCACGTAATGCAGTTCCCATCCCAGGATCTCTCGAGATAACAAAATTGTCGGTACAAATGTCACTACTTATTACACAGACGGGTTCTTATGAGAAGCCACAGTTGTCCCAATATGTGAGGACGTGGGAAGATTCCCTCACAGTGTGCTACCGAGCTCTACAAAGAAAACCAGCATTTGCAATGCAATGGGTCTCGCATTTGCTTGAGTTAGTTATTGGCGTTGTAAATTCATAACTGGAATTTTCTTGCCACATAAATTGGTCAACCCTGCCTCATAATTTGGTCTTTTCTTGCCACATAATTCCAGTGGCCCTGCATATAACTAAAGCACTTCCATATCCTTGCGCCTCTCCACGGTTCCCAAAGAAGCCGGGCCAGTACGAACAATATTTATTTGATAAAACAAAGACTGCAATAATTTATATTAAACAGAGGAAATTGTGTCATGCTCCAAAACAAGAAAAGAAATGCAAACCATTGAGGCAGTTTCCTCAATTGAATTTTATTTGGGTGTTTGTTTGCTCATAACTTTGTTGTGCACATGCTATAATTACCCTGGCTTCTTTCACAGTTGCATGCAAGACCGCTCTCAGGTGCATTAAAGGCTCGACCCTTCAGAGATGCAGGTACGTGAAGCCGGTAAACAAGATTATTAGTTGTGACAATATTACTGCACTTTTGAAACAGTAGACACAATTTTCACACTTGGCCGTTTCCTTTTCTTTTTAAGGTTATTGTGTTTCTGTTCGCTAATAAGCCAATTTCTTACCATTTATGGGCGATATTTCAATGGTGCCTCTTCAATTTCATTCACCAGTTCGGAAAATTTAATGAAATTATAAAAAAAAAAAAAAAAAATTCTATCCCGTGGACGAGCCAAAAATATGAAAACGAGGCTGCAAAAATTCCTACCAGACTCCAAAACGGCTATCCCCACAATAAAATCCAAAGCACCGCCAGAGGTGTCAGATGAATCCAACCAAAGTGCTGGTTGGGCACAAAAACGTGTTGCAAAGTGTGCAGGGAGATCCATGGGTGAACGACAGTAAAAACACATAAGATGGTTAAGAACACAGGGACAGTGGATCCGTCTAGACGTTAGGAGAGACCCGGAAGTGCAGGGACCCATTCTAGCGATGACAGACGGCTACATAGTGTTTGGACTCTCACCTAAAGCAACTATAAACTTGCCAGCATAAAATATACCCTTTCATAACTCCTCAAACAATGCTTGTTTTTTTCCACTCACAAGCAAGAGAACTTTGTCTACTCACGTTCTGCCTGAAATCTTGAATCTCTGGTTAACAACAAGCAGCTGCTGGGAGCAGAGACGTTCGCCAAATGAGCGGGAAACAATAACCAGAATGAGCCGATTCAAATCGCCACAGCCACCATGAGCGTGAAGGAGAGACTCCAAAGAAAAAGTAGTTTGCTCACAGTAAAATGTATCGCCAATTGTTCTATAATCCATGTAACAGGGTCAGGCCCCAAGGCGGGACGAACCTAAAGCATTTACCAAGGTCATCAACAGATTTTTGAGAGGCTAGCCCACAATGAGTGAAAGTGATGGGCATGGGATGGGCGTGGCTAAAGCCCACAGATAGATAACGACACGTTGGAAAAGCAGCGCATGCTTGCTGCCGTGCCTGCCCTAAAAATCGGTCTGTGCCTGAGAAAGTGACATTACAGCTGAAATATTCTGTACAAAGTTGCTTGTGCCTTAATAGATGACCACCTTCTGAAAAGATGGCTGCAAGCAGTACCAAACATTTTGAAATCCAGGCTTACATTGGGCAATGTGAAAATAAATGCAACAGCTTTCTATACATGTTATCTATTGTTGTTCAAATACTATTATAGATAAAAAAAAGGCTTTTATTTGAATCCTCCTCAAACCCCCCTCTAGGCCCACTCTTGTTAGTGAGAGAGTCAAAAGGTTGGGAGGTTTGCTTATTAGATTTTCACCCTCCCCCACCAGAAGGTGCTGCAAGGGTTAGGACATTTAGGAGGTAAGTAATACACAAGTTATATCCAATAGTATGCAGAAATAGGCATGAGAACCGTTAGAAAACAGTTAGTGAAAATCACAATAGAGAATAATGGCCCTAGGGGGAGCAAAAACCATTTACTAAAAAGATGGAATGCAAGAGTCGGTCCCCCCACCTAGGTAAGTGCAGTGTGTAGTGGGGAGCTGGGAGTACAAGGAAATCCCAAAGTTAAGTACCACAACACCCCCCAGCGACCAGGAAAGCAGGAGTAAATCACTGTAAATTCCCCAGAACACTCACTTGGAAAAGAATAATAATAATAATGCAAAGCCTAGAAGAGACTGCAAGACATCAACAGTGGATTCCTGGACAAGAGGACCTGTGGAAGAAGGGGACCAAGTTCAACAAGCACAGCAGAGTCCAGGCAGGGCAGGAGCCCCTACTCACCAGACTGAAGATGCAAGAGATGAGTCGACTGTGATGGAGAGTCAGCACTCCACCCTAGAGGACCCAGTCGAGTTTCTGGAGGATGCTGGTGATGTCTCGTGCCGGAAGGAGGATTGCAGTCGGGTTTACGTCTTCAGATTCCACCAACAAACCTTGGCACATGCAAAACTCGCTGTTGGCGGAAAGTGGTGCTGTCAGGGAACAGAAAGGACCAGGTGGACTCTACCCACGGGAGGAAGTTAGAGGGGCCCCTCAGCGACACAGAGAGCCAACAAAAGCAAAGACAGCACCCACAGGAGTTCCAAAGGATGGGAACACAGAAGTCAAAGATAGAGCTCATGCAGCACTTCGAAAAGGAGTCTCACGCCGCAAGGGAACTACTCAGGGAGCTGTGCATTGCAGGATAGAGTGATGGGGGCTGGAGCTTCCCGATGCCTGAAGACCCCTTGGAGAGTATGCCCGCAAGCCTTGGAAGCTGCAAATGACGTGGGAAATGTTGTAGTTGCTGGAAGGAGCCTTGCATACAATCTTGCAGGCAGAGTATTGCTTCTTTGTTGCAGCTTGTCGGGTCCTGGAGCGTCCAGATGCAGCTTTTTCAGTCAGAAGTCAAAGTGGAGGTTGCAGAGGAATCCTATTGGAGTCTTGCAAGCCAAACCTGAGAAACCACCCAAGAGAGAGAGACCCTAAGTAGCCCTGAATACAGGATTGGTCACCTAGCAGTGGTGACCACCTATCAAGAGGGGGCTCCGACGTCACCTGCCTGCACTGGCCACTCAGATACTTCCAGAGTTCCCTCCCAAGCTTAAATCCAAGATGGCAAAACCCAGGGACCCTCTGGAGGAGATCCGAGCACCACCCCTGGGGTGGTGATGGACAGGGGAGGGATCACTCCCCTTTCCTTTGTCCAGTTTCGCACGAGAGCAGGGACTGGGGGTCCCTCAACCAGTGTAGACTGGTTTGTGCAAGGAGGGCACCACATGTGCCCTTCAAAGCATTTCCAGTGGCTTGGGGAGGCTACCCCTCCCAAGCCCGTAACACCTATTTCCAAAGGGAGAGGGTATAACTCCCCTCTCCCAAAGGAAATCCTTTGTTCTGCCTTCCAGGAGGGCAGAAACCTATCTGAGAGGTGGCAGCAGCTGGGGCTGCCTGGAAAACCTCAGAAGGCTGGAATGGCAATACTCGGGGTCCTCTAAGGAGCCCCCAGAGTGCATGGAATCATACAACCAATGCTTGCAAAAGCCTTGGGGCATGATTCCAACATGTTTGATACCAAACATGCCTATGTTCAGAGTTACCATTATGTAGCAGGAAATAGGTAGTGACCTATGTCCAGTAAAAGAAAGAAAACATGTGATTATTGTTTTACACATATTTACTACAAAAGAATGTCCAACAGTTTAATACACTTTTGTTAGCTCCACACACTATACATTTCTTTACCATTCTAATTTTAAATGACTATCATCTCGGTATGTTCAAATTCGGCTATAATGATTTCTTCAGTATATTTCGTACCACACAAAGCTCCGCAATGGAGAAGGAATAACAACGCAATGAAAAATTACTTCTCAAAATGTAAACCATGTAGAGAAGACAGATTGGGCTAGTGAGGCATAATGAATTAAAAAAAATGACTGACAAAGTAATGTATGTAACAAATCCATCTGTAATGAAAGTCAGTGTTAGATTTTGTTATCAGCTGCTCTTCCACATACATAAGCAACACAAATTATAGTTTAAAGCCACCCTTTGGATGTGTCCTCATATTTAACAATGATATGCTGCTCAAATAGTCCTAAAATAAACCTAATTCCACTGGTATGCTACAGATTACCTAATCAAGAACAAGCTCTAGACTTAGTCACACACAATATGTCAGGTACCTTAAAAGAAACCTATTAACATTACCATCACCCCTGTGAGGAAGTATATCAATATTATTTTCAGACACATCCTATCAATGTTCATGCAACTTGCACTACATATTTGTCCATCATCACTCTCTATGCAATACTCCTAAAGTACCCATCAATTATCTGTTAGTTCTACAGCAGATGACAAGACCTAGGAAGGATTAAGCAGACACATCAATATTTTTGTGGGAAACCCTTTCATTTTCCTAATAAATTCTTGACTTTTTTTCAAATATAAAACATCAAGAGCTCTAACAGATACAGTCTCACATAGCATGCTCATCTTTTTTATGTCCCATTTACAGAACATACTGTTTAAAAAATAAAAAATAAATCCTCACACAAATACTGTTTTAATATAGTGGACAAAAGTAGCCAGAAACCATTTAGTAGATATGTAGCATACATTCTAAAAGAGGATAGGATAATATTGAATTTGTGACATTTACAATTTATTTTAAGTCCTTATCAGGCAAAGATGTTTGAAATGAATTTCTGTCTGAGGCAACTGCCTTCATCCTCATCACTATTATCCTCCTGTAACATCTCACCAACTTCCTTCTAGGGTTCCCACCAGTAATCCTCATCAGGGATGAAAGGAATATTTCTCCACAGGGCAGTGTTGTGAAGCATACAACATAACAGAACAATCATGCACACACCTTCCCAGGAGATTAGAGGAGGGCCCATACAGTCTTGTTGAGACACCAGAACCAGGCCTTGAGGAACCCGGAAGCTCGCTCCACATGCCCCTCATTTGAATGTGGGCCTCATTGAAGAGGACTTCCCCTGGTGATATGTGTTTCAGTAGTATGGAAGCTGAGTGTGGCTATGATAAGCTAAGTCACGTATAACTTAGAATCACCAAAGCAAACATCAGTGAAATTATGTCTGGAGGCCCTTAACTTTCAAAACAAATATACCTATAACATTAATTGTAAAACTTACCAACCAGCTAGACCCTCCTTGAGGCAAGTATTGTCACCTGTCGTGGTATTGAGCTGTTGCGTTGCACTAGAGAGTCACTGGTGGAGCCTTCCAATTTTGCACACACTGGTGATTTAGAGATCTGCTGTTTAAACCAACTGTACGTTGATCATTGATGAAGTGGGAATCCTTTTTTTTGCTATGCATTTGGTCCCTGTCAAGAGGTGGTACTGATACAATGTGGGTTCGATCTATAGCACCTACAACACGTTAGTCCTCCCAAACCACAGAACCCACACTTGATATTGTTGAGTGTAGCATTATCATTGCAGTATCATTCCTATGTCTGAGTACCTCCAGGACCTGGATGTATACTTCTTGTTTAAGGAGAACAACACAGTAAAGTGCAGTAGATAGATTTGCTTTTGATGAGTCTTTCTTGACTCTGTCCGAGAAGTGTGGCACAATGGTTAGAGCGGCAGACCCTGATGCAGAGATCTGGACCGGGACCATGGTTCAATTCCCACCTCAGCGGGTCTTGGGCTCAATTCCCTTGGACCAGATAATTCTCGCCTCAGTGCCTAATTTAACTAATGGGTCCTGCTCTGTAACTCTGGGCAATAGCTTGCTTAATCTCTACAACGGCCCTAACAGCGCTTGGATGCCTGGCTTCACCCTGGGGGTGCCCAGGAGTGGGCGCCTCACAGGGAAAAGCCAGGAAGGGTTCCACAGCGGTATGCGTACAGCGCCTTGAGACCCTAATGGGTGAATAGTGTGCTATACAAGTGCGAAGTTTTACAGTTTCTGGTCTTTGTCAGACTTAGTTTGATCCTGCCTCATTTGCAGGTTCTCATTCATTAGTTCCAGGTGATGGGAATTTCTTTGCTGTCAATAGGTGATAACTGGCCTGGGCAGTTCTACAGGGGGCAGCAGAAAACTCAGCTTGATTTAAACTTCAAGGAGAGAGATGTGGTGGTTGGAGAATGGTTTCTACCACCTCCGGACTACAGTAAGCTGTCTTCCACTCCCTCTTCTTGGCTAGTGAGTCTTAATGAATCCTCTCTTTCTGCTGTACATGTATGGATTCCCCAGGCCTGGGATACAAGTAGCAGATTGATTGACTCTGGCAGCCCCTCAGAGAACTTGAGAAGAACAAGATACTACCTGCTTCAACCAGTCATATCATAAATGTAACACTCTTTTCTAAAAAAAAATAATAATGACCACGAACTCTAGGCTTTGGGTACTCTTTACAATACAGTAACCCACAATTGTTTTGATGGCACAGACCTCTAAAATCAATATGCATTGTTTTTTTTCTCCACAATTAAAGTCTCCTTTAAATGGAAACCACACAAACCGACACCATTACCCAACATCACTCCTAATAACATATAACTTCAACTACCCTTCATGTGGGAACTCTCCAAAGAACCTCCATGCCTTGAAAAAAATCCAAGGAGGTTTGGAACATGTTTGCTGTCATGATATAAACCAAAAATTGTTGTCTTGACTTCAGTATAATTGCCTGTACATAGCAATATACTGTTTGCCAACTGTTAGAACGAAACAGCTCTCTTATGGACAAGTGATGTATAAATGCTTAGTGATGTACTTCAGGAAACTATTTGCTTATGTGATTAATGGTTAAATCTCAACTTTCAGCTGACACCACTGGTAGCAAGGCATTATGCAGTCAGAGTACCCCGTTACCATTGTCAATACTTAACACTTACACTGGTAGATGGACTGTTACTTGCAGTGGATGTGCGACAAAAACTGATCCACCTCTACTGTTATAATAGCTGCCAGTGGATGCCCTATCTCCCAATACACAATGTGTATCATCATGGTGTACCAGTTGTCATCCGAGGGCAATTGTCATGGAATCCGGAGTATCCACTAGGCTTGGAATGTGGTTATTTGTCTAACAATTAAAATGAGTCTTTAACTGGTATTATAACTCAATGTAACAGTACTGGACCAGCACTTTCAACAGATCTTTATTATGAGTGGTTTCTTCTGATGGCATAGTAGCAGAAAAACAAAGTAGTGCCAGACCTGCTCTTAATGAAACAATGTGGGGTGATGTCTCCTGCTTGTCTTTGTTTGAGTTTTGACGCAAATCTCAAACTTACCTTTGACTGTGCTCTTTTTCCTCAGGAATTCTAAATGGTTCATGTTGGTCCTGACCAGATAGTCAGTGTAGACCATACCATCATAATCTTAATGCAGGATCGTCTGCCACATTTAGAGATCCCTGCTTACATGGTTGGTATCTCTGTAATGAAAATGCATCTATAGCTTTAGCAGACCAACTTTTATCGACGTTCAGTGCCCAGTGGGCTGCTATGTTTCTAGGCCTGCTGTCATAAGCTTTCAGAAATAACCCCCCAATGAGAGGATTTGTTTCTAAAAATCAAAATGGCCATGATGTATGGAGAGTTTCCATTCTTCATATCAGGTCATTATTTGTTTTAGCTGCCTGGATTTAGGCAGGTAATGTCAGAGGTAGTCCTGCGGCTGAAGGATTGCGGGGTGGGGAGGAGGGGGGAGGATTTCTGACTTTAGAACTGGCTGAGGCTCCACAAAGAGAAACCCAGTGTCACGTCGACCTCTACATTTGGTGGAGGATCTACAGCTTTGGCTTTTCAGGAGCCTTACTAGTTTATGGCGGTGGTCCGACTAACACTGAACTCTAAATTATCCCTAAGTGTTTCATTCTTGCAGAGTACATTATTGCATAACCTACACTTGGGCACTGATAATGGCAACAATTAGAGTGGAAAATGTTGAAACTTCAGTCAGCATTCTCAGAGGAATTTTGCCAGTTCAATCAACCAGATTTCCCTCAATGAAAAAGTATGTAACACTCGCTCTATTACTGAAGATGTCTTTTAAACATTCAGTTTTGTAGCCGGTGCAGAATGCTATTTGTCATTGTTTAGAGCAGGGCAAAGGTGCACTTGGCGCACCTTGAACTGCTCTCTCATACCTCCTTATAGCCATCTGATCCATTTCCTTTACATTCCTGAGAATATAATGATTGTGGAGCTGGCAGACATGAGTGTGAAGATACAGTTGCAGCAAAATGATAAAAATACTGGGGAGAGGAGAGTATGTGTTTCGGATAATCATCAATATGGCCACCATATCTATGAGTGGGTCAAACAGTAGGCCAATCCTTTACCTTCTAGTCCTCAGTGGGGCTGTGATACACATGGATGTGTGCTGGACCACGGGTGTCTTAGTGGAGGCATCAACAGTCGCCCATTATTTAGGTGACCGCCTTGGAAAGAAGATGAGCTGGAGAATTCATTCAATATTAGACTGCATCATCTCTTTCCATTGACACTCCTTTTATTCCTGTAAATGGCATGTGTACCCAGAACGACGTTTGTCTCATGGAACGAGCAATGGATAGCCTATGGTGTTGCTCAGAGGATAACCTTGGGGAGATAAAATATAATTTCCTCACATTATCTTATACTTAATTGAAGAAACAATCTGGAAAACATTTGGCAGCAGGCACATTTATTTGTAGAAATACAGCACCTGGGCAGCGATGTAGAGTAGGAGAAGCCAACTAACAACGGTTGTAGTGGAGTGTGTGTGTGTGTATACATATATATATATATATATATGTTCGATGGCATGTGTAGCTGCAGATACACATGCTGTGCACATCCCGCCATCTGGTGTTGGGCTCGGAGTGTTACAAGTTGTTTTTCTTCGAAGAAGTCTTTTCGAGTCACGAGATCGAGGGACTCCTCCCATTTCGGCTCCATTGCGCATGGGCGTCGACTCCATCTTAGATTGTTTTTTTTCCGCCATCGGGTTCGGACGTGTTCCTTTTCGCTCCGTGTTTCGGGTCGGAAAGTTAGTTAGAATCTCGGAAAAATCGTCGGTATTGTTTGCGTTCGGTATCGGGTTAGTTACAACAGATCAACACCGACTTTTGAAAAGCTCCGGTGGCCCTTCAGGGTTTTTTCGATCCCCCGTCGGGGTCTGGTCGGCCCGGCCACGTGTCTCTTCAAGGCTGATGGAACGGACCCCATTCCGCTTCTGCCCAAAATGTCATAACAAGTATCCATATACAGATCAGCATCTGGTCTGTAACTTGTGTCTGTCTCCAGAGCACAAGGAGGATACCTGTGAAGCCTGTTGAGCGTTTCGGTCGAGGAAGACATTAAGAGACCGAAGAGAGAGAAGACTGCAGATGGTGTCTGCGCCGACAGGACAAGGGCGTTTCGAGGAGGAAGAAGAAACCTTCTCCATCCAGGAATCGGACTCGGACGTGCTCGATCCCGAAGAAACGCCGAAAACCGTGAGTAAGACGTCGAAACATAAAACTCACGAGACGACAACAAAAGCCCAGGGGACACCACCGCCAACAGGCCATGGCTTAACCCGAAAAATAGGTGACCGATCATCGGCACCGAAAAAGGGCATGCATGTGGCGAAGTCATCCGACTCCGGTCGAGATACCGCCACACAACAATCTCGGGCCCGAGACAGCGGCTCCGAGCAGATTCGGCACCGAGACAGTGGCACCGAAATGGTTCGGCACCGAGACCCACGATGCCGAAAATAAAGAAGGTTTCCTCAGAGCCCAAAAAGGCGAGCGAAAAGATTTCGATTCCGAAACATCCAGCCTCTGAACCGAAAACAGGTTCCTACACAGAGGAACAGGGATTGTCCTCCCAGATGCAAGGACATAAGTTCGGAGAGGAACTTGAATCAGTTGAGCCAGACTACACTCAAAGAAGGCTCCACATTCAAAAAGACACAGGGAAGATAAGCTCTCTTCCCCCAATTAAGATGAAAAGAAGACTTGCCTTTCAAGAAAAGGACAAGCAGCCACAGGCAAAGGTGGCAAGACAAACAACTCCACCACCATCTCCACCACCATCAATGCACACATCACCGGTAGCCACTCCCACTGATGCAATCCCCGACTCATACTGCAATGAGTCAAGATGATCCCGATGCATGGGACCTTTATGATGCTCCTGTATCAGATAACAGCCCAGACTGTTAACATGCGAGGCCGTCGCCACCTGAAGACAGTACATCCTACACGCAGGTGGTCTCAAGGGCAGCTGCGTTTCATAACGTCACCTTGCATTCAGAACCAATTGAGGATGACTTTTTGTTTAATACACTCTCCTCCACTCATAGCCAATAGCAAAGCTTACCTATGCTCCCGGGAATGCTAAAACATTCCAAACAAATACTTCAGGATCCTGTACCAGGCAGAGCCATAACTCCAAGGGTGGAGAAGAAGTACAAGCCACCACCAACAGACCCTGTTTATATTACGCAGCAATTAACACCAGATTCTGTGGTTGTTGGGGCAGCTCGCAAGAGAGCAAACTCTCATACCTCGGGAGATGCACCACCTCCAGACAAGGAGAGTCGCAAATTCGATGCTGCGGGTAAAAGAGTTGCAGCACAAGCAGCAAACCAATGGTGTATTGCCAATTCACAAGCACTTTTGGCAAGATACGATAGAGCTCATTGGGACGAAATGCAGCATTTCATAGAACACTTACCCAAAGAGTTCCAGAAAAGGGCACAACAAGTGGTAGAAGAAGGACAAAGTATCTCAAATAATCAGATACGGTCATCAATGGACGCAGCAGATACGGCTGCAAGGACAGTAAATACTGCAATAACGATAAGGAGACACACATGGTTGCGTACGTCAGGATTCAAGCCGGAAATACAACAAGCCGTGCTGAATATGCCCTTTAATGAACAGCAGTTGTTTGGGCCGGAAGTCAACATTGCTATTGAAAAACTCAAAAAAGATACTGATACCGCAAAAGCCATGGGCGCACTCTACTCCCCACAAAGCAGAGGCACATTTCGCAAAACACAATTTAGAGGAGGTTTTCGAGGTCAACCTACAGAGGCCACAACCTCACAAGCAAGGCCCACTTATCAAAGCCAATATCAGCGGGGAAGTTTTCGGGGGCAATATAGAGGGGGACAATTCCCAAAAAATAGAGGGAAGTTCCAAAGCCCCAAAACCCCTCAAAACAAGCAGTGACTTCCAAGTCACACATGCCCAACACATAACACCTGTGGGGGGGAGACTAAGCCAATTTTACAAACATTGGGAGGAGATAACAACAGACACTTGGGTACTGGCAATTATCCAGCATGGTTATTGCATAGAATTTCTCAAAGTCCCTCCAAACGTCCCACCGAAAACACACAATATGTCAAAACAACATATAGATCTTCTAGGACTAGAAGTTCAGGCATTGCTACTAAAAGAAGCAATAGAATTAGTACCAAAACACCAGAAAGGAACAGGAGTTTACTCTCTGTACTTTCTCATACCCAAAAAAGACAAAACTCTGAGACCTATATTAGATCTCCGAACATTAAATACCTACATCAAATCAGATCACTTTCACATGGTGACATTACAAGACGTAATCCCACTACTCAAACAACAAGACTACATGACAACACTAGACCTAAAGGATGCATATTTCCATATACCGATACATCTTTCACACAGAAAGTACTTAAGGTTTGTATTCCAAGGGATACATTACCAATTCAAGGTGTTGCCATTCGGAATAACAACTGCGCCAAGAGTTTTTACAAAGTGCCTGGCAGTCGTAGCTGCACATATCAGAAGGCAGCAAATACATGTGTTCCCGTACCTACACGATTGGTTAATCAAAACCAACACGCTAGAAAGGTGTTCACAACACACAAAGTATGTCATAGAAACCCTTCCCAAACTAGGTTTCTCAATCAACTACACAAAGTCACACCTTCTGCCGTGTCAAACACAGCAATACTTAGGGGCGACAATCAACACAGCAAAAGGGATTGCCACTCCAAGTCCACAAAGGGTTCAGGCATTTCACAATGTAATACAGGCCATGTATCCAAAACAAAAAATACAAGTCAAAATGGTGATGAAACTCCTAGGCATGATGTCCTCATGCATAGCCATTGTCCCAAACGCATGGTTGCACATGCGGCCCTTACAACAGTGCCTAGCATCACAGTGGTCACAGGCACAGGGTCAACTTCTAGATCTGGTGTTGGTAGACCACCAAACATACACCTCGCTTCAATGGTGGAACAGTATAAATTTAAACCAAGGGCGGCCTTTCCAAGACCCAGTGCCACAATATGTAATAACGACAGATGCCTCCATGATAGGGTGGGGAGCACACCTCAATCAATACAGCATCCAAGGACAATGGGACACTCACCAAAAACAGTTTCACATAAATCACTTAGAACTATTGGCAGTATTTCTAGCGCTGAAAGCATTTCAACCCATAATAAGCCACAAACACATTCTTGTCAAAACAGACAACATGACTACGATGTATTACCTAAACAAACAGGGAGGGACACACTCAACACAGTTGTGTCTCCTGGCACAGAGAATATGGCATTGGGCGATTCACAACCACATTCGTCTAATAGCACAACTTATTCCAGGAATTCAGAATCAGTTAGCAGACAATCTCTCTCGGGATCACCAACAGATCCACGAATGGGAGATTCACCCCCAAATACTGAATACTTACTTCCAGAGTTGGGGAACACCACAAATAGATCTATTTGCAACAAAGGAAAACGCAAAATGCCAAAACTTCGCATCCAGGTACCCACAAGATCAGTCTCAGGGCAATGCGTTATGGATGAGTTGGTCAGGGATATTTGCTTACGCTTTTCCCCCTCTCCCACTCCTTCCATATCTAGTAAACAAGCTGAGTCAAAACAAACTCAAACTCATACTAATAGCGCCAACATGGGCAAGACAACCTTGGTACACAACACTACTAGACCTCTCAGTAGTGCCTCATGTCAAACTACCAAACATACCAGATCTGTTAACGCAACACAAACAACAGATCAGACACCCAAATCCAGCATCGCTGAATCTAGCAATCTGGCTCCTGAAGTCCTAGAGTTCGGACACTTAGACCTTACACATGAATGTATGGAGGTCATAAAACAAGCTAGGAAACCGACCACTAGACATTGCTATGCAAATAAGTGGAAAAGATTTGTTTATTACTGCCATAATAATCAAATTCAACCCTTACACGCATCTGACAAAGACATCGTAGGATACTTACTACATTTGCAAAAGTCAAAGCTAGCTTTTTCTTCCATTAAGATACATCTTACAGCAATTTCAGCTTACCTGCAAATTACGCACTCACTTCTCTATTTAGGATACCAGTCATAAAAGCATTTAAGGAAGGTCTAAAGAGAATTATACCACCAAGAACACCACCAGTTCCTTCATGGAACCTCAACATTGTCTTAACACGACTCATGGGTCCACCTTTTGAGCCCATGCACTCTTGTGAAATGCAATACTTAATATGGAAAGTTGCATTTTTAATTGCCATCACATCTTTAAGAAGAGTAAGTGAGATTCAAGCATTTACCATACAAGAACCATTTATTCAAATACACAAGCATAAAGTAGTTCTACGGACAAATCCTAAATTTTTACCAAAAGTCATATCACCGTTCCACTTAAATCAAACAGTAGAATTACCAGTATTCTTCCCACAGCCGGACTCTGTAGCTGAAAGAGCACTACATACATTAGACATCAAAAGAGCGTTAATGTACTACATTGACAGAACAAAACTAATTCGAAAAACAAAACAATTATTTATTGCTTTCCAAAAACCTCATACAGGAAATCCAATTTCTAAACAAGGCATTGCTAGATGGATAGTTAAGTGCATTCAAACCTGTTATCTTAAAGCAAACAGAGAACTGCCTATTACACCAAAGGCACACTCAACTAGAAAGAAAGGTGCTACCATGGCCTTTCTAGGAAATATTCCAATGACCGAAATATGTAAGGCAGCTACATGATCTACGCCTCATACATTTACCAAACACTACTGTGTAGATGTGCTAACGGCACAACAAGCCACAGTAGGCCAGGCAGTACTACGAACATTGTTTCAAACAACTTCAACTCCTACAGGCTGAACCACCGCTTTTGGGGAGATAGCTGCTTACTAGTCTATGCACAGCATGTGTATCTGCAGGTACACATGCCATCGAACGGAAAATGTCACTTACTCAGTGTACATCTGTTCGTGGCATTAGTCGCTGCAGATTCACATGCGCCCACCCGCCTCCCCGGGAGCCTGTAGCCGTTTAGAAGTTGATCTTGAACATCTGTATATTTGTAAATATATTACTTTAAACTACATTATGTACATACGTATTCACTCCATTGCATGGGCACTATTACTAGCATATACAACTCCTACCTCACCCTCTGCAGGGAAAACAATCTAAGATGGAGTCGACGCCCATGCTCAATGGAGCCGAAATGGGAGGAGTCCCTCGATCTCGTGACTCGAAAAGACTTCTTCGAAGAAAAACAACTTGTAACACTCCGAGCCCAACACCAGATGGCGGGATGTGCACAGCATGTGAATCTGCAGCGACTAATGCCACGAACAGATGTACACTGGGTAAGTGACATTTTCCATATATATATATAGAGAGAGAATCAATAAGCAGTACATGCATGGAGTCGAAAGGAACACAGCAGATAATAAAAAGGGACAAAATAGGAGTAATGTATAGGACGAGGAACTGGTATTTGGGCAGAAGCACATTCTGGTCTAAAGAACAACTATTTGTACAAAAACAACAGTAACAAAGCAGTACTTAACGCTGACCTGCAAATGATTAATAATTGTATGATGAACTGTGAACAACTTTACAACACATCTCCCCCTTCTAAAAGAACAGGAGAAAGTACCTGTAATAACAACAGAAAAAGAGTTTGACCAATACAAAAAATATTTCTCTAGTCTTTTGGGCATTCTTCTTTCCCTTGTAGGTCTGTTGCCTCCACAGTTTATTCTTGGATTATCAGAGCCGACTTTTCTTGTATGCCATGCTTTCAGTCAATAATATTTATAAAGCGTGCTACTCACCCGTGAGGGTCTCAAGGTGCTAGGGGGAGGGGGTTACTGCTGCTCGAAGAACCAGGTCTTGAGCTGCCTCCGGAATGCGAGGTGGTCCTGAGGTTGGCGGGGAGGGAGTTCCATGTCTTAGCCGCCAGGTAGGAGAAGGATTTCCCACCTGCCGTGGTGCGGCGAGTGCGAGGCTGGCGGAGCGAAGTTGACTGGTGGGCGTGTGGAAACTGAGGCGACAGTTGAGGTATTCGGGTCCCTTGTTGTGGAGGGCTTTGTGTGCGTGGGTGAGGAGCCTGAAGGTGATCCTTTTCTTGACGGGTAGCCAGTGCAGGTGTCTCAGGTGGGCGGAGATGTGACTGTGGCGGGGTATGTCGAGGATGAGGCGTGCGGAGGCGTTTTGTATTCGCTGAAGACGTTTCTGGATTTTTGCGGTCGTTCCTGCGTATAGGGTGTTTCCGTAGTCCAAGCGGCTTGTGGCGAGGGGGTGGGTCACAGTTTTTCTTGTGTCGGCGGGGATCCAGCGGAAGATCTTTCGGAGCATGCGGAGAGTGAGGAAGCAGGAAGACGAGACGGCGTTGACTTGTTTTGTCCTGGTGAGAAGCGGGTCCAGGATGAATCCGAGGTTGCGTGAGTGGTCTGAGGGGGTTGGTGCAGTGCCCAGGGCCACCAAGGATTGTCCCGGGCGGGGTGTTTCCGAGGATGAGGACTTCCGTTTTGTCCGAGTTCAGCTTCAGGCGGCTGAGTTTCATCCATTCTGCAACGTCTTTCATTCCATCCTGCAGGTTGGTCTTTGTGATGGTAGGGTCCTTGGTGAGGGAAAGTATCAGCTGGGTGTCGTCGGCGTAGGAGATGATGTTGATGTTGTGTTGTCGTGCGATGTCGGCGAGGGGGCTCATGTAGACATTGAAGAGAGTCGGGCTGAGCGAGGAGCCCTGTGGGACGCCGCAGATGATCTCGGTGGGGTCCGAGGGGAACGGAGGGAGGTAGACTCTTTGGGAGCGGTTAGATAGGAAAGAGGTGATCCAGTTCAGGGCCTGTCCTTGAATACCGGTGGAGCGGAGGCGGGATGTTAGGGTGCGGTGGCAGACAGTGTCAAAGGCAGCTGAGAGGTTGAGCGGATGAGGGCGGCTGTTTCTCTGTTGTCCAGCAGAGTTCTGATGTCATTGGTGACTGCAATGAGGGAGGTTTCCGTGCTGTGGTTGGCTCGGAATCCAGACTAGGAGGGGTCGAGAAGGTTGTTGTCTTCAAGGAATTTGGTCAGTTGCTTGTTGACGGTCTTCTCGATGACTTTGGCAGGGAAGGGGAGGAGCGAGATGGGGCGGAAGTTCTTCAGGTCGCTGGGGTCCGCCGTAGGTTTCTTCAGGAGAGCATTGACTTACGCGTGTTTCCAGCTCTCGGGGAAGATGGCAGATGCAAACGAGCTGTTGATGATGGTCTGTAGATGGGGGGCGATGATGTTGTCGGCTTTGTTGAAGATGAAGTGGGGGCAAGGGTCCGAGGGGGCACCGGAGTGGATGGTGTTCATGGTAGTTTTGGTCTCTTCCGTGCTGATGTGTGTTGAGGGTGATGGCTGGGGCTGTGGGTTCTGTGGTGGTAGGCTGGGTCTGAGGACCAAAGTTGTCGTGTAGGTCGGTGATCTTTCGATGGAAGAAGGTAGCGAGGGAGTTGCAGAGTTCTTGTGAGGGCGTGTTGGAGTTGGCGTTAAGATTGGAGAGCTCCTTGACGATGTTGAAAAGTTCTTTGCTGTTGTGAGTGTTCTTGTCCAGTCTGTCTTTGAAGGATGTTCTTTTGGCGGCGCAGATCAGCTGATGGTGTTCGCGGGTGGCGTTTTTGAGGGCAGACATGTTTTCTACTGTGTGGTCTTTGCGGCAGGTTTTCTCGAGGGTACAGCAGGTTTTTGGGGCGTCCTTGAGGGCGTCTGTGAGCCATTGAGGTTTCCTGGTGTTGGTCTGTCTAGGGAGGCGTCTGAGGGGTGCGAGGTTGTCAGCGCAGTTGGTGATCCATTGTGTGAGGCTGAGGGCTGCGTTGTTGGTGTCGGTGGTGATGGTAGGTTGGTTGTGGCTGAGAGGGGAGAGTAGCTGTTCCGTGGAGATTTTGTTCCAATGTCTGCGTGGGATGGGTTGTGTGCGGAGGTGGATAGTCTTGCATCTGAAGGTGAAGTGGACACATCTGTGGTCGGTCCAATGTATTACGGAGGAGTGGCTGAAGGATACATGGTTGCTGGCGGAGAAGATGGGGTCGAGCGTGTGTCTGGCGATGTGGGTGGGGGTGTTCACCAGTTGCTTGAGACCAAGGTTGTCGAGCAGGGTGGTGGTGTTGGTGTCGTTGTTCTGCTCCAGGCGAATGTTGAGGTCTCCGAGGAGGATGTAGTCTGGCGAGGCTAGGGCGTGCGGGGAGATTAAGTCTGTGATGGATTCGCAGAAGAGGGCGCGTGGTCCAGGGGGTCTGTAGATGAGAGTTCCTCTGAGGGTGGTCCTGGCGTTTGTGTGGATCTGGAAGTGCATGTGTTCGGCGGCGAGGGGGTTGTCTTCGGTGGAGGTGGTGACGTTGATGTAGTCCTTGAATATGATGGCGATTCCTCCTCCGACTTGGTTGGTGCGATTTCTCCTGGTGATCTTATAGCCGTTCGGGATGGCTATGGCGATGTCTGGGGCCGAGGGGGCGTTCATCCAGGTCTCAGTGATGAAGGCGACGTCCGGTGCGGTGGAGTCCAGGAGGTCCCATAGTTCAATGGCGTGCTTGTGGACGGAGCCTGCATTGATGAGGATGCATTTGAGGTGGTTATTAGCGCGAGGGCTGGCGGGCGGGGTACAGTCGCGGTGGAAGGTATGCTTGCAGGTAAGACATGCGAAGGGTCCATGAGTGCGTTTCGGGTTGGCTTGGAAGCAGGTTGTGGGGCGTCCCGGGTTGAATGCGTGGAGGGAGGTGGGGTCGTAGTGGCGCTGCGGGGTTTGGGAGTGCTAGGGGCCAGGGGTCGTGGGGCTGGGCGCGGTCCATGCGCGGACGGGCGCAGACGGGCTTGCCTTTGGCGTGGCCGCGCAGCAGCCGCCATAAGGGGGGGAGGGGTCAGCTGTGGGCGGGAGGTGGGAGGGGGGGCGACGAATGGGAGCAGGGGGGGGCGGGCCGCACGGGTGGTGGTGGCGGGAAAGCGGGGGTGGGGGGGTCAGATAGAAGGGAAAGAAGAGAAGGAAGGGAAAGTGAGAGAAAAAGGGGCCAAAGAGGAAAATCCACAGGAAAAGGAGGCGGAAAAGACGAGGAGCGAGGCCAGGAGGAGAGCAGAGGAAGCGCAAAGAAGAATGGACGAGGGAGAGAACAGAGAAGGAAGAGGAAAATAGACTACAGAAGAAGGGAAGAGCACCGAAGAAGGGAAGAGCACCGAAGAAGGGAAGAGCACAGAAGAAGAGAAGAACACAGAAGAAGGGAAGTACACAGAAGAAGGGAAGTACACAGAAGAAGGGAAGAACACAAAGGAAATGGAGTACAGAAGGGGAAGAACACAGAAGAAGAGAAGAACATGAAGGAAATGGACTACAGAAGGAGAAGAACACGAAGGAAATGGACTACAGAAGGAGAAAAACACTAAGGAAATGGACTACAGGAGGAGAAGAACACCGAAGAAGAGAAGAACACAAAGGAAATGGAGTACAGAAGGAGAAGAACACAAAGAAAATGGGGTGAGGAAGAAGAGCAGAACACGAAGAAAATGGATACCAGAGGAAGGGCAGAAAACGAAGGAAATGGACTACAGAAGGAGAAGAACACAGAAGAAGAAAAAGACAAGACACCCTGCAAGCCATGTACTTCTGAAGAACAATCCAAAGGAGTCTGACTGGTGGGATCATTAAACTCCTGTGAATTATGTCTATGCGCTGCAAAATAAGAAGAATATTAAGCTGCTGAATTTAAAACTTTCTTAGCTGGACTGGAATGACCACACATATGTCAGATTAGCAGCATGACAGCAGTGTTCGTATTGGCCGGATCGCCCAGCCAGGGTGCTCCCTGGCAGACTGGGAGCCTGTGCCTGCTCTCTCCTGCCTGGCAACACAGTGCAGGGTTGGAGAGAGCACAGTGCGCCGAGACGGCCAGTGAAACATAAATGCGCACTGAGTGGGAGTGCTGAGCACTCCCCCCTCCATACGCGTCATAGCTTGTGGCCCCACCGCTTTTATTATAAACCTAGTTTATTATCGTTTTATAGTAGAAGGTTTACAGCTGCTGCTGCTGGTGATGTGTGCAACACTCCACTGCAATAGTGGAGGAGCCGCACATGTTGGCAGATGTTTTCCAGCGTGCACAACTTTCGATAATTTGGGCAAGCCTTTTAAAAAACTTTTTTTTACATTAAATGCTAATTTGATTTACCCCCCCATCATTAATTTTTAAATTACAATTGACTCTGGAATCGGTAGTGAAATAAACTTTGACCTGCATTTTTTTACATTGGCCGTGCAATATAGTAACTTTAAAAGAGGCAAATAATTTTTATTCTAAGTTGGTATCTTCTCTGTGTACAGCTTCCTACATTTCAGCAATTGAAAAGGTGGAACTCCAGAGGCAGAACATGGGGTGCAGTGATATGCATGGGGTGCAGATTTTCTCAGCAATAAAAGTCTGAACATTTTTCTTGTTGGTCACAGCAGTTTGAACTACTTCCACAATAACTCTATTAAATCTTTCTACAGAACCATTCACATGTGGCGAATATAAACCATTTTCTTGTGCTAAATGGCCTTGCATTAAAACAATTATGAAGTTTATCAAAGGCTTATTGTACACCATTATCTATGATGCTGTATTGAGGAAGAAGTTGTTTGGAAGAATCATCACTCACACATTTGATGATAGAATCAGTGTGTGGTTGATAAATTCAGCTAATCTCTGCTCACTTGGAAAAAAAAATCCTTCACAATTAATGTTAATATGTCCCTGTAATTCTGTGTGAAATAATGACCCTAATAAATCCATCGCCAGTTTGTGCCTGGGTCTTTTGGACACAGCAGAGTTAGCTAAGTTTAAACTCCTCTTTAAATTGGTACACACATCACACCTCCTCACATAATCTGTGATTTGCAGATATGAGATCACTAAAATAATTTCTGACCCTTCTTCTAGTCAAGTTTCCTCTACATGATCAGCATGGGCAAATTACAACAGACAGGAACACTTCCCCATTGGGGAAATTATGCAACCTTCTTTAAGAACTAATGGGCATATTTATGAGCCCCTAGTGCCATCGGAGCACCACTTTACGTGACACTACGGTGGCGATATGTCCTGCGTCATATTTGCAAGGTGGTGTTCCTCCTCGTTTTTAACTTTTTCTATGTGGGCTGCATTCTGCAGCCCACATAGAAAGAGCAAAATGGCAGAAATTACTGTTTATGTGTGGGAAGGTGTTCCTTCCTGCACATAAACAATCATTTCAAAATTAAGCTTTGGCACTTCTGTGTGTGCTGCATTTTGCTAGTGCCAAATCGCCATTAGTGATTGTTTATGTGCGGGAAGGGACACCTCCCCGCAGATAAACAATCAAACCCCTCAACGCAGGAATCCTTACACGATGGTGCAAGGATGCCTGCATTGGTGCTAGGCAGCTCAATTTATAGCCAACGCAGGTGTGCCGTATTCTAATAAATATGGCGCATCCCTGCATATCTAAATTGGTGCGGTGCTGCTAATTTTGCCGCAGTACTTCGCTGCGCCACTTTTTAGTAAATCTGGCCCTAAGGGCCTGATTAAGGGTGTGATTGATGGAGAAGTATCGGTTGGGTAAGCGGAGGATATTACCTCTTCCATCCCTATGGTATTCTACCTTCCAAATTTAGGGCTTCATTTACAAGAATCTGACCCATCCGAATCGATGCGTGAGATTTCTTGTGCTTCCTTAAGATCCCCTAATGATGCCATGGATGTTCTATATTTACAGTACAGAGCTCCATGTCTCACGTTTTCACAGATGCATCAGAAATTCTGACACATCTGTTGGCGCCAAAATCACATATTGCTGCAGTAGCGTCATTAAACTGACGCAACTCAAGCAATGCGAGGAGTCTCCTACAGGGAAACACCCTGCGTCAATTTTACGCCTGCTCTGAGCAGGCAGTACAATTCTGATGCAGTGAAGTTGCAGAATGGTACAGTGAAAAGTAAGTTTCAAAGTGTCAGTTATGCGTGGCTTTTTGCCTGGGAGCGCCTACCCTGCATACATCATACCTGGCACTGGTATAATCTGATGCAGGACTTCAGAAACTGACGCATTGGGCCTAATGCGTAAGTTTGTAATAAAATAAAATAAGGCCTTTAGAGTTGACCGCTGGCCCTGGAGTCAGTCATCTCTGTGCACTGAAAGGTACTACTTCACTGCAGTATCTTTCATCATCCTTAAAGTTTGGTGGACAGCTGTCAAAAACAATTTTTTTTAACTTTTTTGTTTTTCGGAATCAAACATTGAGAGTTTTCCTAAAAAACAAGAAAACTCATAACCCCCACACCCTGGGTGTTTTTTTTCTTTTTTTTTTTCGGTCCCTTACAGGTTTTTCCCGCCAGTGTTTGACAGGGGGGAAAAAGACCATATACCCTCCATGCGAAATAGAACAGGAGGTATAATATCCTTCCTCCATCGGGCCATTGGAGGAAATATCCTTTCACCGGGACCAGCAAGGGTTCCTTTGACAGAATTTTTAAGGTTCTTCCATCCCTAAATGAGGCAGATGAACCGAGACTTTGGCAGTCAGGATACTACTCTGTCTCGTTTGTAAAGGAGTACTCGGTCCACCAAACTCTAAACCGGGTCAAAAGTCATCACAGAACTAGGTTCCTTAACTTTCTAACACCCTTATAAATCACTAAACAAAATCTTTTCTCTTGGGGAATCTTGACAACAAAATAATTGCACCTTTTATAGCAAGCTGTCCATCTTACTGGCCTCATACCACGTTACCTTAGTGAATCTGAAATCACTGGAGTCCAAAACATCCTTCACAAAAGCAACAACGCATTCTTCAGCAATTCATAACCTTTTTTATGTTGTTCTCGGTAAGCAATCAGTCACCAAATTGCATGGCCCTGGAACAAAGTTGATTTCGAAGTTACATTTATATAATTCAAAAAGAACAACAAAATATGAAGATGTCTTACCCGTGCCTTTACGTATTAAAAAACAGGATTCATGAAAGGCTCCGATGACAATTGTTTCACCTAAATGTGTTTTAAAATGCTCAATAGCCTATAAGCAAAGTAGACTCTCATTCTCAATGGAAGTAGTGTTTCATCAGCAGGCAATGGCCTGGGAACAAAAGGTATAGTTTTGCACAGCCCATACTCGTTTTTATCCTGGTGAAAATAGCAGTAAGGCACACCCGCTATACCATCTTGCTAATACTAAATTCTCATTTGGCTACGAAGTTTTCACAGCATATAAATGAATTAGAAGACCGCCGTTTTGTAACAACTTTTAAAATTCAAAATGTAGTTTCAGCATCAAAAAGCGCTATTTGTTGTTGTACTGGGAATTCAAATATCCATTATTTCAAGTTTTAATATCAAAGTCAAAGTAATCCAGCCAAATTGCAAGGGGAAATTGATGATAATTAATAACAGTCCTAAACACTGTTTCAAGTTCAACCTCAGTTCAGATGCTCATTAGCCACAGTATTATCACTTTATACCCCAAAGATGACAGGAAATCAACTCCAATTGTTTTGGGAGACAACATTCTTTTTCCCCCCAGGGAGTTACTGGAGGCGATATAACGGTACCATCACATGTAAAAGAAAAAAAAAAACAACCTCAGTTCATTTTTAGCTAGAGTGCTCCACCTACTGGCCATTTATAAAACATTAATTTTCCACACAATTAGAGGCATATTTACATGCCCCTCGCACCTCCTTGCGCAGCCCTAGCCTCATTTTTTTTTTTTTACACTAAGGAGGCGTTAAGGAGGCCCCCACTGCGCACCATATTTACAAAGTGGTGTAGTGCATCCATTGCGCCACTTTGTAAACCCTTGCACCACATTATACCTGTGCCAAGTATAATGTATGCGAGGGGGGGGGGGGGGGGCGTTCCCGTGCAGGGAAGCACCCAAAAAAGGTGCAGTGAAATTGACACAAATTCACTGTGCCATTTTTTCCATCATTTTTAACACCTGCTCAGAACAGGCGTTAAACTGACACTCCCATGATAACCTATGGGGCTCACTATACTTTGCTGGACTAGCGCCATCATTTATGGTGCTAATCCAGCAAAGCGCCACAATAGCATAATAAATTAAGACTCTATTGTGCTAACCTGCACCATGGTGCACTGTATATTAAATACAGCGCTACCATGGTGACGTTAGGGGGTGCAGGGCAACGCAAGAAAGGTGGCGCATCAGAGCTGATGCACCACTTTGCATGTAAATATGCCCCTTAGTATTTTACAAGCATTAAAGGAATAGAACAAAGCAGGTTCTCTGTTTAACCCTCCCAAGTATAAGCTGTAAAGTAATAAAATGCATTTTTCTTCTCTGTGTCTCAATAACTTTTCTCTCTCAGCACACCCGATGATATTTTGTTCATGTTCAATTTCTAAAAATCCAGTACCAGTAATGTCAACAATACATTCCAAATGTTTTTTTCTGCAACGACGTACGTAAAATGTCTTAATTCTCAATCCCCCTGAAATGTTCTTTTATTCTCAGTTCACTTGTGTAATAGTGCTGCATGTATCTGAAAAAAGAACAGATTAATACATATGTCACGTAGTCCATAAGACAATAAGCATTTTTTTTGTTCGAGTCTCTGTCTGCTTAACATCAGGGTCAGATTGGGATCACAATTTGGCCCAGGCACTGCCACTGAAAGTGGCCTACATTTGGTTACTCTTGGATGTCTCAGTTTTGGGGAAATGTTTGGTAAATTAAGCATTTTAAAGCTTGTAGAGCCAGTAGTATTGGTGAAGAATATGAGCACTGCGGTTCTGAAACCTGAATACGTACTTGCAGCCTTGACGCCCTGCACAATGTAGTTAGATACCCTTACTCAACCAGCTATGTCCTTAACTCTGATTATCACATAAATCAGAAATCTAAAAGTCAAGGAGAAAGCGTTATGGAATCTCTGAGAAAAGAACCAGTACTAACAAAAATAAGGGAAAGAGCAGCTTTGAAGAGCTCTTCCTTGGAGAATAGAACCTTGGATGATAAACAGTAAACGAATACATTTTGCACATCAGCCATACAACATTTTGCAAAACACTCAAAAGAAATTAAGGCCCTCATTATGATCATGGTGGTTCGGCCCGCCATGCCAGCAGTGGCAGCTGAAGCGCCATATAATGCACATGGTGACGGCCGCTGGCGGAAGCCGTCACCCACCGCTGGCAGCCTGGCGGCGGGATGAAACGCCATCCACCAGGGTAGCGCATGATTATGTTTCATTTCCCACCAGCCTTTTCCTGGCGGGATATCCTGCCAGGAAAAGGCTGGCGGAGGGGGTGCCCCTGCACTGCCCATGCACCTTGCATGGGCATCGCAGGGGCATCGCAGGGGCCCCGGTGCAGAGTCCGTCGCGCAGGTCGGCAGTGATCTGCACGATGGGTGCAACTGCACCTGCCGCACAGAGGCATTGACGGCGGCTCCATGTGGAGCCTATGCCAATGTCCCGGCCGTGCCTTTCTGTGGGCGGAAAACAATGTTTCCGGGGTCTCTGGCGGTCAGTGTTTTGACCGCCAGCATGAACACGGCGGTTGTTTCCGCGGTGTTCATAATGACCCCCTAAATCTAGCTCTCTCCCAAATTTTGCACTTTTACCTGAACGTAAGTACCTTTTGCTCTAAGACTTGACTGTGCTAGCTGTTCTACGATCCTCTTGGTTGGGCCTCTAACAATTAAGCCTGTAATAACACATAGAGAAACATGTATGTCACCTATGGAAAGCAGAATATAAAGCTCCCCAAAATTAATAACATCTGGTGTCCTCACAAGCCTGGCTTTAACCCAAATTTATGTAGATGTTGACCAAAGTGTTCTCTGGAACATCTCCATGACTGAAGCAAAAATGTATTACCTTTGTTTACTTACTTGAAGACCAAACGTCTTGCACAAGGTAGATTGATACCCATTCCCAACCAATTTTGTGCTGGACATTGATCATTAAACAAATCAGAAACCTTACACACAGTGAAGTGGGAAGTGGAAGGGGTTAGGTCAGGATATCTGGGAACAGAACCTACAACAACCCAGAAATTACAGGTCTTAAACTCTCATGGGTTCTTCTCTAGCCAATTCACAATGAAAAACCTTTTGGGAACAGAACCTGCAACATCAAAAAATAAACAGAGTAAGTTTACTTTTTACCCCTACATAAAGCAAATCCTGCAGATTGTAAACAATCACACAAAATCTATCATTTTACCTGCAATTATAGTTTGTGTTGGTTGCAACAGCTCTCTGATTCCATTGAATGATTCATTATTCCTTATTTATTGGAAGATAACCTGTAATATAAACAGTAAGAGAAATGCCATATACACCAAAAATGCATACAAAATTCACAGATCTATACAATTATTCCAGCTGACAATGATCATCTTTTACCTAAGAGCAGGTAGATTTTACCCTACATATTTGCTGGGTAATTTCCATAGAGCTATAGTGGATTTGAAATTTCTTAGAATCCTTTTCTTTCGTTGGTCAGTATGGGAGACATTGTGGAAAACAGAACCTGCAAAGACACAAATAATAAGTATTTGATTAGGGACAACAGAAATATACTGTAAAGGTGCAAAAGCAAGAAATCCAGATCTATCACAATGTGTAGTCTTTTACTTGGATGTACAAATGCTTGTCCAAGGTTTTCACTGGCTTCGCTCTGCAGGGCTAGACTGTCTCGGCAGCAAAATCTCTGGCATTCATATCAATAATGCCCTTGTTCAGCTTCAGAACAAAAGTAATATCTAAAAGTCACTTGCAGAAACTACCCTTACAAAACATAACATATAGCGTAATCACAACACCTGCACTTTTCGTAAAAGTGCTCATCTTTTCTCCAAAGTATTTCGCAAGATTATCCCTAAAGGGAAGGGCTAGAGTGCATTTGAAATTTCTGTGAATCTTTATCAGGTCCTGGTTCACATGGAATAGAGGAGTGGGAAGGTAGAAAGAAAATAATACTTGATTAGGACCTACCAAAGAATATTAAAAAAAAAAAAAAAAATGTAACTTGAGCCAGCATAATGTTTTATCTTTTACCTGAACATTTGTACCTGTTGTCCAAAGTCCTCACTCGGCTATCTGCACAGGACTGGAGTGAATCTCATTATTATCCTCGACATTTATGTAGATAGTTCTCTTGTTCAGATTGATTACTTTGGCTCTGGAGAATGTGGCCTGTACCAATAGAAAATAAGAAACAATAAAAACAAAATTGTGCAAAACTGAGCAACATAAATAAAATCCAATACTCATAGTATATGCAGTCTTTTACCTATCAATTTGGAGCTTCTGGTCAAACTCTTCACTGGGATATCTCCAGAGGACTGGGTGATATTTGATTTTTAAAAAAAGAGCAGCTTTGAAATCATTGTGTCTTCTCCTATTAATTATTCCTGTAATTCTTCTTTCGAATTCACTAATGAGGAAAAGGCCGTCTGGGATGTAAAGAATGCTAAACAAATGTGTCTGTACAATCTAGTAGCAAATTTGTTCCACAGCCAGCAGTTGATGCCCATATACAAAAAAAACAGTTTTGTTCATTTCTGTTTCTGCCTTTTAGCCTGGGCCATGAAAAGACTGGGTATTACTAAATTAGGTGTCCCTTCCTGCACAAAAACAATAATTCAATATTGACGATATGCTACTTCTATGTGTGCTTCATTCTGCAAATTGCCATTGTAGATTGCATAAACAATCATTCCCTTCAACACAGACACTCTTCCAATATGGTGCAAGGATGCCTGCATTGGCAGTTAAATTTAGGGCCAGTGCTAGGGGAACACAGGAGTGCACCATATTTTTGTAAATATGGTGCATCTCTGTGTTTCAGAAATTACACAGTGCCAGTTCCATGTAAATATGCCCCTAAGTCTTTAATGTCCTTGTTTATCAGCTGAGAAAATTCATTCCATTCATCTGACATAAGCATAAAAGCTTCAAGGTTTTCCTGACCAATTTGGTTTCTTAGGCGGCTTTTGATGCATGTCATTTTAGAAAACCTTTTCTCACAGGCTACTTGTGTACAGGATAAGGTCAGCCCACTCTTGTGTGCCAAATATAAATGCTGGTAGGCACTACTGACAAGAAGGTGCTTTTTCAAACTAGAGTACACGTAACAGACAGCACACTTGCGGACTATATTGCACTTAGTAGGTCCATCCTGAGGTACTTGGTCAAATTGTTCTACTGACAGTGTTGGGTCTTTATTCGTCTAATCTTCTCTCTCATACTCTTTTGGTAGTGTCCTTTTTAAATTAGTCCATTTACCAGTACAATCTTGAAGCTCTTCTTGCGAAGTCTGCACAGTTATGGAGCTATCTATGTTTTGCTGCGAGGAGCAAAGTTTCACGTGCTCATTGCCTGGAAGACTGTGATTGAAGTTCTTTGGGTCCAGGCATGCTCTATCTGTTGCCAGCGTTAAGTGAGGCTTGAAACAATTGTTCAGACTTTGAGTAAACCATGTCCATTACTGTATTATACACCACAATACAAAATCAGTCTCTAGCTTAGGTCATAGGCTCATCCCAGGCATCTTTTTAAAGGACACTCTCCTGCCATTTGTACTTCTTGGCCACAGTTCCTTTCTTCTAAGACTTTGTTGTCCCACTCTGCAATTTTGTGGCAGCAGAGTACACAGCAGCAAAATTGTAGGAATCTGTGGCAAGGAGTTTTATAGCATCTGACACAAGTCTTTGTGCTTGCAGGATATCCATCCCACTTGTATGGCAAACTTAGGCAGTGGCGTGGCTGAAGCAAAAACACAAAGATGCTATTAGGCTGTTAGGACTGTTTGAAATTTGCACAGCCCATCAGCAAATCATAAGGCTTGACACTGTACATCTGGATCAAGCCTAAGATTGTCAGATTAAATATTATGAAGGATTTTGACCAAATCAATAAACATAGAATTGGCAGGGTTATTA
This sequence comes from Pleurodeles waltl, assembly GCF_031143425.1. Lineage (NCBI taxonomy): Eukaryota > Metazoa > Chordata > Amphibia > Caudata > Salamandridae > Pleurodeles > Pleurodeles waltl. Next base: position 1,716,417,730 of record NC_090440.1, read on the forward strand.
AAACAGCTAAAAACCTTTTTTAGAGCAGCATCTTTGTCCCATAACCTTACTTTTCCAGTTATCTGGACTGTCTGACCATTCTTTCCCAGCTCACACCACACATCCATCATTTTATATGACTCCTGGAGAAAGGCTGCAAAAGATCGTAGCAGTCCAAAGAGAGAGCTGGACCCTGTAGATGCTTGGGTCACATCAATAAGTACAAGGTTTAACACATGCATAGCACCAGACATGTTTGTGACTAGGGGATCCTTTTCTTCACCTACTACTGAGTCCATTGTACTGGCCTTGCATGTTGTAAGCACCATCAGTCGAAATCCCAGTGCACTTAGCTATGACAAGACCATTTGTTGAATTTCATTTTGTACCAACTCAAACAATCCTTTACCTGTTGACAATGTGCAACTTCTGACTGCTATTAGGAGTTCATGTACAGTGTCTGCGACATATCGGATGATAACTGAACACTGGTCAATAACAGTTGTATCTTGAGTTGAGTCTATCTGGATTGAGTACATGCCTGCGGTATGTGTTTCTTTTTATCATTTTAGAAATTGTTTGTATTACATAGCCAATAGTGGTCTTTGACATGAATGTCACAAACACACCATGGCCACCTTTCTGCTTTTCTTTGGAAGTGACAGACTAGGGGCCTCATTTATGAGGCCCTAGTGGCACACTGTGCCACCAAGCATCATTGGTTTTCTTTACACTCCTGTGGCGCAGTGTGCCAGCCCATATTTACAAGGCCACACAAAGTCACCTTGCATGGCTTTTCATGACCTTGTAAATATGAACCCCTTTCACACATAACACTACGTGAAAGGGCCGTTACATGGGTGTTGGTGGCAATGTTCCCCCACAACACCCATGGAACCCAAAGGAATCTGATGCATTCCCAAATTTACAAATCTGGGAATGCATCAGATTCCTACACCACCTCAAGGGTGGTGTAAGAGTGACGCAGTGGGGGAAAAATATCTTTATTTCGCTCCATTTTTTACTCTTTCTATGTGTGCTGCATTCTGCAGCACACATGTTCCTCTTTCTAGTACCTTCCTGCACAAAAACCATCATCTCCACAACAAAGGCATCCTTGCCGCAGGTACCCTTGCTCCATGTTGCAGGGGTGCCTGCATTGGCACATGGCAGCAATTTTTGCACCGGCGGAAGGGGAGGGGACAGAGATATGCCATATCTTGTAGATATGGTGCATTTCAGCCCTTTCCCAGTGGCGCCGGGTGGCTCAGCAAGGCACCTGCCGAATCGCCCGGCACTACAGACTTTGTAAATTAGGCCATCAATGTGTTGTTTAAGAGGTTGGTCATATTTTGACAGGAAAAGAATGAGTTCAAGAAATTTCCGATAAGCAATCAAATTGTTATCCAACTCAAAAACAGAGTCTGATTTGCCGCAATAACTGAGCCCTCTTTTACTAATCACTTGAATAAATTCAACTGCATGCTCTAATATTTCTCTCCTTCTTCTGACTTGTACTGCATGAGTTGTTGTCTTCTCAGAGAATAGAAGAGTGGTTATGTCCACTCCAGAGATGATCATCATATGTGAATGAGTGCATCTTTTGTGGAATTGGGATGACTCATGCTCTGTAATGCGCATGTACAAGTGCCTAACATTTGTCATCCCTTGGATAAAAAGACTACTTTCTTCACCCTTGCTAAATGCTAAGCAAACTGTGCAAAAGAAAGCTTTTTGGATTTCCGAAAAGCTTAACAAGTGTTGCATACTCCTATCTATTCTCATGAATGCCTGCTGCCCATTAAACTGTTGACATTTAGAATGTTGGATCAGTTAATACTGAAAGAACTCAAAAAGCTGATCATGATTTGGCAATTGAAAGAAAATGCTAACTGTCTGTGCTTGGTTCATTCCTTGTGTTTCCATCATATCTTGGATCCCAGCTTCTGGCAAATTCAATAAAATGGATACATATCTACCTGACTGTGTATTTAGTTGCTTCATCTCCCACGGTGACCTTTGCACTGGATTCTGTTGCTTCCTCTACATTTGGTCCAAATTTTGCAGAACTACTTTTTGTGACACCTTTAGTTGCACCAATAGACAGGACTCCTGTTTCCTCTGAATTTATATCTGCATTCTTTCAGAATCATCTTGTTGTATCATTTGCTTGCTAGTGAAGGTGTCTGTCAAAGTAATAGCCAATACATGTGCACCTGAGGATAGGGGACCTGTTGTTTATGAAATTCATTGAAGGCTTAGCACAACCAGAAAATAGGAATACTACTAATGAAACACCTTCCTGGACTTCTCGCGCATAATTTGTCATTATATTTTAACAGCTTTGCATTTTCTGTAGTAAGAACACTGTGCAAAGAAAGCACTTTAGGCCAGTAATACATAAAGAAAGCACATTCTAGCCCAGTGATACTCAAAGTGCGGCTCTCCTAATGTTTACATGTGCCCCGCTCGTCAAGAGCAGCAATGGGCTACTGCTTACTTGACTAAGCACTAACATTAAAAGATTCTGAATAAACAGGCAAGCATTTATTTAAAGGTTATTTGAAGTTAAAGAAAGGAAGTAACTAAGGTAAGCTGCACATCTCAACTTTAGACACACCTTCATTTTTAAAGACATCTTGCAGCTACAATTTAAAAGTAAGATAAAATCCGTTCAAAACTCAGTGTACTTCTTTAACAAGCTGAAACTTTTTTAAAGTGATAGTTTTAAAACATGAATTCAGAAACATTCATTCTTCCCTCAGCCCAGACAACAATGCTAATAGTGTACTAAGAAGCACATCAGTTGTTATGTGCACTACTTGGGTGGTCTGGGTTTCTATTACACATGAACAACATTATAGTTAATTAAATCAAGCACAGGAGAAGTTTTTTTTTGTGCAGCATCCATCCTTAAGTTATGTATTTTGAGGTCGTCATATGTGATAACTAAGAAAAGGAGGGAAAGTGAAATAAAACAATTGCCTAGGATCACATAATTTGGTTAATTGGAGAAGCTGAGATTAATCTGAAGTTTTTTGTTTCACATTTTAAAATTCAGACACTAGGGCTCAGATTCTCAAAGGCTTAGCATCTGGTTAGTGTTACTTTTGTAATGCTAAATCAACGAGAAACTTTTTTGGGGATTCACAAACCAACGTAATTCAGTATTTGCATTGCTTTGTGTGGCAAAGTAATGCAAAGCAGTACAAAATACTGCTTTGCATTACTTTGTGGCAAGGGGGCATTACATGGGTGGTAGATGGGACTAGCTGTGCTACCACCCATGCTTTGTGGTGCTAAACCCTATTCTGAAACATCAGTAGAAAGGGTTTAGTACCAAGAATTAATGCAGCTGAAAAGCAGCCATTAAACCGAGAAATATTTTGATTTCTTCATGCTTTTCCAACTTTGCATGTGTGCTGTCACACATACAAAGTAGGAAAAGCATTTCCACTTGTCTAAGCATAGTATTTTGTACAGGAAGGATACCCTTCTTGTACAAAACATATGGTAGACTCATGCACACACCCTAGCACTATGGCACAAAGGTGTGTGCGTGGCACATGGCAGCTGAAATCAGCGCCGAAGGTAGAGCGAGGGGAGTAGAGTGCCATATCTATGTGAATATGATGCTCTGCTGCTCTCTCCCTGTCATGCAATGCAACACAACATTTTTGGCTGCTGCACTGCATTTGGTGACAGCCTTCAGAATCTGGGCCTAGATGCATTTGCATTGCTTCCTTTACACCCACCTTACCACCAACCCTCGAATGCCACCCTGCTGGTATCAGTGCAGCCCTCAATCCCATCACAGACTAAACTTTGTGCCCCCGGGAAAATATTTGCGAGTATCCATTTTCTAGCCTATGCTATAACATAATGCAATCGGGAACTGTAGGAAAGTACCATCTTGCCTGGCATGTTACCCCCATTTTTCACTGTATATATGTTGTTTTAGTTGTATGTGTCACTGGGACCCTGGTAACCCAGGGCCCCAGTGCTCATAAGTGTGCCTGAATGTGTTACCTGTGTAGTGACTAACTGTCTCACTGAGGCTCTGCTAATCAGAACCTCAGTGGTTATGCTCTCTCATTTCTTTCCAAATTGTCACTGACAGGCTAGTGACCATTTTTACCAATTTACATTGGCTTACTGGAACACCCTTATAATTCCCTAGTATATGGTACTGAGGTACCCAGGGTATTGGGGTTCCAGGAGATCCCTATGGGCTGCAGCATTTCTTTTGCCACCCATAGGGAGCTCTGACAATTCTTACACAGGCCTGCCACTGCAGCCTGAGTGAAATAACGTCCACGTTATTTCACAGCCATTTTACACTGCACTTAAGTAACTTATAAGTCACCTATATGTCTAACCTTTACCTGGTAAAGGTTGGGTGCAAAGTTACTTAGTGTGAAGGCACCCTGGCACTAGCCAAGGTGCCCCCACATTGTTCAGAGCCAATTCCCTGAACTTTGTGAGTGCGGGGACACCATTACACGCGTGCACTACATATAGGTCACTACCTATATGTAGCTTCACCATGGTAACTCCGAATATGGCCATGTAACATGTCTATGATCATGGAATTGCCCCCTCTATACCATCCTGGCATAGTTGGCACAATCCCATGATCCCAGTGGTCTGTAGCACAGACCCTGGTACTGCCAAACTGCCCTTCCTGGGGTTTCACTGCAGCTGCTGCTGCTGCCAACCCCTCAGACAGGCAGCTGCCCTCCTGGGGTCCAGCCAGGCCTGGCCCAGGATGGCAGAACAAAGAACTTCCTCTGAGAGAGGGTGTGACACCCTCTCCCTTTGGAAAATGGTGTGAAGGCAGGGGAGGAGTAGCCTCCCCCAGCCTCTGGAAATGCTTTGTTGGGCACAGATGTGCCCAATTCTGCATAAGCCAGTCTACACCGGTTCAGGGACCCCTTAGCCCCTGCTCTGGCGCGAAACTGGACAAAGGAAAGGGGAGTGACCACTCCCCTGACCTGCACCTCCCCTGGGAGGTGTCCAGAGCTCCTCCAGTGTGCTCCAGACCTCTGCCATCTTGGAAACAGAGGTGCTGCTGGCACACTGGACTGCTCTGAGTGGCCAGTGCCACCAGGTGACGTCAGAGACTCCTGCTGATAGGCTCCTTCAGGTGTCAGTAGCCTATCCTCTCTCCTAAGTAGCCAAACCCTCTTTTCTGGCTATTTAGGGTCTCTGTCTCTGGGGAAACTTTAGATAACGAATGCAAGAGCTCATCCGAGTTCCTCTGCATCTCTCTCTTCACCTTCTGATAAGGAAACGACTGCTGACCGCGCTGGAAGCCTGCAAACCTGCAACATAGTAGCAAAGACGACTACTGCAACTCTGTAACGCTGATCCTGCCGCCTTCTCGACTGTTTTCCTGCTTGTGCATGCTGTAGGGGTAGCCTGCCTCCTCTCTGCACCAGAAGCTCCGAAGAAATCTCCCGTGGGTCATCGGAATCTTCCCCCTGCAACCGCAGGCACCAAAAAGCTGCATTACCGGTCCCTTGGGTCTCCTCTCAGCACGACGAGCGAGGTCCCTCGAATCCAGCGACTCTGTCCAAGTGACCCCCACAGTCCAGTGACTCTTCAGCCCAAGTTTGGTGGAGGTAAGTCCTTGCCTCACCTCGCTGGGCTGCATTGCTGGGAACCGCGACTTTGCAGCTACTCCGGCCCCTGTGCACTTCCGGCGGAAATCCTTTGTGCACAGTCAAGCCTGGGTCCACGGCACTCTAACCTGCATTGCACGACTTTCTAAGTTGGTCTCCGGCGACGTGGGACTCCTTTGTGCAACTTCGGCGAGCACCATTTCACGCATCCTCGTAGTGCCTGTTTCTGGCACTTCCCCGGGTGCTACCTGCTTCAGTGAGGGCTCTTTGTCTTGCTCGACGTCCCCTCTCTCTTCAGGTCCAATTTGCGACCTCCTGGTCCCTCCTGGGCCCCAGCAGCGTCCAAAAACGCCAAACGCACGATTTGCGTGTAGCAAGGCTTGTTGGCGTCCTTCCGGCGGGAAAACACTTCTGCGCGACTCTCCAAGGCGAGAGGGATCCGTCCACCAAAGGGGAAGTCTCTAGCCCTTTTCGTTCCTGCAGAAACCTCAGCTTCTTCTGTCCAGTCGAAGCTTCTTTGCACCCGCAGCTGGCATTTCCTGGGCATCTGCCCATCTCCGACTTGCTTGTGACTTTTGGACTTGGTCCCCTTGTTCCACAGGTACCCTAGATTGGAAATCCACAGTTGTTGCATTGCTGGTTTGTGTCTTTCCTGCATTATTCCTCTAACACGACTATTTTGTCCTTAGGGGAACTTTAGTGCACTTTGCACTCACTTTTCAGGGTCTTGGGGAGGGTTATTTTTCTAACTCTCACTATTTTCTAATAGTCCCAGCGACCCTCTACAAGGTCACATAGGTTTGGGGTCCATTCGTGGTTCGCATTCCACTTTTGGAGTATATGGTTTGTGTTGCCCCTATCCCTATGTTTCCCCATTGCATCCTATTGTACCTATACATTGTTTGCACTGTTTTCTAAGACTATACTGCATATTTTTGCTATTGTGTATATATATCTTGTGTATATTTCCTATCCTCTCACTGAGGGTACACTCTAAGATACTTTGGCATATTGTCATAAAAATAAAGTACCTTTATTTTTAGTATAACTGTGTATTGTGTTTTCTTATGATATTGTGCATATGACACTAAGTGGTACTGTAGTAGCTTCACACGTCTCCTAGTTCAGCCTAAGCTGCTCTGCTAAGCTACCATTATCTATCAGCCTAAGCTGCTAGACACCCTATACACTAATAAGGGATAACTGGGCCTGGTGCAAGGTGCAAGTACCCCTTGGTACTCACTACAAGCCAGTCCAGCCTCCTACAGGAACAATGCTCCAAAACCTTTAGTTGAGTGAATTGTGTACATTAAATTGCAACAACATTTTATCTGGAACTCTGTGTGTAACCAGTCTATTCCTCACATTTTTGGTGGTAAGGTAAGTGTGATTTGGTTGATGTTTAGTGAGCTAACACATAATATCACAGTAAACCATATGGGCATTGTGTTTCCAATTGTAGGTTTAGCTATATTTACTAACGTCATTCTTACAGCAACAATTAAAATCATAGCACTGTTCTGAGGATTTTCACCATTCTATTTGGTGAAATCTAATAATTTCCTCCTTATTTCTCTTCCCCGCTTTGTCCTTCTTCCCCTCTTTCTTTGCTTGCACTAGTGTGGTTAGATAGTGATTCCCAGTGCTGCTTGGCGGTAGCAGCTGGAGGGCTTGGGGAAAAGAGGAAGTGAAGAAAGAGGTAAAGTGGCAATGAGAGAGAGGTTAATTAGAACTTGAAATGAGTTCGTGATTGGTGTCATAGAGAGAGAGAGACATAAGGTAAAGACAATAAAATCAGGTAACCAAAGGAAAAGATACATAGCTGTAGAAAGATGAAGAGGTAGGTGTATGAAAGTAGCACTTTTTTTACATCTTTTTTTTTCGCAAAGATAGCAGAAAAGGTTGTCAACCAGCAATTGATGCAGTTTATTGAGACAAATGAACTCCTACGTAAGGCTCAGTAAGGTTTCCACTCACATTATAGCACAGAATCTACTCTATTGTTAGCGCCTGAGTCCCTCAGACGCGTTGCTGATGAGGGAAATACCGCAGGCTGACCATGCTGGATCTAAACGCAGCATTCAATACGGTCTCCCACGGCCTTTTATTCCAAAGACTGTGGTCCTGCGGAATAGGGGGCTTAGCACTGAGATGGTTAGCCTATTTCCTGCAGAATTGCACTTTCCAAGTCATGCAAAAACCGTGCACCTCTAAGATCTTCCCTGTACAGCAGGGGGTACCTCAGGGCTCTGCTCTGAGCCCCACGCTGTTCAATCTTTATATGCACCCTCTAGCAGAGGTGATAGAGCACTGTGTCTTTATGATCATGTCCTACTCTGATGATACTCCGCTGATCATCATCCTTACACAAGATCAGGGTTTCTCTGCTGCTCAGTTTAGATCTTGCCTTATGGAATTGGCTGGGTGGATGGACAGCAGTTGTCTAAAGCTTAATGCAGAGAGAATGGGGGTACTGTTGGTAGGGAAACAGACCTCCATCTGGTCCTTGGCCCGGTGGCCTAATATTCTAGGCTCAATCTCAGCTCCTAAACCAGCAGTGAAAAATATGGACATAAGGTTTAATTGGAACATTATGTTTGACAAACAAATCTCCGGATTAGCTGGCTCTTGTTTCAGTATCCTGAAAGTGCTCAGGAAGATCATAGGTTTTCTCCCTGAAGAGGCTAAGAAAATGGTAGTCCACACTTTAATTCAATCTAGACTGGAGTACTGTAATATTCTGTAGTTAGGTGCAACCTGGAGAAGGCAGCAAAAACTCCTAAGGATACAGAATGCAGCTGCCTGCTAACTTTTGAATATCCCGAAGTTCTCATCCCTGGGCCAGGCTTTGGTGAAGCTCCATTGGCTACCTGTGAGGAAGAGAGTGCCATTTAAAGACCTCAGTTTTTGCCCAAAGATTTGGAAGGGAATTAATCCACAATATTTACTTCAGATGCTGCAGGAGTACCACCCCAACAGAAATCTCAGATTGAGTGTGTAGGAAAGTACCATCTTGCATGGCATGGTACCCCCATTTTTACTGTATGTATTTTTTTTTCACTGTGTCACTGGGATCCTGCTAGTCAGGACCCCAGTGCTCATAAAGTATGCCCTGTATGTGTTCCTTGTGTGGTGCCTAACTGTATCACTGAGGCTCTGCTAACCAGAACCTCAGTGTTTATGCTCTCTCTGCTTTTAAAATTGTCACTGCAGGCTAGTGACAAATTTTACCAATTCTGATTGGCACACTGGAACACCCTTATAATACCCTAGTATATGGTACCTAGGTACCCAGGGTATTGGGGTTCCAGGAGATCCCTATGGGCTGCAGCATTTCTTTTGCCACCCATAGGGAGCTCAGACAATTCTTACACAGGACTGCCACTGCAGCCTTAGTGAAATAACGTCCACGTTATTTCATAGCCATTTTACACTGCATTTAAGTAATTTATAAGTCACCTATATGTCTAACCCTCACTTAGTAAAGGTTGGGTGCAAAGTTACTTAGTGTGTGGGCACCCTGGCACTAGCCAAGGTGCCCCCACATTTTTCAGGGCAAATTCCCCGGACTTTGTGAGTGTGGGGACACCATTACACGCGTGCACTACATATAGGTCAATACCTATATGTAGTGTCACAATGGTAACTCTGAACATGGCCATGTAACATGTCTAGGATCATGGAATTGTCCCCCCAATACCATGCTGGTATTGGGGGGACAATTCCATGCATCCCTGGGTCTCCAGCATAGAGCCCGGGTACTGGCAAACTAACTTTCCGGGGTCTCCTCTGCAGCTACCGCTGATGCCAACCCCTCAGACAGGTTTCTGCCCCCCTGGAGCCTGGGCAGCCCAGTCTCAGGAAGGCAGAACAAAGGATTTCCTCTGAGAGAGGGTGTTACACCCTCTCCCTTTGGAAATAGGTGTGAAGAGCCTGGGAGGAGTAGCCTCTCCTGGCCTCTGGAAATGCTTTGAAGGGCACAGATGATACCCTCCTTGCATAAGCCAGTCTACACCGGTTCAGGCCCACCCCCAGCCCGGCTCTGGTGCAAAACTGGACAAAGGAAAGGGGAGTAACCACTCCCCTGACCAGCACCTCCCAGGGGAGGTGCCCAGAGCTCCTCCAGTGTGTCCCAGACCTCTGCGATCTTGGATGCACAGGTGTGAGGGCACAATGGACAGCTCTGAGTGGCCAGGTCTAGCAGGTGACATCAGTGACCCCTCCTGATAGGTGCTTACCTTTCTCTGTAGCCAATCCTCCTCTGAGGGCTATTTAGGGTCTCTCCTGTGGGTATCCCACCAAATAACGAATGCAAGAGCTCACCAGAGTTCCCCTGCACTTCCCTCTTCGACTTCTGCCAAGGATCGACCGCTGACTGCTCCGGGACGCCTTCATAACCGCAACAAAGAAGCAAGAAGACTATCAGCAACATTGTAACACCTTCTCCTGCCGGCTTTCTCGACTGTTTCCTGGTGGTGCATGCTCTGAGGGCTGTCTGCCTTCACCCTGCACTGGAAGCCAAGAAGAAATCTCCTGTGGGTTGACTGAATCTTTCCCCTGCTAACGCAGGCACCAAACTTCTGCATCACCTCATTCTGACTAGCGTGGTCCCTGGAACACAGGAGCTGGGTCCAAGTGTCTCCGACAGTCCAGTGGCCCCAAAATTGGTGGAGGTAAGTCCTTGCCTCCCCACGTCCGACAGTAATCCTGTGTACTGCGTGAACTGCAGCTGCTCGGGCGTCTGTGCACTTCTGCAAGACTTTCTTTGTGCACAGCCGAGCCCAGGTCCCCAGCACTCCGTCCTGCATTGCCCAACTCGCTGAGTTGGACTCCAACATTGTGGGACCCTCTTTTGTTGATCTAAGTGCCTGTTCAGGTGCTTCTGCGGGGGATGCCTGCTTCTGCGTGGGCTCTCTGTGTGACCTCCTGGTCCTTCCTGGGCCCTGGCAGCACCCAAAATCCTCAAGTGCGACTCTTGCAGCTATCAAGGCTTGTTGGCAGTCTTTCTGCGTGGAAACAATTCTGCATCCTCCAGCATGCCGTGGGACATCTTCTGACCAAAGGAGAAGTTCCTGCCACCTTCCGTTGTTGCAGAATCTTCGGCTTCTTCCACCCGGAGGCAGCCCTTTTGCACCTTCATCCGGGGTTTAGTGGGCTCCTGCCCCCCCCCGGACACTTGGGTGACTCTTGGACTTGGTCCCCTTCCTTTACAGGTCCTCAGGTCCAGGAATCAGTCTTCAGTGTTTTGCAGTCAGTTGTTGTCCTTGCAGAATCCCCTATTTCAACTTTACTGTCTTTCTGGGGTTGTAGGGTAACTTTACTCCTTCTTTTCAGGGTCTTGGGGTGGGGTATCTTGGACACACCTAGTGATTTCTTACACTCCCAGCGACCCTCTACACACTACACTAGGCCTGGGGTCCATTCGTGGTTCGCATTCCACTTTTGGAGTATATGGTTTGTGTTGCTCCTAGGCCTATTTCCCCCCTATTGTATTCTATTGTGATTCTACATTGTTTACATTACTTTTCTAACTGTTACTTACCTGGTTTTGGTTTGTGTGTGTATATTTTGTGTATATTACTTACCTCCTAAGGGAGTATATCCTCTGAGATACTTTTGGCATATTGTCACTAAAATCAAGTACCTTTATTTTTAGTAACTCTGAGTATTGTGTTTCTTATGATCTAGTGCTATATGATATAAGTGTTATAGTAGGAGCTTTGCATGTCTCCTAGTTCAGCCTAAGCTGCTCTGCTATAGCTACCTCTATCAGCCTAAGCTGCTAGAACACCTCTAATCTACTAATAAGGGATAACTGGACCTGGCACAAGGTGTAAGTACCACAAGGTACCCACTATAAGCCAGGCCAGCCTCCTACATTGGTGGTGCAGCTGTGGGATAAGTACTTGTAACTGCTTTACCACTTTGTCATTGGTGCTTTTCATGAGAAAACATATACCAAAGACTTCGAGATATACACATTGAACCAAACAGTTTAACTGTCCTTCTCTAAAACTTTCTACAAAGTTTCTGAAAACTTTTAAAAGTTTTCAAAAGGTTTTAAAACGTTTTTTCTCTGTGCTTTCAAAAGTTCTAAAACGTTTTCTCTCTCTGTCCTAAACCTTTTCTAGCATGTCTGCAGTAGAGCCCACTCCCAAAATTGTTCAGGCAACCTATGAGAGTTTAAACTTTAAATGTTTGAGGGGTCTCTGCATAGAAAGAGGTTTAAGCATTGGCAAGAATCCTACCAAAGACTTTCTCTTTAACCTTCTCCTGGAAAGTGATCAGAACCAGTCTGGCCCATCCCAGGAACAGGAGGTAGGAGGGGAGGGTACCCAGTCAGACTCAGAGGAGTTCCCTGAAGAGACTGGGGGGGTTCTTCCAAAGACCTGCCAGCTAGCAGGCCACTTAGTGACACTGGTAGTGGGAAGGGGTTACACATTAGTAGGGCACCTTTCACTCCTAAAGGCCATGTTACTAGGGTCCAGCCAGTTAGGGACAGGTCTCTCTCTGCCAATTCCCATATTACCTCTGTATCTCACAATTCCCAAGCCTCCCACCCTGAGGACAACTTAATGGAAAGGGAACTCAGAAAGCTGAGGTTGGAAGAGGCCAGGCTGAAGCTTAAACAGCAGCAGCTGGCCTTAGACAGGGAATCTCTGGATGTAGAGAGGGAAAGGCAGAGATTGGGGTTAGTTCCCCATGGTGGCAGCAGCAGTGGTTTTGATAGCAATCCTGTTAGAGAGCAAGATTCCAGAAACCTGCATAAGATAGTACCCCCCTTACAAGGAGGGGGGTGACATTAACAAGTGGTTTGCTGCACTTGAGAGGGCCTGTATGGTACAGTTGGTCCCTCAAAGGCGGTGGGCTGCTATCTTGTGGCCATCTTTCACTGGAAAGTGTAGGGAAAGGCTCCTTACTGTCAGAGAAAGTGATGCTAATACCTACAAAGTTTTGAAGGATGCACTCTTGGATGGATTTGGCTTAACCACTGAACAATACAGGAATAAGTTCAGAGACACCAGAAAAGAGTCCTCTCAAGACTGGACAGACTTTGTAGACTGTTCAGTGAAGGCCTTATATGGTTGGTTGCTTGGCAGTAAGGTAACTGACTATGAAAGTCTGTATAATCTGATCCTGAGAGAGCATATTCTTAATAATTGTGTGTCTGATTTGTTGCACCAGAATTGGTAGACTCCGATCTGACCTCTCCCCAAGAATTGGGAAAGAAGGCAGACAAATGGGTCAGAACAAGAGTGAACAGAAACGTTCATACAGAGGGTGACAAGGATGGCAAGAAGAAGGATGGTAAGTCTGCTGACAAGGGTGGGGACAAAGATAAAAAACATTCTGAGTCTTCATCAGGCCCACAAAAAACCTCTGCGGGTGGTGGGTCCAAATCCTCTTCTAACAATCAGAAAAAGCCTTGGTGTTATTTATGTAAAATAAAAAGGCCATTGGGCAAGTGATTCCACTTGTCCAAAGAAAAACACCAAACCTCTCACCACCACAACCCCAACTGCAACCTCTAGTGCCCCTAGTAATAGCAGTGGTGGTGGGAAGTCTACTACAAATAGCCAATCCAAGGGTATAGCTGGGCTCACTATTAGCAGTGCAGTTGGGGTTGGTCTTGTTAGGGAGACCACAAAGGCTGTTTTAGTCTCTGATGGTGTCATTGACTTTGCCACCTTGGTTGCTTGCCCCCTTAATATGGGTAAGTACAAGCAACTACCCCTAATCAACGGTGGTGAGGTTGAGGCCTACAGGGACACGGGAGCCAGTGTAACTATGGTGATAGAGAAACTGGTTCACCCTGATCAACACCTACTTGGTCAGTAGTACCAAGTGACTGATGCTCACAATAACACACTTAGCCACTCCATGGCTGTTGTGAATCTCAACTGGGGGTGGGCTACTGGTCCAAAGAAAGTTGTGGTAGCTACTGAATTACCTGTAGATTGCTTACTAGGCAATGATTTGGAGACATCAGCTTGGGCTGAAGTGGAGTTGGAGACTCATGAAGCAATGCTGGGCATTCCTGGGCATATTTTTGCTTTAACGAGGGCTCAGGCCAAAAAGCAAAAAGGACAGGGAAACTTGGATCCTGGAACAATGGACCAAGTGCTCCCAAAAGCTAGGGGTAGAAAGGGTAAATCCCTGCCCTCTATCCCTCCCTCTATCCCTCCCTCTCCAGAAGATTCCCCTTTTGAGGAAGAGGAATCCTCTCCCTGTGCAGAACCTATAACAGATGAGCTGGCAGCAGAGACTGCTGAGCTTTTGGGTGCAGGGGAGGCTGCTAGGGAAGAGCTGAGTGTGGCACAGCAGACCTGTCCCACACTAGAGGGTTTAAGACCGCAAGCTGTCCAACAGCAGAATGGGGATGTCAGTGATAGCCATAAGGTGTATTGGGAAGACACCCTCTTGTATACTGAGTCAAGGGACCCTAAACCTGGAGCTGCCAGGAGAATGGTCATTCCCTTGCAATACAGAGAGTTTCTTCTTACCGTGGCACATGACATTCCTTTGGCTGGGCATTTGGGCCAAAGTAAAACTTGGGACAGAGTTGTTCCCCTATTTCACTGGCCTCATATGCCAGAGGACACTAAAGAGTTCTGTCGCTTTTGTGTGACCTGCCAAGCCAGTGGCAAGACTGGTGGCACACATAAGGCCCCCTTAATTCCACTTCCAGTGGTTGGGGTGCCCTTTGAAAGGGTAGGGGTTGACATAGTTGGCCCCCTTGACCCTCCAACAGCTTCAGGCAATAGGTTTATCCTGGTGGTAGTGCACCATGCCACTAGGTAACCTGAAACCATCCCCTTAAGGACCACTACAGCTCCTGCAGTGGCAAAGGCCCTCCTGGGACTCTTTTCCAGAGTGGGTTTCCCTAAGGAAGTGGAGTCAGACAGAGGTAGTAACTTCATGTCTGCATACCTCAAGGCAATGTGGAAGGAGTGTGGTGTAACTTACAAGTTTACTACTCCTTATCATCCACAAACGAATGGTCTGGTTGAGAGGTTTAATAAAACTCTCAAAGGTATGATAATGGGGCTCCCTGAAAAACTCAGAAGGAGGCGGGATGTCCTGTTACCTTGGCTCCTTTTTGCTTACAGGGAGGTACCCCAAAAAGGAGTGGGCTTTAGCCCCTTTGAACTCCTCTTTGGACACCCTGAGAGAGGTCCCCTTGCTCTTGTTAAGGAGGGTTGGGAGCAACCTTTAAAAGCTCCTAAACAGGACATTGTGGACTATGTATTTGGCCTAAGGTCAAAAATGGCTGAGTACATGAAAAAGGCCAGTAAAAACCTTCAGGCCAGCCAGGAACTACAAAAGCAATGGCATGACCAGAAGGCTGTCCTGACTCAGTACCACCCAGTGGCCCCAAGAGCACTCCAGGACAAATGGAGTGGACCCCATCTAATTGTTGAGAAAAAGGGTGAGGTTACCTACTTCGTAGACCTAGGCACTGCCAGGAGTCCCCTTAGGGTGCTCCATGTCAACCGCTTGAAACCCTACTATGACAGGGCTGATCTCACCCTGCTCATGGCAACTGATGAGGGACAGGAAGAGTGACCCTCTCCCTTATGTCTTCTCCACCACTGAGGCTGATGGCTTAGTGGAGGGAGTAGTACTTGCAGATTGTCTTACTGCAGAGCAGAAAGATAACTGTATAAATCTTTTAAGTCAGTTTTCTGAACTCTTCTCACTGATACCAGGTACCACTACTTGGTGTGAGCATACAGTTGATACTGGAGACAGTTTACCTGTCAAAAGTAAACTTTATAGGCAACCTGACCATGTCAGGGATTGCATTAAACAAGAGGTTCAGAAAATGTTAGACTTAGGAGTGATTGAGCCTTCAGAAAGCCCATGGGCTAGCCCAGTGGTGCTTGTCCCTAAACCTCACACTAAGGATGGAAAAAGAGAGATGAGGTTTTGTGTTGACTATAGAGGGCTCAACCAAGAAACCAAAACAGATGCTCACCCTATACCCAGGGCAGATGAGCTCATAGATACACTGGCTACTGCCAAGTATCTAATCACTTTTGATCTAACTGCAGGGTATTGGCAGATTAGGTTATCAGAAGATGCAAAACTAAAGACTGCATTTTCAACCATTGGAGGGCACTATCAATTTGCTGTAATGCCCTTTGGTGTGAAAAATGCACCTGCCACTTTTCAAAGGTTGGCGAACACAGTCCAGCAAGGGTTGGAAGCTTTTAGTGAAGCATATCTAGATGATATAGCTGTCTTTAGCTCTACCTAAGATGATCACCTGGTCCACCCGTGGAAAGTTTTGGAGGTCCTGCAAAAGGCAGGCCTCACTATCAAGGCCTCAAAGTGCCAGATAGGGCAGGGGAAAGTGGTTTATCTGGGCCACCTGGTAGGTGGAGAACAGATCGCACCACTGCAGGGGAATATCCAGACTATTATGGAATGAGCTCCCCCTACAACTCAAACCCAGGTGAGAGCCTTTTTTTTAGGCCTCACAGGATACTACAGGAGGTTTATTAAGAATTATGGCTCCATTGCAGCTCCTCTTAATGACCTCCCTAGTAAGAAAATGCCTAAAAAGGTATTGTGGACAGCTAACTGTCAAAAAGCTTTTGATGAGCTCAAACAGGCTATGTGCTCTGCGCCTGTCCTAAAAAGCCCTTGCTACTCCAAGAAATTCATAGTCCAGACTTATGCTTCTGAATTGGGGGTTATGGCAGTGCTATCACAGCTGAATACTGAGGGCCAGGATCAACCTGTTGGTTTTATCAGCAGGAGGTTGACCCCTAGAGAAAAGCGTTGGTCTGCCATAGAGAGGGAGGCCTTTGCTGTGGTCTAGGCACTGAAAAAGTTGAGACCATACCTGTTTGGTACTCACTTTATTGTTCACACAGACCACAAACCTCTACTTTGGCTAAAACAAATGAAAGGTGAAAACCCTAAATTGTTGAGGTGGTCCATATCCCTACAGGGAATGGACTATACAGTGGAACATAGACATGGGAGTACCCACTCCAATGCAGATGGACTCTCCAGATATTGCCACTTAGACAATGAAGATTCATCTGGACAAGATTAGCCTTATTGTCCCTCGTTTTTGTTTGGGGGGGGGGGCGTTGTGTAGGAAAGTACCATCTTGCCTGGCATGTTACCCCCATTTTTACTGTATGTATGTTTGGTTTTGCCTATGTATCACTGGGATCCTGCTAGTCAGGACCCCAGTGCTCATAAAGTATGCCCTGTATGTGTTCCCTGTGCGGTGCCTAACTGTATCACTGAGGCTCTGCTAACCAGAACCTCAGTGTTTATGCTCTCTCTCTGCTTTTAAAATTGTCACTGCAGGCTAGTGACTAATTTGACCAATTCTGATTTGCACACTGGAACACCCTTATAATCACCTAGTATATGGTACCTAGGTACCCAGTGTATTGGGGTTCCAGGAGATCCCTATGGGCTGCAGCATTTCTTTTGCCACCCATACGGAGCTCAGACAATTCTTACACAGGACCGCTACTGCAGCCTGAGTGAAATAACGTCCACATTATTTCAAAGCCATTTTACACTGCACTTAAGGAACTTATAAGTCACCTATATGTCTAACCCTCACTTAGTGAAGGTTAGGTGCAAAGTTACTTAGTGTGTGGGCACCCTGGCACTAGCCAAGGTGTCCCCACATTGTTCAGGGCAAATTCCCCGGACTTTGTGAGTGCGGGGACACCATTACACGCGTGCACTGGACATAGGTCACTACCTATGTACAGCATCACAATGGTAACTCCGAACATGGCCATGTAACATGATCCCCCGAGTCTCTAGCCCAGACCCGGGTACTGCCAAACTACCTTTCCCGGGGTTTCACTGCAGCTGCTGCTGCCAACCCCTTAGACAGTTTTCTGCCCTCCTGGGGTCCAGCCAGGCTTGGCCCGTGAAAGCAGAACAAAGGACTTCCTCAGAGAGAGGGTGTTACATCCGCTCCCTTTGGAAAAAGGTGTCAGGGCTGGGGAGGAGTAGCCTCCCCCAGCCTCTGGAAATGCTTTGATGGGCACAGATGGTGCCCATCTCTGCATAAGCCAGTCTACACCGGTTCAGGGATCCCCCAGCCCTGCTCTGTTGCGAAACTGGACAAAGGAAAGGGGAGTGACCACTCCCCTGACCTGCACCTCCCAGGGGAGGTGCCCAGAGCTCCTCCAGTTTGCTTCAGACCTCTGCCATCTTGGAAACAGAGGTGCTGCTGGCACACTGGACTGCTCTGAGTGGCCAGTGCCAGCAGGTGACGTCAGAGACTCCTCCTGATAGGCTCTTACCTGTGTTGCTAGCCTATCCTCCTTCCTAGGTAGCCAAACCTCCTTTTCTGGGTATTTAGGGTCTCTGCTTTGGGGAATTCTTTAGATAACGAATGCAAGAGCTCATCAGAGTTCCTCTGCATCTCTCTCTTCACCTTCTGCCAAGGAATCGACCTCTGACTGCTCTGGACGCCTGCAAAACCACAACAAAGTAGCAAAGACGACTACTGCAACCTTGTATCGCTGATCCGGCCGCCTTCTCGACTGTTTTCCTGGTGGTGCATGCTGTGGGGGTAGTCTGCCTCCTCTCTGCACTAGAAGCTCCGAAGAAATCTCCTGTGGGTCGACTGAATCTTCCTCCTGCAACCGCAGGCAACAAAAGACTGCATCACCGGTCCTCTGGGTCCCCTCTCAGCACGACGAGCGTCGTCCCTGGAACTCAGCAACTCCGTCCAAGAGACTCCCACAGTCCAGTGACTCTTCAGTCCAAGTTTGGTGGAGGTAAGTCCTTGCCTCCCCACGCTAGACTGCATTGCTGGGTACCGCATGATTTGCAGCTGCTCCGGCTCCTGTGCACTCTTCCAGGATTTCCTATGTGCACAGCCAAGCCTGGGTCCCCGACACTCTAACATGCAGGGCACAACCTCCTGAGTTGTCCTCCGGCGTCGTGGGATCTTCTTTTGTGACTGCGGGTGAGCTCCGGTTCACTCCTCTTCGTAGTGCCTGTTCCGGCACTTCTGCGGGTGCTGCCTGCTTCTGTGAGGGCTCCTTGTCTTGCTGGGCACCCCCTCTGTCTCCTCACTCAATTGGCGACATCCTGGTCCCTCCTGGGCACCCACAGCAGCATCCAAAAACCCTAACCGCGACCCTTGCAGCTAGCAAGGCTTGTTTGCGGTCTTTCTGCGTGGGAACACCTCTGCAAGCTTCTTCACGACGTGGGACATCATCCTCCAAAGGGGAAGTTCCTAGTCCTCTTCGTTCTTGCATAATCCACAGCTTCTACCATCCGGTGGCAGCTTCTTTGCACCCTCAGCTGGCATTTCCTGGGCATCTGCCCAATCTCGACTTTGTCGCGACTCTTGGACTTGGTCCCCTTGTTCCACAGGTACTCTCGTCTGGAAATCCACTTTGGTTGCATTGCTGGTGTTGTTCTTCCTTGCAGAATTCCCCTATCACGACTTCTGTGCTCTCTGGGGAACTTAGGTGCACTTTACACCTACTTTTCAGGGTATTGGGGTGGGCTATTTTTCTAACCCTCACTGTTTTCTTACAGTCCCAGCGACCCTTTACAAGCTCACATAGGTTTGGGGTCCATTCGTGGTTCGCATTCCACTTTTGGAGTATATGGTTTGTGTTGCCCCTAAACCTATGTGCTCTCATTGCAATCTATTTTGACTGTACATTGCTTGCATTGCTTTCTATTGCTATTACTGCATATTTTTGGTATTGTGTACATATATCTTGTGTATATTTGCTATCCTCATACTGAGGGTACTCACTGAGATACTTTTGCCATATTGTCATAAAAATAAAGTACCTTTATTTTTAGTATATCTGTGTATTGTGTTTTCTTAAGATATTGTGCATATGCCACCAGTGGTATAGTGGGAGCTTTGCATGTCTCCTAGTTCAGCCTAAGCTTCTCTGCTAAGCTACCCTTTTCTATCAGCCTAAGCTGCTAAACACCTCTTCTACACTAATAAGGGATACCTGGACCTGGTGCAGAGTGTAAGTACCCCTTGGTACTCACTGCAAACCAGGCCAGCCTCCTACATTGCTTGTGCAGCGGTGGGATAAGTACTTGCAACTACTTACCACTTTGTCATTTTGTACTTTTCATAAGAGAAAAATATACAAAACAAGTTCAGTGTATGTACACCTAACCAAAACATTTTGCTTTTCTTCTCTTACTCTATTGCTAAGTGCTGAAAAGTACTTCTAAAACCTTCAAAAAGTTCTAAAAAGTTGAATTTTTTTATTTTTTTCTGTTTCCTTAAAAAGTTATGAAACTTTTTCTTTCTTTTTCTGTCCCTTAAACCTTTTTCTATCATGTCTGGTACAGGTCCTACTCTTGATCTGTCCAGCACTGCTTATGACCACCTTAGCTGGAAAGGTGCAAGGAGTCTCTGCATTGATAGAGGTTTAGGGGTAGGGAAGAATCCCTCTAGAGAATTGTTGATTAATATGCTCATTGAAAATGATAAGGCCTTAGGTGGCACATCAGGTGAGAAATTAGCAGATGGTTCACACTCTGATTGTGGGGTAGCCCCAGTAAGAATGTTAGATGGTATTCTTTCCAACCTGCCCCTTAGCAGGCCACCTAGCATCACTGGTACTAATGTGAGCCCTCATCACAGTAGGGGTTTCACTCCTGCAGGCCAGGTTGTTAGAGTACCAACTGTTAGGGACAGGTCTCCCTCTGTTCATTCACACCATTCTTCTGTGTCTAAGCATGCCCAACCCACCCACCCTGATGACAGAATGTTAGAAAGGGAGCTCAATAGATTGAGAGTGGAAGAGACCAGGCTGAAGCTTAAACAGCAACAGCTGGCTCTAGACAGGGAAACTTTAGACTTAGAAAAAGAAAGGCAGAGGTTGGGGTTTGGACCCCATGGTGGCAGCAGCAGTATTACAGATAGTAATCCTGTAAAAGAGCATGATTCTAGGAATCTGCATAAGATAGTTCCCCCTTATAAGGAGGGAGATGACATTAATAAGTGGTTTGCTGCACTTGAGAGGGCATGTGTTGTACAGGGGGTCCCTCAAAGGCAGTGGGCTGCTATCCTATGGCTATCTTTCAGTGGAAAGGGTAGGGATATGCTCCTTACTGTGAAGGAAAGTGATGCCAATAATTTTACAGTTTTAAAGAATGCACTCCTGGATGGTTATGGCTTAACCACTGAACAATACAGGATTAAGTTCAGAGAAACCAAAAAGGAGTCTTCACAAGACTGGGTAGACTTTGTTGACCATTCAGTGAAGGCCTTGGAGGGGTGGTTACATGGCAGTAAAGTTTCTGACTATGAAAGCCTGTATAACTTGATCCTGAGAGAGCATATTCTTAATAACTGTGTGTCTGATTTGTTACACCAATATCTAGTGGACTCAGATCTGACCTCTCCCCAAGATTTGGGAAAGAAGGCAGACAAATGGGTCAGAACAAGAGTGAACAGAAAAGTTCATACAGGGGGTGACAAGGATGGCAAGAAGACGGATGGTAAGTCTTCAGACAAGGGTGGGGACAAATCTAAAAATGAGTCTTCATCAGGCCCACAAAAACACTCTGGTTGGGGTGGTGGGTCCAAATCCTCTTCTAATCAAGTAAAGAAACCATGGTGCTATTTATGTAAATTAAAAGGCCATTGGACAACTGAAGCCAGTTGTCCAAGGAAAAGCACCAAGCCTCCCACTACCACAACCCCTACTGCTACACCTAGTGCCCCTAGTAATAGCAGTGGTGGTGGGAGCAAACCTACTAATAGCCAATCCAAGGGAGTAGCTGGGCTCCCTTTGGTAATTTAGTTGGGGTTAGTCTTGTTAGGGAGACCACAGAGGCTGTGTTAGTCTCTGAAGGTGCCATTGATTTGGCCACCTTGGTTGCTTGTCCCCTTAATATGGATAAGTACAAGCAACTTCCCCTAATAAATGGTGTTGAGGTTCAGGCCTACAGGGACACAGGTGCCAGTGTTACCATGGTAATAGAGAAACTGGTCCACCCTGAACAACACCTACTTGGTCACCAGTACCAAGTGACTGATGCTCATTACAACACTCTTAGCCACCCCATGGCTGTTGTGAATCTCAACTGGGGGGGGGGGTTACTGGTCCAAAGAAAGTTGTGGTTGCCTCAGATTTACCTGTAGACTGTCTACTAGGGAACGATTTAGGGACATCAGCTTGTGCAGAAGTGGAGTTGGAGGCTCATGCAGCAATGCTGGGCATTCCTGGGCATATTTTTGCTTTAACCAGGGCTCAGGCCAAAAAGCAAAAAGGACAGGGTGACTTGGATCCTGGAACAATGGACCAAGTGTTCCCTAAAGCTAGGGTTAGTAAAGGTAAATCCCTACCTACTATCCCTCCCTCTACAGTAGATTCAACTTCTGAGGAAGAAGAATTTCCCCCCTGTGCAGAACCTTCACCAGAGGAGCTGGAAGCAGACACTGCTGAGCTTTTGGGTGGAGGGGGGCCTGCCAGGGAGGAGCTGAGTGTGGCACAGCAGACCTGTCCCACACTAGAGGGTCTAAGACAGCAAGCTGTCAAACAGTAAAATGGGGATGTCAGTGACTCACACAGAGTTTACTGGGAGGACAACCTCTTGAATACAGAGGCAAGGGACCCAAAACCTGGAGCTGCCAGGAAATTGGTTATTCCCCTGCAGGACAGAGAGTTCCTCCTAACTCTAGCCCACGACATTCCCTTGGCTGGACATTTAGGGCAGATGAAAACATGGGATAGGCTTGTCCCCCTGTTTCATTGGCCTAGAATGTCAGAGGACACAAAAGAATTTTGTACGTCCTGTGTCACCTGTCAAGCCAGTGGCAAAACAGGTGGCACCCCAAAGGCTCCCCTTATTCCACTGCCTGTGGTTGGGGTTCCCTTTGAAAGGGTAGGGGTTGGCATAGTTGGCCCCCTTGACCCTCCTACTGCTTCAGGCAATAGGTTTATCTTGGTGGTAGTGGACCATGCCACAAGATATCCTGAAGCAATTCCTCTTAGGACCACTACAGCGGCAAAGGCCCTCCTTGGAATCTTTTCCAGGGTGGGTTTCCCAAAAGAGGTGGTATCAGACAGGGGTAGCAACTTTATGTCTGCATACTTAAAGGCCATGTGGAAGGAATGTGGTGTAACATACAAATTCACCACGCCTTATCATCCACAAACAAATGGACTGGTTGAGAGGTTTAACAAAACTCTCAAAGGAATGATAATGGGACTCCCTGAAAAACTCAGGAGGAGATGGGATGTCCTGTTACCTTGCCTCCTTTTTGCTTACAGGGAGGTACCCCAAAAAGGAGTGGGCTTCAGCCCCTTTGAACTCCTATTTGGACACCCTGTAAGAGGTCCTCTAACACTTGTAAAGAAGGGTTGGAAACAACCTTTAAAAGCTCCTAAGCAAGTCATAGTGGACTATGTACTTGGCCTAAGTTCCAGAATGGCTGAGTATATGAAAAAGGCCAGCAAAAACCTTCAGGCCAGCCAAGAGCTCCAAAAGCAATGGCATGACCAGAAGGCTGTTCTGATTCAGTACCAACCAGGGCAGAAAGTGTGGGTCTTGGAGCCTGTGGCCCCAAGAGCACTCCTAGACAAATGGAGTGGACCCCACATTATTGTTGAAAAGAAGGGAGAAGTCACCTACTTGGTTGACGAAGGCACTGCCAGGAGTCAATTTAGGGTGCTCCATGTCAATCGCCTAAAACCCTACTATGACAGGGCTGATCTCACCCTGCTCATGGCAACAGATGAGGGACAGGAAGAAGAGAGTGACCCTCTCCCTGATCTCTTCTCTTCCACAGAACAAGATGCTCTAGTGGAAGGTGTTGTTTTAGCAGATTGTCTTACTGCTGAGCAAAAAGACCACAGCATAAATCTCCTGGGTCAATTTTCTGAACTCTTTTCTACTGTGCCAGGCACCACTTCTTGGTGTGAGCACACTATAGATACTGGAGACAGCTTGCCTGTAAAAAGTAAGATCTATAGGCAGCCTGACCATGTCAGGGACTTCATAAAACAAGAGGTTCAGAAAATGCTTGAACTGGCAGTGGTTGAGCACTCTGAAAGTCCATGGGCCTCTCCTGTGGTACTTGTACCAAAACCTAATTCCAAAGATGGGAAAAGGGAAATGAGATTTTGTGTGGATTACAGAGGTCTCAACCAGGTAACTAAAACTGATGCTCACCCTATACCCAGGGCAGATGAGCTAATAGATACACTGGCATCTGCCAAGTATCTAAGCACCTTTGATTTGACTGCAGGGTATTGGCAGATCAAGTTATCAGAGGATGCTAAAGCAAAAACTGCATTTTCGACTATTGGAGGGCACTACCAATTCACAGTAATGCCCTTTGGTTTGAAAAGTGCACCTGCCACTTTTCAGAGGTAGGTTGGGGAATACAGTCCTGCAAGTGTTGGAGGCTTTTATTGCAGCATATCTAGATGATATAGCTGTCTTTAGCTCCACCTGGGATGATCACCTGGTCCACCTATGGAAAGTTTTGGAGGCTCTGCAAAAGGCAGGCCTCACTATCAAGGCTTCAAAGTGCCAGATAGGGCAGGGGAAAGTGGTTTATCTGGGACACCTGGTAGGTAGAGAACAGATTGCACCACTTCAGGGGAAAATCCAAACTATCATAAATTGGGTTCCCCCTACAACTCAGACCCAGGTGAGAGCCTTCTTAGGCCTCACTGGGTATTACAGGAGGTTCATAAAGAACTATGGCTCCATAGCAGCCCCTCTTAATGACCTCACTTCTAAGAAAATGCCTAAAAAGGTATTATGGACAGCTAGCTGTCAGAAAGCTTTTGAGGAGCTGAAACAGGCCATGTGCACTGCACCTGTCCTAAAAAGCCCATGTTACTCCAAGAAATTCATTGTTCAAACTGATGCATCTGAATTAGGGGTAGGGGCAGTCTTATCACAACTCAATTCTGAGGGCCAGGATCAACCTGTTGCTTTTATCAGCAGGAGGTTGACGCCTAGAGAAAAGTGTTGGTGTGCCATAGAGAGGGAGGCCTTTGCTGTGGTCTGGGCACTGAAGAAGTTGAGGCCATACCTGTTTGGCACTCACTTCATTATTCAGACAGACCACAAACCTCTACTTTGGCTAAAACAAATGAAAGGTGAAAACCCTAAATTGTTCAGGTGGTCCATATCTCTACAGGGAATGGACTATACAGTGGAACATAGATCTGGGAGTACCCACTCCAATGCAGATGGACTCTCCAGATATTTCCACTTAGACAATGAAGACTCATCAGGTCATGGCTAGTCTTATTGTCCTTCGTTTGGGGGGGAGGGGGTTGTGTAGGAAAGTAACATCTTGCCTGGCATGTTACCCTCATATTTCACTGTATATATGTTGTTTTAGTTATATGTGTTACTGGGACCCTGTGCTCATAAGTGTGCCCTGTATGTGTTCCCTGTGTGATGACTAACTGTCTCACTGAGGATCTGCTAACCAGAACCACAGTGGTTATGCTCTCTCTTTGCTTTCCAAATTGTCACTAACAGGCTAGTGACCAATTTCACCAATTCACATTGGCATACTGGAACACCCTTATAATTCCCTAGTATATGGTACTGAGGTACCCAGGGTATTGGGGTTCCAGGAGATCCCTATGGGCTGCAGCATTTCTTTTGCCACCCATAGGGAGCTCTGACAATTCTTACACAGGCCTGCCACTGCAGCCTGAGTCAAATAACGTCCACGTTATTTCACAGCCATTTACCACTGCACTTAAGTAACTTATAAGTCACCTAAATGTCTAACCTTTACTTGGTAAAGGTTGGGTGCTAAGTTACTTAGTGTGTGGGCACCCTGGCACTAGCCAAGGTGCCCCCACATCGTTCAGGGCAAATTCCCCGGACTTTGTGAGTGCGGGGACACCATTACACGGGTGCACTGTACATAGGTCACTACCTATGTACAGCGTCACAATGGTAACTCCGAACATGGCCATGTAACATGATCCCCCGAGTCTCTAGCCCAGACCCGAATACTGCCAAACTACCTTTCCCGGGGTTTCACTGCAGCTGCTGCTGCTGCTGCCAACCCCTCAGACAGGTTTCTGCCCTCCTGGGGTCCAGCCAGGCTTGGCCCAGGAAGGCAGAACAAAGGACTTCCTCAGAGAGAGGATGTTACACCCTCTCCCTTTGGAAAAAGGTGTCAGGGCTGGGGAGGAGTAGCCTCCCCCAGCCTCTGGAAATGCTTTGATGGGCACAGATGGTGCCCATCTCTGCATAAGCCAGTCTACACCGGTTCAGGGATCCCCCAGCCCTGCTCTGGTGCTAAACTGGACAAAGGAAAGGGGAGTGACCACTCCCCTGACCTGCACCTCCCAGGGGAGGTGCCCAGAGCTCCTCCAGTGTGCTCCAGACCTCTGCCATCTTGGAAACAGAGGTGTTGCTGGCACACTGGACTGCTCTCAGTGGCCAGTGCCAGCAGATGACGTCAGAGACTCCTCCTGATAGGCTCTTACCTGTGTTGCTAGCCTATCCTCCTTCTTAGGTAGCCAAACCTCCTTTTCTGGGTATTTAGGGTCTCTGCTTTGGGGAATTCTTTAGATAACGAATGCAAGAGCTCATCAGAGTTCCTCTGCATCTCTCTCTTCACCTTCTGCCAAGGAATCGACCGCTGACTGCTCAGGACTCCTGCAAAACCGCAACAAAGTAGCAAAGACGACTACTGCAACCTTGTATCGCTGATCCGGCCGCCTTCTCGACTGTTTTCCGGATGGTGCATGCTGTGGGGGTAGTCTGCCTCCTCTCTGCACTAGAAGCTCTGAAGAAATCTCCTGTGGGTCGACAGAATCTACCCCTGCAACCGCAGGCAACAAAAGACTGCATCACCGGTCCTCTGGGTCCCCTCTCAGCACGACGAGCGTGGTCCCTGGAACTCAGCAACTCTGTCCAAGTGACTCCCACAGTCCAGTGACTCTTCAGTCCAAGTTTGGTGGAGGTAAGTCCTTGCCTCCCCACGCTAGACTGCATTGCTGGGTACCGCGTGATTTGCAGCTGCTCCGGCTCCTGTGCACTCTTCCAGGATTTCCTTTGTTCACGGCCAAGCCTGGGTCCCTGACACTCTAACCTGCAGGGCACAACCTCCTGAGTTGTCCTCCGGCGTCGTGGGATCTTCTTTTGTGACTTCGGGTGAGCTCCGGTTCACTCCTCTTCGTAGTGCCTGCTCCGGCACTTCTGCGGGTGCTGCCTGCTTCTGTGAGGGCTCCTTGTCTTGCTGGGTGCCCCCTCTGTGTCCTCACGCAATTGGCAACATCCTGGTCCCTCCTGGGCCACAGCAGCATCCAAAAACCCTAACCGCGACCCTTGCAGCTAGCAAGGCTTGTTTGCGGTCTTTCTGCGTGGGAACACCTCTGCAAGCTCTGCAAGCTTCTTCACTAGTCCTAGTCCTCTTCGTTCTTGCAGAATCCACAGCTTCTACCATCCGGTGGCAGCTTCTTTGCACCCTCAGCTGGCATTTCCTGGGCATCTGCCCAATCTCGACTTTGTCGCGACTCTTGGACTTGGGCCCCTTGTTCCACAGGTACTCTCATCCGGAAATCCACTTTGGTTGCATTGCTGGTGGTGTTCTTCCTTGCAGAATTCCCCTATCACGACTTCTGTGCTCTCTGGGGAACTTAGGTGCACTTTACACCTACTTTTCAGGGTCTTGGGGTGGGCTATTTTTCTAACCCTCACTGTTTTCTTACAGTCCCAGCGACCCTCTACAAGCTCACATAGGTTTGGGGTCCATTCGTGGTTCGCAACCCACTTTTGGAGTATATGGTTTGTGTTGCCCCTATACCTATGTGCTCTCATTGCAATCTATTGTGACTGTACATTGCGTGCATTGCTTTCTATTGCTATTACTGCATATTTTTTTTGTATTGTGTACATATATCTTGTGTATATTTGCCATCCTCATATTGAGGGTACTCACTGAGATACTTTTGGCATATTGTCATAAAAATAAAGTACCTTTATTTTTAGTATATCTGTGTATTGTGTTTTCTTATGATATTGTGCATATGACACCAGTGGTATAGTGGGAGCTTTGCATGTCTCCTAGTTCAGCCTAAGCTGCTCTGCTAAGCTACCCTTTTCTATCAGCCTAAGCTGCTAGACACCTCTTCTACACTAATAAGGGATACCTGGACCTGGTGCAGAGTGTAAGTACCCCTTGGTACTCACTACAAACCAGGCCAGCCTCCTACAGTATCTCACCAGATAACGAATGCAAGAGCTCACCAGAGTTCCTCTGCACTTCCCTCTTCGACTTCTGCCAAGGATCGACCGCTAACTGCTCCAGGACACCTGCATAACCGCAACAAAGTAGCAAGAAGACTACCAGCAACATTGTAGTGCCTCATCCTGCCGGCTTTCTCGACTGTTTCCTGGTGGTGCCTTCTCTGAGGGCTGTCTGCCTTCAACCTGCACTGGAAGCCAAGAAGAAATCTCCTGTGGGTCGACGGAATCTTCCCCCTGCTAACGCAGGCACCAAACGTCTGCATCACTGGTCCTCTGGGTCCCTTCTCATCCTGACGAGCATGGTCCCTGGAACACAGGAGCTGGGTCCAAGTGTCTCCGACAGTCCAGTGGCCCTTCTGTCCAAATTTGGTTGAGGTAAGTCCTTGCCTCCCCACGCCAGACAGTAATCCTGTGTACTGCATGAACTGCAGCTGCTCGGGCTTCTGTGCACTTCTGCAAGACTTCCTTTGTGCACAGCCTAGCCCAGGTCCCCAGCACTCTGTCCGGCATTGCCCAACTCGCTGAGTTGGACTCCGACGTTGTGAGACCCTCTTTTGCTGCTCTGAGTCAACCGTCGTTCTCAGATCTTCTAAGTGCCTGTTCAGGTGCTTCTACGGGTGCTGCCTGTTTCTGCGTGGGTTCTCTGTGTTGCTGACCGTCCCCTCTGTCTCCTCCTCCAAGGGGTGGCCTCCTGGTCCTTCCTGGGCCCGGGCAGCACCCAAAATCCTCAACTGTGACTCTTGCAGCTAGCAAGGCTTGTTTTCAGTCTTTCTGCGTGGAAACAACTCAGCATCCTCCAGCACGCCGTGGGACATCTTCTGACCAAAGGAGAAGTTCCTGGCACCTTCCGTTGTTGTAAAATCTTTGGCTTCTTCCACCCAGAGGCAGCCCTTTTGCACCTTCATCCGTGGTTTAGCGGGCTCCTGCCTCCCTGGACACTTGCGTGTGTCTTGGACGTGATCCCCTTCCTTTTATAGGTCCTCATGTCCAGGAATCCGTCTTCAGTGTTTTTCAGTCAGTTGTTGTCCTTGCAGAATCCCCTATCTCGACTTTACTGTCTTTCTGGGGTAGTAGGGTAACTTTACTCCTACGTTTGAGGTTCTTGGGTTGGGGTATCTTGGACACCCCTAGTGTTTTCTTACACTCCCAGCGACCCTCTACACACTACACTAGGCCTGGGGTCCATTCGTGGTTCGCATTCCACTTTTGGAATATATGGTTTGTGTTGCCCCTAGGCCTATTTCCCCTATATTACATTCTATTGTGATTCTACATTGTTTGCACTACTTTTCTAACTGTTACTTACCTGGTTTTGGTTTGTGTGTATATATTTTGTGTATATTACTTACCTCCTAAGAGAGTATATCCTCAGAGATACTTTTGGCATATTGTCACTAAAATAAAGTACCTTTATTTTTAGTAACTCTGAGTATTGTGTTTTCTTATGATATAGTACTAAGTGATACAAGTGGTATAGTAGGAGCTTTGCATGTCTCCTAGTTCAGCCTAAACTGCTCTGCTATAGCTACCTCTATCAGCCTAAGCTGATAGAACACCTCTAATATACTAATAAGGGATAACTGGACCTGGCACAAGGTGTAAGTACCACAAGGTATCCACTATAAGCCAGGCCAGCCTCCTACAGAGTGTTGCAGGTTTTTGCCCCCCACCATGTGGGATTCCATGCCTCTTGACCTCAGACAGGAGAAATAGGAAGCTATTTTTCGGAAAAAGCTAAAACTTTGCCTTTGGTGTCCAGGGCATTGGTACACCACCGAACTCCCATGTATTGTGCCACCCATTGGAGCCCATGCAAACTATGTCTGCAGTCCTGCTATTGCATGCACATTTCACTACAGATATGACGCTTGGCTTATATCATGGTCACTGCACTTAGACTCTGTGAGTCACCCTGTGGTAGGCCCTTTAGCTCAAGGGCAGGATGCATGTTCCTAAGTGTGAGTATACCCCTGCATGAGCAGGGTACCTCTACAAACCCAGACTCCATTCCCTGGGCTTTATAAGTGTGGGTAAGCCATCTTAAGGTGTGTTGTGGACACTGGCTGGTCAACATCAGTGGTCCAACTACATAATGGCTTCTCCAAACCTAGACATGTTTGGTATCAAACATGTTTGAATCATGTGATTACACTGATTCAATTGCTAGTTGCATGATACCATGTACTGTTGGGGGGGTCATTAGAGGATTCCCCATTTCTGCTTGTGCAGAATTAAGGGGTCTGATTACCAGCCCACGCTGCTGCTGTCCCCCAGACACTGTTCTGTCCTACTGATGAGCCTAACTCAAGCAGAGGAAGGCAGAACAAAGGATTACCTACAAGTGAGACATATGACCACCTGTCCCTTTGAAATCGGTATCTCTGGGCTGGGGTCGGGTAGCCTCTGAGTGCCACCAGATTACTTTGAAGGACACATTTGGTGCCTTCCTTGCATAATCCGGTTTGCACCAGATAAGGATTTCCTGGTTCCCACTCTGTCACGAAACCACACAAAGGACAGGGGAGTGACCACCCCCGTTTCCTCTCCTAGGAGGTGATTAGAGCTCGGCCAGGTGGCCTCTTGATTCTGCCATCTTGGAAACAAGATGAGCAGAGGCCCTTGGGAGCATCTGACTGGTTAGTTCAGCTGAGTGACGTCCCTGATTCCCCCCCAATAGGTGGGTCAATGCAGAAAGTGTTGAACCCCCCCACCTGGGTTACCTAAGGGCTCCCTTGAGGGTGGGACCCCAGATTCATCTACAAGACTTCAAGATCCGTCTGCAAGTCTCCTCTGCAAGACACTTGTGCAACCTGGACACCAGAACCACTGCTGATCTTTGCCTGGACTAAGAGCAAGACTGTGACCTGTAGAAGGGCTCTTACTGCAAATTTGATTTCAAGTTCTGCAAGACCTATGCAACCTCCGTGGCTATGCATCCTCTAGAGTCACAAGGACTCTGTCTGCACTGGGGAAAGCAAGAAGGAATCTCCCTTGGAGTAAAGCAGTCACTCCCCTGCATCTGCTGGCACTTCAACGTCGACAACCAGTTGGTGGATCCTACTGTCCCACAGATTCTTCAAGGCTCCACAACACAGGTGGTGGTTCTATGGCTCTCCAAAGGTCTGACCTGTCTTCTTCGCAGCTGTGGTCCCTCGTTGGAGCTGTTTGACCCGAACTCCTGTGCACCACCTCTGTTTGTAGTTGCCAAGGCTTGTTGGCTCTCCAGTCCGGAGACCTCCTAGCTCGGAGAAGTCCCAGCCTCCAGCACCACACAGCTCCAAGAATGGCGTCCTCCCTGCAGTTCCTACAACATGGGCATCCCTCTTTG
The DNA here is from genome assembly GCF_031143425.1 of Pleurodeles waltl. NCBI lineage: Eukaryota > Metazoa > Chordata > Amphibia > Caudata > Salamandridae > Pleurodeles > Pleurodeles waltl. The sequence goes on from NC_090440.1 coordinate 1,716,448,894, forward strand.
CTGTGTTGCTGAGGCCTCCCTCCGACTCTCTGCGCCTTTTTCCAGAGGGTCCTGCTGGGGGCCCCATCAATTCCTCCTGGCTCCCCTGCTTGCTAAGGGCTGGCCCTGACATGCCTGCAAAGGTAGAGTCTGCTGGACCTTGCTGGTCCCCAAAATCCTGCAACACTCCATTCAACCCCTCCCTGCATTTGCCACGGCTTGTTGGTGGTCCCACTGACCCCTCTGCTATTCGATGACCGGTGTGGGACAGCTCGTGGACGACTCCTGGGATCTTCCTGCATCACTTGGACTCCACAGCTGCCCTTATTCGACCACTGTCCTAAAGGAAAGCATCACCAAGAAAGGTCAGCATCACTGGGGTACCCCTGAGTGGTCTGGACTCTGTCCCCTCTCTGCTTAGATCCTCTTTTTCCGGAATCCATGCTTGGTTTCCACCGACCTGATCCATGGGTCACAAAGCCCTCCTCTTAAACATGTGGCTGCTGCAATTAAATGTGTGAACATGGAATACTGAGGCAGTATAATCCTGTGCAAGGAACCATTTACTTCTCTCTGACTCCCCATTCTCATAATTTCTCTAAATACCTAAAATGTAAAAAGCAGAAGGTAAGGAAAAGATCTGCTTTCTATGTTTATTACCTAAAGGCCATATAAAGCCCCTCCCTCCAATGCTCCTCCTGTCATTGTTTTTCCATCTCTCAGTTAAGTCACGCTTCTACTTAAGTTGTTTTTGCTTTCAAGTATGTTTACGTTTCATACTTTTTGAAAACCATAATGCAAATTTGTTGCTTAATGGTGCAAATTGTTCACAGGTACTCACTGCTGTGTGTAGAGAGGGATGTGTTTCCCTATACCGCCTGCTAGCACTTTCCCCGCACATTCTGAGCTGGGGAGAACTTGGAGTGCAGGTGAATGGGCCGCATGGGTGCTCAATAACCAGCTTTCCCGTGCCCCTGCCGGTGGTCAAATAGTTTCCTGTTAGGAGAATAAAAGCAACAGGGGCCCAGATGTACTAGAAAAAGACGGAATGTGACACTGCACCACATTTGGTAGTGCCGCACTCCGTGATTTACAAAACGCGAGAATGCACCGTATTCAATAGAATACGGTGCACCCCTGTGTTTCCCCCTGCACAGCGCTAAATTTGCTGCCGAGGACCAACGCAGCCACCCTTGCGTCATGGTGCAAGGATCGCTGCATTGAGGGAGAGATTGATTTTGTGCAGGAAACAATCTTAAATGGTGATTTGCTCTTTCTATGTGTGCTACAACATGTAGCACACATAGAAAGAGTAAAAACGAGGAGAAATGAAAGCATTTCTCCTTGTTGTGCCACTTTAATGCCACCCCTGGGGTGGAGTTAGATTTATGGTGCTGCCTCAGTTTTACGAAATATCGTAAATCTAAGGCAGCGTCCAAATGCAATGGGTGCTGCTGTGGGGCACTGTAGGAGGCTGGCCTGGCTTATATTGGGTACCTGATGGTACTTTCACCTTGTGCCAGGTCCAGTTATCCTTTATTAGTAGATTAGTAGTGTTCTAGCAGCTTCGGCTGATAGAGGTAGCTATAGCAGAGCAGCTTAGGCTGAACTAGGAGACATACAAAGCTCTTAATATACCACTTATATAGGTACTATATCATCAGAAACACAATACTCACAGTTACTAAAAATAAAAGTACTTTATTTTAGTGACATTGTGCCAAAATTCTGAGGATATACTCCCTTAAGAGGTAAGTAAAATACACAAAATATACACACAACCCAAAATCAGGTTAGTGAAACAGTTAGAAAGTAGAGCAAACACTATAGAATACAATAGGATGTAGTAGGCCTAAGGGCAACACAAACCATATACTAAGAAAGTGGAATGCGAACCACGAAGGGACCCCTAGGCTAGTGTAGTGTGTAGAGGGTTGCTGGGGGTGTAAGAAAACACTAAGGGTGTCCAAGTTACCCCACCGCAAGACCCTGGAAAGTAGGAGTATAGTACTACTATTTCCCCAGAAACACATTAAACTTGTGGTAGAGAATTTTGCAAAGACCCCAACAGACTGCAAAGCACTGAAGATGGATTCCTGGACCTGAGGACCTGCAAAAGAAGAGGACCAAGTCCAAGAGTCGTGAAAGTGTCCGGGGGGGCAGGAGCCCACTAAACCCCAGATGAAGGTGCAAAATGCCTGCCTCGGGTTGGAAGAAGCTGAGGATTCTGCAACAACGAAAGGTGCTAGGAACTTCTCCTTAATGCAGAAGATGTCCCACGAAGTGCTGGAGAGTGCACAGTTGTTTCTTTGGCAAAAGACCACAAACAAGCCTTGCTAGCTGCAAAGGTTGCAGTTGAAGAAAAAGGGTGCTTCCCGGGCCCAGGAAGGACCAGGATGTCGCCACTTGGGAAAGGAGACAGAGGGGGCCCTCGGCAACGTAGAGAGCCCATGCACAAGAAGGCAGCAACCGCAGAAGTCCTTGAACACAGGTTCAAGAAAACTGAGCACAGCGGTCATCTCAACACTACAAAAGAGGGTCCCACGAAGCTGGAGGTCAACTCAAGGAGTTGAGCAATGCAGGACAGAGTGCTGGGGACCTGGGCTTGGCTGTGCTCTAAGGATTCCTTGGAAAAATGCACAGAAGCCCTAGCAGGTGCAGTTCATGCAGTGCACATGATTACTGTCTGGCGAGGGGAGGCAAGGACTTACCTCCTCCAAATGTGGACAGTTGGACCACTGGACAGTTTGGGTCACTTGGGTCCACCACCTGTGTTCCAGGGGCCACGCTCGTCAGGATGAGAGGGGTCCCTGAGTACCAGTGACACTGAAGTTTGGTGCCTGCTGGAGCAGGGCAATATTCCGCCGACCCACTGGAGATTTCTTCATGGCTTCCAGTGCAGGATGAAGGCAGGCAGCCCCCAAAGCATGCACCACCAGGAAACAGTCAAGAAAGTGGGCAGGATTAGGGACTAATCCTGCCGGATTAGTCTGGGACTCACTGAGGTCTGGGACACACTGGAGGAGCTCTGGGCACCACCCCTGGGGTGGTGATGGACAGGGGAGTGGTCACTCCCCTTTCCTTTGTCCAGTTTTGCACCAGAGCAGGGGCTGGGGGTTACCCGAACCGGTGTAGACTGGCTTATGCAAGGAGGGCACCATCTGTGCCCTTCAGAGCATTTCCAGAGGCTGGGGGAGGCTACTCCTCCCAAGCCCTTAACACCTATTTCCAAAGGGAGAGGATGTAACATCCTCTCTCAGAGGAAATTCTTTGTTCGGCCTTCCTGTGACTGGGCTGCCCAGATCCCAGGAGGGCAGAACCCTGTCTGTGGGGTGGCAGCAGCAGTAGCTGCAGAGAAAACCCCAGAGAGCTGGTTTGGCAGTACCTGGGGTCCATAGTGGCGCCCCGGGGATGCTTGGGATTGGCACCCCAATACCAAATTTTGCATGGGGGAACAATTCCATGATCTTAGACATGTTACATGGCCATATTCGGAGTTAACATTGTGAAGCTACATATAGGTATTGACCTATATGTAGTGCACGCGTGTAATTGTGTCCCCGCAATCACAAAGTCCGGGGAAATTGCCCTGAACTACGTGGGGGCACCTTTGCTAATGCAAGGGTGCTCTCACACTAGTAGCTTTGCACCTAACCTTCATCAAGTGAAGGTTAGACATATAGGTGACTTATAAGTTACTTAAGTGCAGTGAAAAATGGCTGTGAAATAATGTGTGCGTTATTTCACTCAGGCTGCAGTGGCAGTCCTGTGTAAGATTTGTCTGAGCTTCCTAGGGGGGGGGAAAGAAATGCAGCAGCCCATAAGGATCTCCTAGAACCCCAATACCCTGGGTACTTAGGTACCATATACAAGGGAATTATAAGGGTGTTTCAGTGTGCCAATTAGAATTGGCAAAAATGGTCCCTAGCCTATAGTGACAATTTTGAAAGCAGAGAGAGCATAAGCACTGAGGCTCTGGTTAGCAGAGCCTCAGTGACACAGTTAGTCACTACACAGGTACACACATTCAGGCCACAAACTATGAGCACTGGGGTCCTGGCTAGCAGGAGCTCAGTGAGACAGGCAAAAACAAACTTACATACAATTAAAAATGGGGGGGGTAACATGCCAGGCAAGATGGTACTTTCCTAAAGGAACCCACAGCAACACCCATTGCACGCCCCTTCCACAGAAAGTGCTGCGTGTGATGGGGCCTTATTTACAGGGTGGTATTAAGCCACAAAAAATGGCTGAACTCCACCTTGTAAATGCAGCGCAGGGCAGTGCACCACTGGAGCGTCACAAAAAGTGGCGATAGGGCCTTGTAAATCTTGCCCAGGGTATTTTACTTGTCTACCAACTCTTGCAAGAAGAGTTCTGCTTGAGAAGGGAAAAGTTAAAACAGGAAATGGACTCAGTCCTTGCACATTCCTTCACTAGAATCAGTGTGGCTATGAAAATGGCTGCTGCAAAACATCACAGTGTGGAGGCTGCTCCTGATGATGACCCTGAGGAGGTTCTGCACATTTTCAGGGCGGACCTTCAATCGCTCATCAAGGAGGTTGTAGATTCTTCAACCCCAAGCTAATAGAGTTAAACTGGATGATGAAGGGAGGCAGGATAGCGACCCTAGAGGCAAATATATTCAGGCATCATAATTAGAAGACATCTTGAAACATATCAGAGACATGCTGGGGTTTGACGAAAAGGACCAAAATGAAGAGGCCGCAGATAATAATACTCTTCCACTCCATGATGTAACTAAGAACTTAATTCTAAAAAAAATGGAAAGAGAGTGATAAAGTGGCCATACCAATGTTTCTCAACAGAAGATATCTCCTTGACAATTTCGAGAAAAGTTTCCTCAATTTTCCAAAGTCAACATAAAAGTCTTTTGAAAAGTCTACATTATCAGATGCAGCAGATAAGAAGGTTGAGGCATCATTTAAACAATGCAATACAGTGTCTAAATATGCCACTAGAACCATTACTTATTCAGCACGTTGTATTGAAACATTTCTACGTCCTTATTGTATGTTTGCAGGTGAAAGAGGGCTCTACTGCATTATTGGCCAATATGGATATGTTGGCTCGATTCCTATTGGATGCTACATTTGACAGACTTTGGGCTTTTACTTTGGTAGCAGGATCATCGATCGCCAGAAGGAGAGTGTTGTGGTGGTAGAAATCGTGAAAACTGCAGTCCAGCCAACAAGCTTTGCTTTATAAATTAGCCTTTTTGGGCCAGAAGTCATTTGGACCCGGACTTGATAAGCTGTCTCAAAAGGCACTGACCAGAAGAAAATGATGAGGGCTTTCAAAAATTTGCCATATAAGAAATCTGTTTTTCCCTAAGCAGGCGGCATTTACTCCGGAGGAGCGTGCTATATCGCCGAGAAGCGATTCAACACCTCGTCAGGGTAGTAAGCGCTATATAAATATATAAATACAGTGCAATACTTCTCAGGATAAGCAGCCCTTTTTAGGATGGACCCGATGTCGGGGGGCTGCGTTCTATAATAAAACCTGGCCAATCAAGACACCAACCAGAAAAAAATGCCTGAAACTATTCTAACCAACTCCTGGATCTTTTCACTAGTCCAACATGGATGTCGGATCAAATTCAAATAACTTCCCAGCACAGTCTTCTGCAATGTTTCGTTACAGGAGACAGTGTAAAGCACCTGGCAGTAACAAGAGGAGTTCAAGCTCTCCAAGAAAAAGACTCTGTGGTACCAGCTCCACAAAGACAGGGGAGATCAGGATTCTATTCAGTTCTGTTTTCGGTCCTGAAAGCAAACGGGAGATATTACCTGTCCTAGATTTCAAAGCCTTGAACAGTTTGTGCTAGTGAAGATTGTAATCATGAAAGGCAAAAATCTGGTTATATCAGATCTTCAGGAAGCCTGTTTCCATGGCACTGGATGACCACCACTTCCTGTTTTAAGCTCTGCCCATTGGTATTGTGACAGGAGCATGGGTAGCTAGCAAGGTATTAGCTCCTGTATGGCTTCTTTGCAACGGAAAGGAATTTCACTTTTTCCATACTTGAATTAATGGTTACTTTCTGCTACTTCTCTTTTAAAGGCCAAGGACGATGTTGTCAAGGTTACCATGATGCTACACGAACTGGGATTGTTGGTGAAACATCAGAAACTGCAGTTAACTCAATTGCGAATCAAACAGTTAATTGAAGCCCCGGACGACACTCATGTGGGTGCAGTTTTTCTGCCAGATGAGGATCTTGATAGTGTCCAGTATCTACATTTTATCATGGCAGTCAAAGTCTATTGCCCGTTCTTGGCTCAGGACATAGGGGCTCTTGGCAAGGTTCACAACAGTCTTACCCTCAGCATGATTTCACCTGAAACCAGTGGTCACTTATGTTCTAGCACAGTGATTCTCAAGTGATTAAAGGGTTCTGGTGACTCCCAGCATACTCCAAGATCTGTCATGGTGGTTGGAGGAAAACATACAGAGGGAAACTCTGTTCCAATGTCCAGCTCCTGTCCTTTTGATCAGGAATGCCAGTCCTTGGGGCTGGTGTGTGGTCCTAGACAACCAGGAATGGAAACCCCATAGTCTCACCTGGAGAGAATAAAGTCCTCCAACTGGAGGGAGTTATGTGCGATATTGAAAGCCCTCCAAATAGACTTAGTTCCACGGACTTGTTGACTACACTACTTTCTACCTCCCCTACACAGGTTGTGTGAAAGATATTGTTAGAAATTGGGTCTCTGGTTGGTAGAGGTTGTTAAAGATTTGCACTTTGTTCACGTATGGACCACAATTCTAGTAAGGGCAAGTAAGATACACACTAAAGGTTTGCCTGTGCTCACCCTCAGGTAGCTTGGGAAAGAGCAGTCTGGCTAAACTAAAGAGGCAATGTGTAAAGTATTTGTGTGCGCACACACACACACACACAGTAACACAGTGAAAACATCACAAAAGGACTCCAGACCAGTTTAGAAAAAATAGCCAATATTTATCTGAGTCAAATAAGACCAAAACAATAAAAATCCAACATACACACATCAAGTTATGATTTTTAAAAAAATGTTACATCCAAATGCAGTGCTTAGAAGACTTTAGCTTCAACCAGAACTATCTGGTTACGATGGACCGGGACAAATCCAAAAGTGCAGTCCGACCCCGATGGAGCACGGGTTGGGTACAGATCTAAATAGCAGTTGCAGACCAGAGACGTGTTTGAAAGGCTATGGTAGTGGGTGGCATAATCATTGCTGCAGGCCTACTAGTAGCATTTGAATTACAGGCCCTGGTCACACATAGTGAACTTTATTAGGTACTTACTAGTAACTCAAATACACCAATCATGGAGAAGCCAATGTTACCATGTTTCAGACACAGAGCACATATACTTTAGCACTGGTCAGCAGTGAAACGTGCACAGAGTACTAAAGCCAGCAAAAACAAGGTCATAAAATGAGGAGGAGGAAGGTAAAAAGCCTGGGAATTTTCCTGCAGAAAGGGCCATTTCCAGCACGACCCCCCTGCAGCCTAAAGTCAGGGTAGACTGGTTAACACCTTGATGGGCTTCCCTGCGTATAGCGATAGAACATGGACAATGAACAACTACTGCAGGGGCACTTGTCAGTTCTACACCTCTCTTAACCCAGTTGGATCCTGCTGCCTACACTCTTGGGGCACATGGACCAAACCGATAGAGACCCCTTATCATCTGTGGAACCCATCTGTGCCCTACCCTTAACGTGATCACAGATGTGTCCCATTAGACAGACAGTACTACTATGGCCAACAAAGTGATGTAGCCTGTTCCACTCCTTCGGTCTGACTTCTGTCCCAACCCAGGGAAAACTCTGCCCACAAGAACAACAACCAACAGAGGCCAATGACAGCTGTCAGTGACAAGAGCCAGGCCACAGGCCATCCAGGGCTCTCTGACCTCTGATTTTTTTCAGAGTGGGGAGCAGTAGCCCTAGATGCCTTGTGCCCTTTTTCGACTCTACCTTCCACCAGTTCAGAGGTGGTGTCCTGAAATCGGCCACCCAGCCCAGGGTCTGTAGCCTGAGGCGGGACGGGAGTCAGGTGTGGGCTCTGCTGCGTCACCCTGCCCTCCCCTCTGGGGGTCCTGTACTCTCTGCTTGGAGGCGGTACCTCCAGAAAATTTGCACTTGTGATAGCCACCCAACCCTGGTCCCCTGACACTGGGCGCAACTCATTCCCCAGAAGGCAATCTATGGGCATCTGGGGGACTAACTATTACCCTCCTCTGGTTCTCCTCCCCACCTCACTCTAGGGATACCAGCATCATAGGGTGGAAGAAGCCCTGTCCCTGGGCTGTTGTCACCCTATACACCTGGCCGGTATACCGCTCTGGGGCAACTAGCCATTCCACAATCATGGTATGACTAGCCCCACTGTCCCTCAGAGCAGTGACTGGCACCCCATTCACTGTCACCATGTGGAAGTGATGACTCCCACCTTCAGGAATCACCAAACCACCCTGAGTCCACCTCCCAACTAAGGGAGATCACGACATGGTCTATGACCTGTCCTGAGGACTACTTACCCCTAAGACCACATTGGCCACTCCTGAATAGTTCCCAATAGTGGGTGGTTTCTCTGGACAGACAGAGTTCCCCTGCTTGTGCCCTAGCTGCAAACACTCAAAGGATCAGGGTTGGAAATGGGACGCGCTGGGCCACCTCCCACCAGAACCTCCCTTCTTCTCAGAAGGGACTTGAGAACTCTCCTTCCCCCATACTCTGGGACATGCCTAGGTCTTCCTTGACCTCCCCCTCAGTCTCCTGGGGGCAACCTGAACCACACTTCTTATAGTCACTCCCAGGTACCTTCTTGTGTACCTAGCGGTCTGCCTCCTTAGCAAGCTCCCTGGGGCCAGAGAACTTACTGTCAATCAAGTGTTGGTGCAGCTCTGTAAAACAAAGACTAAACATGTGCTCTTGTGCAATGAAATTGTACAGCCCTAATAGTCTATCACATTACTGCCCTTCACCCAACTATCTAGTGCCTTGCAGAAAGAATCAACACAATCTGCCCAAGTCTGAGGAAGAATCTCAACACTCTTCTTAAACTTCTGCCTGTACATCTCTGGGGTCAACCCATATTTCCTTGTAAGGGCTTTCTTCATGGCAGAATACTTTGCCTTTTCCTCCCCCTAAAAGTTGAATAAGGTGTCCCCTCCTCCGTTGGAAACTGCTTCCACAAACTGGCCTTCGAATCCTCCTTAGGGATCCTGTGAATTTGTAATGCAGTCTTGTAGGCCTCAAACCATCGATCGACCTCCCCCCCACCTTGCAGTCAGCTATCAGACTCTTGAGTATGTATACTCTCTTCTCAGAAGACACTGGCGATATACTGCCACCATCTGCACTGGGCTCAGCCTTCTGGGCTTTGAGGTCCAACTCCTTCATGCTCAGCTCATGAGCCAAAAAATGATCTTCTCCTCAATAGCTAATCTCTTTTCCTCCATGTTTTTCGTCCAGTCATTTTCTATTTAGAGCTTTGCCAGCGCCAACTTGAGCCTCCTGGCTTCGGCCTGTCCTCCAGCTCCTCTGGGTTAGACCTCTGGAGGAAATGCTGCTGCCTGTTTTAGAGTGGGCCCTCTCTCCATTTAAGCTGGCCCAACACCAAACAGGCAGTACTGGGCTGTCCAACAACTCCAGATGCAAATCTTCCTCCTTGCCATCCTCTGGTTGCACAGCTGCTTCCCTGGCTGCCAGCCAGGTCCTCAGCACCTTTTGCAGCTCCTTTTTAGTAAGGACTTTAAAAGAACAATTGAATTCTCTGCAGAAACCTTTGAGCTGGGACACTGTAGGTTTCCGATTTCTCCTGCTCAGATTTCACTCCTGCAGTTGCAGCTGCTGGGTCTCCAGATTGAGACTTGGTGGTTGCAAATAGTTTCCAAAGAGAAAAATAACGTATATTGGTATGTATTGATCTGAGATATAGAAGTAGTATACACCAATCACTGTATGCAGTGCACAAATACAAGTCCTATCCTCACAGATGATCACTAATGTTAGAAATGGGGTCTCTAGTTGGTAAAGGTTTGCACTCTGTCGAAGTAGGGACTGCAATCCTATTCAGGGCAAGTAAGATATACACTGAGGTACTAACAGTACACTGCACCACTGGAGCATCATTTTTTATATGCTCCGGTGGCACAGTTTGCCAGCTCATATTTACAAGGCCACGCAAAGCCACCTTGCATGACTTTTCATGGCCTTGTAAATATGGACTCCTTTCATGCATAACACTGCGTGAAATGGGCGTTCCATGGATGTTACTTTGGGTGTTCCCACGCAACACCCATGGAACCCAAAGGAATCTGACGCATTTCCGAATTTAGGGGAATTAAGTCTGGGAATCGTCGGATTCTTACACCACCTCAGGGGTGGTGTAAGAGTAATGCAACAGGGAGAAATATATTTATTTCGCTCCGTGTTTTCCTCTTTCTATGTGTGCTGTATTCTGCAGCACTCACAGAAAGATGAAAACACCTCTTGTGATTGTTTTTGTGCAGGAAGATGTCCCTTCCTGCACAAAAACATTCACCCCCACAATGCAGGCACCCTTGCACCATGGTGCAAGGGTCCCTGTATTGGTGCATGGCAGCAATTTGTGAGCCAGCGCAGGAAGAGAAGACAGAAATGTGCCATATCTTGTAGATATGGCATATTTCTGCCCTTTCCCAGTGACACAGGATAGCACAGCAACTCACTTTCTGTGCTGGTCTGCACAACGGGTCTTGTAAATGAGGCCCTAAAAGTTCACCTGTGCTGACCCTCTGGTAGCTTGGCACAGAGCCATCAGGCTAAACTGAAGAGGTGATGTGAAAAGGACTCCACGCCAGTTTTGAAAAATTGCCAATATGTACCTCCATCAAACAAGACCAAAATGACAAAAATCCAACATACACAAGTCAAGTTATGAATTTTTAAAGGTTAAATCCAAATGCAGTGCTTAGAAAACGATAGCTCTAACTGGAGCCATCTGTTCATGCTGGAATGGGGCATATCCAAAAGTGCAGTCTAATCGTGATAGAGCGCAGGCCTTCTGACAGTCAATGCTCATTGAGGATAGGGTGATCCAGAGGATGGTATGCATTGCACTGGCAGGCGATGCATTGTTTCCTGACTGGGCAACATCGCTGATGCGTCTGTCTCCAGAAGCAATGAGTACTGGTTCTGATGCGTTGTGCTGCGTCAGCCAGGACTGTGTTGTAAGTCAGGGTCATTGCGTTGTGCAGTTGGCAAGAGGCCAGGCCCTGCAACCAAACTCCCACATGCATCTAACCTTGCACCATGAACAGCCTTCAACCATGCACGGCGGGGATGGCCGTAGGCTAGGCACTGCAGCAGCCCCTCACATGCATCTAACTACATGCCAAGAACTGTGTGCCGGGGGTTGGCCACAGGCCAGGCCCTTCGGCCAACCCCCTACATGCATCTAACCTTGCACCACACACAGCCTTCGGCTATGCATGGTGGGGTTGGCTGCTGGGCCTGGTTTGCGGCTAACCTCCTGCAGGTATCTAACCTTGTGCCATACACGGCCTTTTCCCATGCATGGCAGGGTTGGCCACAGGCTAGGCCCTACGCCCAACTTCTTGCATGCATCTAACCTAATGCCATGCATGGCCTTTGGCTGTGCACAGCAGGGTTGGCCAGAGTCTGGCCTGTACCCAACCCCCCACAGACATCCAACCCTGTGCCACATATTGTCTTCATCCCTGCAGCCAATCCCCGCATCCAACCCCATGCCATGTTGGCCGTGTATGGTGGGAGTTGGCCGCAGGGCAAGGCCTGTGGGTAGGCTCTGCAGCCAGCCCCTGGTAGGCATCCAACACCGGGCCTGCACTGCCTTTGGCTGTGTGCAGGCCAGGCCCTGCGGCCATCCCCCAGTGGGCATCTAACCCAGCGTAGGCATTCAATCCCACACCACACACGGGCTTCGGCTGTGTGCACAGGGGTTGGCCGCAGGGCCTGGAAGCAGAGCTTCAACTGGGGCACCTGATTTGTTTATATTTGGAATTGCTTCTAATTCAGGTTTAACTTTTGTGAAATAAGCATCTATGCAAGAAAGCATCCTGACCTGCTTATTTATCCAGGAAGAGGCCACTGTTTTGCACAAAATGTCTACCTAACTGGAGTACTTTGTACTGGCTAATTAGGAAGTGCTACCTTGTATGGTAAATGTATAGTGCATATTCCACACTACAGCTGTGTAAAGGACCCAGAGGTAATGGCTCCAGTGACCTTGTGTGTCTGTAATTTTGGCTATATGATTGTTCGTCAAGCACTTTTATACAGAAACCTACAATACCATGAATCCTCGTGTAGAGAAGAAAACAAGACTACAAACAGTTTCAATCTCCAAAAAATAAGGGTACTTCCTCTTAATTATATGTAGTAAATGCTTCTTTGTTTTAGACATGCTCAATTTCCTCTGCATTAAGCACACATCTCCAAAATCAGATGGAAATGTGCCTTTTGATAAGCTGTCTATCATCCTGGAAAATGGAGAGAAGAAGTTGCATACCACTAATGTATATGTGGCAGGACCAAACCGGCGGGGTTTCTAGGTCATTTTACATACATGTAGCAGTTAAAAGTGCAAACAGCGAGTTCTGTTCTCAACTGGACATGACATGAGGGGGACTGTGAGGGGAGCCTCATGGCCCTGCAGTCCCTACTGGCTCCCCGCCTCCAGCAGGAGTCAGGATTGTGTCCACACACCGGGAGCAGCTAAAATGTTGTCCCTTGCATGCAGGAACAGTCGTTTCATCTGTTTTCCGGCCCACCAGTGGGCTGAAAAACAGATGAAGAGTCCGCTCCCAGTGAGCAGGAGCTGATATCCTGCTACCTGTTGGGACCAGACTTACAGTTTGCTCTTGCTTGACGGGAGCTGTCAAAGCCCTTACCAAGCGAAAGTAAACTGCTGTCCCCTCAGGGTGGCACCTCAGGAGATAGGAAGCCAGACCTTGTGGGGGTGGAGGTGCCCAGGGCTATTAGTAGCTCCAAAAAGGGGCCCATGTGGCCCCCTCCTTTCACAGGGAGGAGGTGGTCCTTGAGGAATATATAACCCAGGAGAGGGGCCACGTGGCCCCCTCTCCATTAATTTTCTTTTTTGGCCCCAAGAGATGGTGGTCCCCTGGCCCCAATAGGGCTACAGAGGGGGTTCCATGCAAATCCCTCCAATAAATAAAGTATGCACTGGGGAGATGGTGGTCCCTGGGGTCATTCCCATGGACAAGAGGGGGGGTCCGCATGGCACCTGCAATTTTTCTGAAAAGCCCCAGGGAGGTGTTGGTCCCCAGAGCTCCAACGAGCCTTGGGAGTGGGTTCGACGCAGCCGCCCCTCCAATATGCTCATAAAACCCCAGGGAGATGGTGTTCCCTGGGGTGCATATGGCCCGGAAGGGGGGGCTGCATGGCCCCTTCGCCCTTAATTTTAACTTTTGGCCCCACGGAGATGGTGGTCCTTGGGCCAATATAGGGCTATGGAAGGGGCTTTGCATGGCTCCCCTCCAATAAATTAAGTATGCCCCAGGGGTGTAGTGGTCCCCAGGGCCATTCCCAGGAACAACTGGGGTCCGTGTGGCCCCCTGAAATTTTTCTGAAAAGCCCCAGGAAGGTGTTGGTCCCCAGGGCTCCAAGAGCCTGTGGAGGGAGTGCCACCCCCCCAATGACACATAAAACCCCAGGGAAGAGGTGGCCTCAGTGGTATATATGGCCCGGAAGGGGGGCCGTGTGGCCCTCTCCCCCTTAATTTTAATTTTTGGCCCCAGGGAAATGGTAGTCCCTGGGTCCCAATAGGGCTATGGAAGGGGCTTTGCACGGCCCCCCCTTCGATAAATAAAGTATGCCCCATGGAGGTGATGGTCCCCAGGACCTCTCACAGTGACAGGAAGGGAGTCTGCGTAGACCCCTTCAATTTTCCTGAAAAAAGCCCAGGGAGGTGGTGGTCCCCGAGGCTCCAAGGACCCTGTGGAGGGGGTACACGCAGCCCCTCTCCAATATACCTATAAAGCCCTGAGGAGGTGGGTCCATAGGGCTCAAAGGAGACTTAGGAGGGGGCCTTGTGCGCCCGTCCTCACTTTTTTAATATGCCACATGATCCCGGGACATGGCCCACCCCGAGGCTGATAAAAAAACAAACACAGGAATCTGCGCTTGTTTTCTTTTTTTCTATTTTTTGGTGGATCCACCACGGTTTCAACCAAAAAATTATTTAAAAAAATGTTTTTTTTCCCAGAAAGGTTCCCAAGGTGACCCAAGCACCAGGGTTAGGGGTCAGGGTATTCCTACTCTGCACCCTTTTCTTGACTTTTATGAAGTATTTTGGGAATCGCCTAAGTCTGAGTCCCAAAATGGCTGCCAACACTTCCTGGTTGAAATGTTGGTATCCAATCAGATATAAGCAAGAGGACTGTTGCCTCCGCTGAGGATCTGCATCCCTTGATATCTATATTTTTGTTTCCCTTAATAACTCCAAAACTCCTCAACTGATTTACACCAAATCACAATAAGCACTCTTTCTGGACCAAGAGCTAGCTTTCTGCCAAATTTGATGTAATTCCGTCCAGTGGTTCCCCCAGGGACCACGCCAGGGCTAAAAAGCATTCTTTTATTTTAAAATCTCTGATGGATCCATAGATTTTTCAGAGATTTAAAAAAAAAAACTGCAGTCTCTCATGCTTTTCCTTTACTTTGCCCCTGGTTGGGCCAGGTCGCTGAGGCATTGGGGAATGGAAAAATGAGGGGGGTGCATGGGCCCCCCCTCATAGGGATTATGATAGTCCCAGGGACCACCACCTCCTTGGGGCATATGTTTATAAATGAATGCGGGCCGTAAGCCCCCACCTCCTCCACTTCCCTGGGGACCACCACATCCCTGGGACAAAACATACTTAAATAATGAGGGGGACCTGCATGCCCCCGCAGCCCCAAGGACTTCCACCTCCCCAGGGCAATTTATATAATTAATGGAGGGGCAATGCAGCCCCGCGACCTGGGAGCCGCCACCTACCCACCTTGTGGAAACATAGATGGCCCTGGGGACCGCCACCCCTGCTACCCCTCCTGCTACCTCCCGAGGTGCTCACCCTAAGGAGGTAGTTGTTTGCTGTTGGTTGGTGGGAGCTGACAGCTCCCACAAAGAAAAAGCAAACATAACTCGTCTTCTGCCAGCGGGAACTGTCAAACAGCTGCTGCTTGCAGACTGCAGAGATTTCATCTGTTTCCCTGCAAGCAAATATGCATACAAGGAAACGGATTTAAACATTGCTCCCGCAAGCAGTGAGTTGCTATTTAAAGCAGCTCCCTGCTTACAGAAGCAATGCCAGACATGGGGAGCCGGCTAGGACAGTGGGGGCCTTCAGTCTCACCCCCACCCAGTCTCAGTTGGCATCAAGCATCGTGCTTGTATGTCACTTTGAAGTTAAACCATAGAGAGATCATTGCAATAACAATAGTCATAGAATAGCTTCAAAGCGGCACACAAGCAAGATGTTTGGTTGCAAATGTTATAGTTCTCCTTTGAGGCACAGCAGAAGAGTTTCTATTGTAGCCTACTGTAAAGGCTGTTGGACTGTCTGTAGGTTGAAGTTTCATATCCTGGTATCCCATGCAGTGTGCCTGTTTATTTACTAATCTTTTGACTGTTAAACATTCCTAGAGATTAAACATTTATGTCTTTTGCCATCAAACTAGCAAAGTCTTACCTGTGGCCAAGAGGTCAAGGTCACAAGCTCCCACCCTGGAGGTTGGGGTTCCAGTTTAGGGCCCAGATTCTGAAAGATGTAACACGGTGCAGCAGCCCAAAATACTGTGCTGTGTGACAACGAGAGAGCAGGAGAGCGCCATATTCACATACAAATTGCACTCTCCTCCCCTCTCCCTTGCACTGGCACTGATTTCAGCTGGCGTTCGCCACACACACACCCATACCTTTGTGCCGTAGTGCTACGGTGTGTGCGTGAGTCTAGCATAGGTTTTGTACAGGAAGGGTATCCTTCCTCTACAAAATACTATGCCTAGGCAAGTGGACATGCTCTCCTACTTTGTATGCGTGCTGTACAGTGTACCACAGATGCAAAGTTTGAGCAGGGAGAAATAAAGACATTTCTCCATTTAATGCCTGCTTTTCAGCAGGGTTAATTTTTGGCACTAAACCATCTCTACTAATGTTTCAGAATAGGGTTTACCGCCAGAGAAAATGGGTGGTAGCACAGGTACGCCCATGCACCATCCCTTGACGCAAAGTAATGCAAAACAGCGTTTCACACTGCTTTGCGTTACTTTTCCACACAAACCAATGCAAATACCACATTGCGTTTGTTCTTGAATCCCAAAAAACGTTTAGCATTGGTTAGCTTTACAAAAGTAAGGCTAACTCAACTCTAAAACTTTGAGAATCTGGGCCTGAGTGTGCTGCCATACTCCAGTTTGCTGGAGATAAGAGTGATGTTTTTGCATGTGTTGAGAACAAGCCGTTTGAAGATTTGTTCTGAGAATCTTGAGGGTGTGTAGAAGCAGGAGGGGATGACCAAGTTTATTTAGCTGGCCATCAAGAGTAAGTTGTATACCATTATTTTTACATTTCTGCATTGATGCCTGGATGGATGTGGGACCAAGGTTGGCCAGCCACCAGGAAGCATTATTGTAGGAAAATAGCATCTTTCTGACATAGTTACCCCTACTTTTTGCCTGGTGTCAGTGTGCATGGACTGTAGTGCACTGGGATCCTGCTAATCAGCACACCAATGTCTGCTCGCTCCTCTAAATTTCATTGCTGGTAAACTTTTACACCCACAGTTGGCATACTGGTGCACCCATGTAAGTCACTAGTATATGGTACTTAGGCCCATATTTAACAGAAAATGACAGAGCGCAACGCTACACCAAAATTGGCAGCGCCGCGCTCCATCATTTTCTCAATGCAGTGATGCGCCTTTTTAATTGAATATGGTGCACCCCAGTGTTGTACCCTGCACTGGCGCTAAATTTGCATCCGAGCGCCAATGCAGCCACCCTTGCACGATGGTGCAAGGATGGCTGCGTTGAGGTGAAGATTGTTTTTGCACAGGAAGGGACACCTTCCTACACAAAAACAATCTTAAATGGTGATTTGCTCTTTCTGTGTGTGCTGCAGACTGCAGCACACTTAGAGAGAGCAAAAAACCCTGGGGTGGTGTTAGATTTTGGTGCTGTCTCAGGTTTATGAAAACTCGTTAATTTGGGGCTGTATCAAAATGCAATGGGTGTTGCTGTGGCAGGCCCACAGCAACACCCATTGCACACCCCTTCCACGCAAAGTGGTGCGTGTGAAGGGGCCGTATTCACAAGGTGGTGGTAAGCCACAAAAAGTGGCTTAACTCCACTTTGTAAATACAGTGCAGGGCATACCGCCACCGGAGCGTTAGGGGCTCTTAAATATGCCCCTTAGGTACCCAGAGCACTGGTACACCAGGAGACCCCCATGGGCTGCAACATGTATTGTACCACCCATGGGAGCCCATGCAAACTGTCTGCAGGCCTGCCATTGCAGCCTGCGTGAAATGGTGCATGAACCTTTCACTACAGATTTAAGGCTTGCCTTATATCATGGTGACTGCACTTAGACACTGTAAGTCACCCCACTTGTATGCCCATCAGCCCAAGGGCAGGGTGCTTGTCCCTAAGTGTAAGGGTACCCCTGCATGAGCAGGGTACCCCTACACCCCCCTGACTCCATTCCCTGAGCTTTGTAAGTGCGGGGAAGCCATCTTAAGGTATGTAGTGGACACTGGTCAACATGAGTGGTCTAACTACATAATGGCTTCTTCTAATCTAGGCATGTTTGGTATCAAACATGTTGGAATCATACAACTACACAATTCCAGTGCTATTTGCATGATACCATGTACTTAGAGGATCCCCCAGGTCTGCCTGTGCAGCCGTACGGGTCTAGATACCAGCACACTGTTGCAGACTCCAGAAACTGTTATGCGCTCCTCCTGATGAGCCTTACTCAAGCAGAGGTAGGCAGAACAAAGGGTTTCTTACAAGGTAGAGGTGCTACCACCACTCCCATTAAAATAGGTGTCTCTAGGGCTGGGGTGGGGTAGGTGGCCTCTGAGCACCAGCAGACTGCTATCAAGGGAACATTTGGTGCCCTCCTTGCATAATCCAGTTTGCACTAGTTCAAGAGCCCCCCGTTTGCACTCTGGCACAAAACTTCACAAAAGACAGGAGAGTGACCACCTCCCTATCCAGCTCCTCACCTAGGGAGGTGCACAGAGCTCTGACAGGTGGCTGGTTGATTCTGCTATTTTGGAAACAAGGTGTTCACAGGCCCACGGGAGCATCTAACTGTTTAGGTCAGGCAGATGACTTCCCAGACCCTCTCTGATAGGTGGGTCACTAAAGAGAGTGATCAACCCCCTTTTAGGGCTACTTAAGGGCTCCCCTGAGGGTGGGTCCTCTGATTTGTCGAGCAAGACTCTTCAAGGAACTCTCTGCAAGGCATCTTCTGCTCCTGGCCTCCAGAACCACTGCTAGTTTGCTTTTGGAACTGAAACGTGACTGTATCCAGTGGGAGGGCTCCCACTGCAACATTGTTTCTCCAGCTCCTGCAATATTTCTGCAACATCCTTGGCTATGCATCCTTCAGGGTCACAAGGACTCTGCCTGCATCCAAGAAGCAAAAAGGAATCTCCATTGGAGTGAAGGAGACACTCCCCGGCATCTGCAGGCACCTCAAGACAATGACTACCAGCTGGTGAATTCTGCTAACCATGGACAATGTAAAGGCTCTGCTCACAGGTGGCACTTCTGTGGTCCTCACCGGGTCCAACTTGTCTTCTGACTGACTTGGGAGATGATGGACCCTTGCCGCATCCACTGGAATGGAACCCCTGTGCACAGCAACTGTTGCTCTTGTCAAGGCTTGTTGGCTCTTCCTCCAAGAAGATCTTTGAGCTCCAGGAAGTCCCAGTCCCTAGCACTCTGCAACTCCAAATTCAGCTTCCACTCTGCAGCTCCTTCGATGTGGGACTCCTGTTTTGTTGTGCTGCTGAGGCCTCACTGTGTCTCTCTCTGTGCCTGCTGCCAGTGTGTCATTTGTGGGGGTTCCTCCATCTCTGTCTGGCTTTCCCTTCTGCTGAAGGCCAGCCCTGATTCCCCTCCAAGGGGACCTTGCTCGTCCTCTATAATCTGCAAACCACTATTTGCATTTGCCAAGGGCTGTTGGGGGTCCTGCTGGCCATTGATTCTCCTGCAATCTGGCGACCATAATGGAACAGCTCATGGGTGCCTCCAAGGACCTCCTGCAGCCCCTGGACTCCGCCCTGCAAGAACTTCAACTCCAAGAGGGTGGCACTGCACTGCCTGGACACTGTCCCCTTCTTTTTGAGGTTCTTTGCATCCGGAATCCACCTTTTGGTTCCACAGGTTGCAACAGCAGCTGAAAAACTGAGATTTCCATGACTTCAACAAGGGTTTCTGATGCCACTTCACCCCTATGCACCTGGCTTCCCTGGTGTAAGTGCTCTGGTCTTCTGGGTATCCACAGCGGTGGGAGGGGGTACTCTTCAACCTTTCTTGTGTCAACTGGTTTCTTTGTGGTCCTCTTGGAAGGGTCCTGAATCCATAAACATCCAGCCCCGACAGTCCCGTGTCAGCCTATGGGACACCCGGCTCGATAACAGCTCTGCACCCGATTGCCTGTGGGATTTTTAGTACTTACTTCTGGTGATTTTCTACTCCCCCAGTCCCTGGGATCCTAACACACTTACCTAGGTTGGGCACCTTCAGTCTTATACCACTTTCTTAGTATATGGTTTCGCCACTTCCCATTGGGTCACATGTATTTTTACGCTTTTCCTGCTTGCTGCTCAGTGTTTTTGTTTGTTGGTATCTCCAGGTAAAGATATACCAATGTTGGTAAAGCTTTAATGTTGTAATAAAGAAACCTTTATTTTGCAACACCTTGTGTGTTTCTATCTTGTGAATGGTTACTGACTGACTGTTGTGGTATTGCAAGTGCTTTACACTCCTCCTAGATATGCTTTAGCTGCTCTACACAGCTACCCCTAGAGAACTTTTGCTATCTGGACACCTAAACATTATCACTTAGGGTTGCCTGAACTCAGTGTAGGGTGCCACACCGTAGGTGTACACCAAAATAAAGTGAGCCAGCCTCCTACAATTCCTACTGCCCACATGGATAGAATCTTACTCAAATGCCCATGTATCACAGTCCTATGTTAAGGAAGCCCATCAGAGACTAATGGTAGCCACCTAATATCAGAGAGGCTTACCTAATTCTTCAAAACATAATTACATTTGTGGCATTGTAGTGATGGGCTAAGCCTGTGATAGCTACAATAATGCCAACAAAGGTGATGCCACATAAAAAATAGCCACCTGATGCCAGGACAGCATATACTAGGGATGGCCAGAATTATTTCTTGGTTTTCCAAAATATTGCAGAAAGGGCCATCTTATATCGTAGCCAGCAGAAAAATGGTGCCATACTCTGTGCTCAATTTGTAAACAAAAGGTTCCGGTGCCCAAAGCTCTCCTCTGAAACACGCGGCTTCTGCAATTAAATGTTGGAGCATGGAATACTGAGGCAGTGTAATCCTGAAGCCATCTCGGGCCTCCTTAATCCATTTAGAGCCACTCCCTGCCCCTTGAGCTCACTGTTGCAGCTTGCTGCTTTCTCCCTTTGTGATGCTTTTTCGTTTTTCTTTTCCTCCGTCTTCACCATGTGTCTTTAGCTCGCAGTAAATGTTTGAGGAAGAAAAATAAATGCCGGCCCTCAAAACTAAGGAACATATTTATTCTTTTTGACGCAAAGCTGCGCAAATGCTGTTTTGCATCAAAAAGTTTAGCGCCAGCTTGCGCCATTCCCCAGCACCATCCATGCGCCATATTTATACTATGACACACAATGACGCTAAGAAATGTTTAGCGTAAAAAATTATGACGTTAACCCTTGCGCCCTGACGTAAGGCAAAATTACGTTAATGCTGCAAAACTGACTCAAACCTGTTTTGCGGCACGTACCCATTTTAACACTGCATTTGCATCAACTTTAAATGAACAAGCAGGAAAGAGTGCAATTTAAAGGGAAGATGGAAGCAGCAGTCCAGGAGAGATCCTGGGGTGATCCATACACCCAGGCACCATCCAAGAGGATACACAGAAGTTCCAGGAGAAGGAAAAGAAAAAGAGAAAGTTTCGGTTCAGTGAGGAGAAGCACAACATCCTTGTCAGAGAGGTGATGGAGCACCAACACCAGGTCTTCGTCACCTCAAAATTGCCAATTGGTAAGACACAGGCTATATGGCAGTAAATGATGGACAAAATCAAAGGTGTGGCAGAGGTGAAGCAAACTGTCACTGAGCGCAACAAGCGCTGGCCTGATTGCAAGCGTAGAACCAAGGAGAAATTGGCTAAGAAGGCAGCCAAGTAAACTGCTGGTGGAAGTCCAGCACCACAGGAGGACCGGGATGAGATGGAGGAGATGGATGCAGCGGTCATCCCAGAAGAGCTGGTCACAGGAATACAAGGACAGGACCGCGCAGACTTCCAACAACAACCACAAATGCAGAGTAAGTTGCATGGGGGAAATAACTGCCAATTTTACAAATACACTCAATGCATGCTAAAGGATTGCAGGGGGACACATTGCCCATGAATAGATGCACTATTCACACATAAGCAACACATGTACACACGCCTTGGTTGTGCTATGCACCACAACACAAACACAACTTGTTCATACGTCAATCACTAGGGCTATACACCAACATGTATGTATGGAGCACACTGGATGGAAGGCACATCGAATTACTGTGCCTGTGGCTGTATCATCACAACACCCCTTGCATATAGTTAAACCTACTCTACCTACACAACTTAAACATTAGAGACAATGAAGAAAGTCAATACCATTCCTTGGGTCACGTCATGGTGGTGTCGCTTGCAGAAACACTTTGCTACCGCCATGTCCCATTGCCAAAACACGGTAACTGCCTCTTACAGTACACATTGAAATGGCACCTTAGCTAACATTACTTGTACATGCGCAGGAAGGAACACCACTGCACACATAAACAATACATCCCCACAAGGCAGCCACTTCTTCATCATGCTCTCTCAATGCCTGTCTGGGTGCAGGGAGAACTAATCTGTGCAGCTGCCGGGGGAATTTCAGTGTGGTCCCGTATCACAGTAAACACGGCATTACCCTGTGTATCTAACCTGGCAAAGTGTTGAGCTACACATATTGATGCTGATCAGAACTGTGCCACTAGAGAACAATTTGCACTACAGATTGCAATCTGTAGAACACAACATATACAGGGTGAACCCACAACAACTCTGACACAACCATATGAGCTACATAGGAATGGGGAAACAATCACACAAATACAGCATATGGTGTTTGTCTGAGAACATCATGGTGCACATTATCTCATTGACGGGTGGGGGATGCCACACGGGTAAGTCCAGCGTTGGTAAGACTGCCAGTGAGGTCTTCCCTCCGTGGTTGGCATTACGAGTTTCATGCTGGGATAGCAGATGGAAACCATGTCTCCTCATGTCAGCTCTGTGGGGAAGTCACCACAACATTGTTGCTGGATCAAATAGAGCCAGCGCCAATCTTGGGGTTCATTGGGTGTGACAGCACACGCTGCACTTTTCACCGCAAATCAGGCAGTGGAAAGCACAAAGGGCCTGGTAATGGGAGCCACTGCACTGCCCATGTCAGGGCACACCACACCCCATTACCACCAACCTTTGTATGGCAGTTGGACTGCCATGAAAAGGTTTGTGGAAAAGCGGGATCATAATCTGGAGGGTAGTGCGGATTGAAATGCTGGGCTGGTGTTATAAGACAAGTGGCATTGCCAGTCCGTTAGCTGGCGGCAACCTGACCGTGCCAGGCCATTGGCCCATGGGGCTTTCCCCATGGCCCAAATGTGCCAGTTCCACCGGAGCTGTTGCGATTGGTCAGATTGCCAATGGCAGTCTGGTGGCCATAGGACTGCCAGACTGTAATGAGGGCCCATGTGTGCACTTGTACAACTAGCTGCAATCTCTCTATCAAACTAACTAAAGGCCCAGATCAAAGTTGACAATAAGTCGACTGGCTATGTCCATAATTTAGTGGCATCAGGCACTGTCATGTGCAAAATGCTGTTCACATCAATAAATGATACCCATGCCAGCCATCCCTGGGCCCACCCCTGTGCCAGTGGTAAATTAGCTGCCCTGCCACTATGCTAGATCCCTTGCATTATAGTGCAAGATTGGCTGCGTTGAGGGGGTGATCATAGTTGTGTAGGAGGAGCACCTTCCAGCACAACCAGAAACAGCAATGGCAATCTGCTAGGTCAATGTGTGCTGTGGAAGGCAACACAAATACACAAACTTAAACATGAGGAGCAATCAAGATAAACCTTTTTTTTTTAAAAATATATTTTTATTGTTTTATCAGCCAAGTGGCAACATTTAACTGAGATACATGAGGTTACATTATGTTTCATCTTACATTATATTTGTAATTATTGCGTATGCACATTTTGTGAATCCAGTGCAAGTGCACTGTTGCCCGAGTTGGGCCATGAGGCCCGCGCATCCACACATGAGGTGCATTCTACGTGTGCTAAGTTATTCAGGAAACTAAAGATATAGAGAAAAAGAGTAAGATAGGAGCTGAGGCGGCACCGGAGGACCCATTCCGAGGGGAGGGGGAACCAGCAGGAGGAGGGGGAGACCCCAGAAAGGGGGGGAGAGCCAGTCAGCACACTCGGGCCGCTGCCGTGTTGAGTGCGGTATTCCAGCACCATGGGGGGCCACAGTGGATGCTTCTGATGCCCTCCAGTGGGAGTGCTTAACATGGTATCCAGTAGGGGAGGGAGCACTGCGGATCGAGGAGTCCGGCCGCGGACCGCCGAGCTGCGCTGAGCTGGGCGCCCGGAGAGGGTCCAAAGCCGCAGCGGCAGCTCCAATTCAGGCGGGGGGTGCCCTCTATCTTCTTGTAGCGGCGCAGTCCCCTGAGCGCTGATCCTTCCAGCCTCCTGCGCCCCCCAACGCCCCGCGGGCTCCCCCGGTTCAGCACCGAGCCCCAGAGGCCCGGGAAGGGAGCCGGGCCGAGGCCCCGAGAAGCAGACTCACCCGCCGCGGGTGCCAACACGGTAGGCCGCAGCTCCTCCCCGGCATCCAAGGCGTCCCCGGCGTCGCAAGAAGGGTCACCGACTCGGCCAGTGGTCCCGAGAAGTAGAATGGACGGCACCCGCCTTAGAGAGGGTGGTGGGTGCCGTTTCCAGGATTTTAATGTGGGCCAGGCACGGAGCTGCAGTCTTATCCTGCCGCTCCGGTCGCCATGTTGGCCACGCCCCCCTCACTCCCAATCAAAATAAACCTTATCACTGCACCTTGGTAATGCCATCCCTAGGGTGGTGTAAGATATTGGTCCTGTCTCAGGAGTATGAAAACATGTAAATCTGGGACAGTGGCAAAATGCAATGTGTGCTGGTGTAGCTTGACCACTGCAATAGCCACTGATGCATGGCTAGCAAACCGATGCATGGGAAGGGCCTGTGAATAGAAGGTGGTGTCAAGCCACTCTAAGGAAATAAACCACACCTTGTGAATATGACGCAGCCAATTGCGCCACTTAAGCTTCCCTTTATGTGACACTCAGGTGGGGCAAAGGGCTGATAAACAGGACCTATAATGTACAAGAAAAACATTTGGGCTGTAAGTTGTCACTGAGTCTCCAATAGCAATTAAATGATGTGCCATGCCGACTGCCACAACATAGAAAGATTGCTTTTACATCATCTCATTGCAGAGGATGATGGCTCTCCTGCTGATCTGCCTGTCCTGGATAACCAGCTGACATCCATCAGCCAACAGACTCTCCAGGATATGCTGGATCCCTCCAGACACCACCCCCAGTTACAAGGAAGACACCCAATGTTGCGGCCTCCCCAGATGACCCACCCAATACCCCAAATATACTACTTGCCAGTACAAACACAGCTTAGGACTCTAAGGACCCAAAGACAAGCTTCCAGAGGACAGTGGTAGGAGTCCTTGCCTAGCAGGTGCGGGTGGAGATGGAGACCGTGGCTAGCAGCCTAAAGGGAGTGCGCATGTGCCTATTAACAGCTAATGAAAACAAAGCTGCCATCCGAGGCACACACTCCCCACTGCTTGGAGTCCAGCAGTGTCTGGCAGACATAGCTGCTGCCATGAGGGAGAGGCCACAACAACTGCCCTCCCAACTGGTAGCAGCATGACAGACAAGACGATGGAGTCCTTTCAGCGAGAAGTGGCCTCCCTCAGGGAAAACACGGCTGCCTACCACCATGATGTTGCAGCTATACTGAAAAATCAGCAGTTCCTTCATGCTGCAGTGATGCCATATGTCTTACCACAAACGGCAGCTGCCGGGAGCTTGGACTCCACATCTTTAACCCCTGAAGTGTGTGTGGCCCCCTCTGCCTCTCCATCACCACCACCAATGGCACAGGAGGCACCACACACATCGGAGGATGAAGATGTGGAACAAATTACTTTTACTCTGAAAGTACCCGGTACACCAGTCTGTGCCACATGGCCAGTTTTCTCCTGAGTTCTGGGCTTAAGATCATGCCAGTGTTGTCACAATAGGATATGTGCAAACTTCATCCACCCACTGTTGACTTGTCTGCTATGGACTGTCATTGTCTCTCGCTTACTGATTGGCAATCTCTGCCAAAGCTACTCCAAAGCATGTCTCATGACTTGTCCCTCAACCCTGGACCTGTATTGTGTCACAAATATCTGGATTTCACAAATGGGGTCTCTGACCTGGACATTGTAAATATCTCACCTTCCCACTTTTACTTGTTAATAAACACCTTGTACACATTTATCATGTGTACGTCTATTGTGATCCATCTTTTCAGCTAAATGATTGTAAAGTGTGAATCCATGTCATTGGTCACAAATATTAGTGCATGAGTGCAGGATTGTGGGGCACAAAGCTACATACAAGATTCCTAATATGACAAATGTGTATACTGGTATCCTACAAGCAATTCACTGAGTATGTTAAAAATTAAGGACACATATATGGTTTCCTCATCATATACAGCAGGTATGGCTGAAAAGCAAGTCTATGGCAATATTGTCAGCTGGGAGTACAAGAAGAACTCATTGGTGTGGTACAGAGGTAGCTAACCTTAACACTGATGGCCATCGGTCAGTGTTGCAGGATAGAGTTCCAATTGTGGCTGTTGTCAGATGTGTCACAGTTCCCAACATTGTAACTACAGGACCCCAACACTGACAGCTGAAGTATCAGACTTATCTGTCCAATACAAAGTATACATAGTCATCATGCATGGTAGGTACACTGAATGGAAGATGCATGGATTAGTAGATGGGATGTTGCAGCCAATGTGACAGCTCCATTGTCAACAGGGGTAGCACATTGTAAATGAGGGTTTTGAAGGCAGGACAGATTTCCTAGGCCATTTCCCCAATTTGCTCAGTGCACTCATGGGGAGAACCCTGAGACTCACACTAATTCCACAAAATGTATGCAATTATAACAAGATATTTATTTTAAAACAAATCTACTTAAAAACAACTAAAACCTACCCTATCCTAAACTCACCTATACCAACTGTACTTATCGTACAACTACGTCTATCTAACCTATGCTAAAATTAACTTACACATGAAACACCACACTCTAAACAATTCCCCCCCCCCACCACTTAAGAAACAAGATACAATTAAGACAACGATTATTACAACTACACAAGTACTACCTTATCCTATGGCCTAAACAAATATATATATTTTGTAATTTTTGTATTATTATTTTCTTATTTTTTTTTTATAAACACATACATACCCCAACATGACCCCAACCACCCACCAATAAAAACATAAGAATAGTAACCCACCCCCCAACTACCCTTATCCTAACTAATGGGTACACTACACAAATCTACCAACTACATAAAACCCAAACTAAAATAAATTACAACTTTTAAAAGGGAGGGGAAGGAATTGGGAGGTAGTCCATAACTGTACAAGTTCATTTTTTGGACTTCTTCACCTTCTTCTTGATGTACTTCAATATTTTGTGGTCTTCCACCAAATTCTCCTCCAACTTATCCAAATGACGGATAATGTCCTGATGTAGATCCAGTTCGAACTGGGATGGTCCATTGGTTGGTGGTGGCAAGACTGGTGCCTGTGTGGGGACTGGTGCTGACATGTGGATGGGGTGGGTACAGCTGGGAGCCCCTGTATAGTTAAGGAGCTTGCTCCATCCATTGTCTTGGGTGGCTGTGTGGGCCCCCCGTGTGGAAATGCCCGCCATTCCCCAGAAGCTTTTTCTGCTTGAAAATGGCGTGCCATGCGGTGGTATCCTGAATGCACTTCCAGGAGGTAACGGTACTGTTCGGCCCTCTGTGTGAACTGGTGCCTCTCATCATTTGTCATTTTGGCATCTGTAAAATGAGGACAAGCAACCATCAGTATCAGCATTGAGCGGAGTATGTACAGATTTGCAACTTACACTGCTACAGCTGATTACACATACAGTCTTACACACATTCCACAAAAAAATGCATTGCTCCTCATCTGCGTCTATATCCAACCATACATTACCAGTATCTTGTACATGTCAGCAGGATGACGTCAATCCATTGTAAATCAAAAGGGGCCACAGCTGATAGGAGCTAATAATGGCCTGCTGAACATCACTCTCATCTACACTGTGAGCAACATGTGTCTCAAAAAGTTTGGATTTCCTGTCACCCTGAGCATAAGCATAAGCTCAACACCCCTGGTGATACACCAAGGCCTGAGCACTCATCATGGAGTGAAGGTGTGGCCCATTTGTTAGGGGGGGTGCTAACCACAAAGCTGGCATTCTATGTTGTATTACATTCACATTCGTGTGGCCAGGTGTAAAACCTGGCCTTTGCCTACTTTACTAGGGTCCAGCTGCATTTTCCATGCTGTAGCCACATGTACAACTGATGCTATCTTGCCATGAGAAAGGTTGGGCAAAACCTGAACTGCACATCACTGTTGTCAAGATATAACAGCACAGAAGCCCCTCTGCCCTGAGCTATGTAGTTTTACGTGTGTTCATTAGCACACACATGGTGGCTGTATGGATGCCCTGAAACCCACAGTAATTGTGGCACAGCTTTGGATGCTGCAACTGCATCCAGAAGTGTCTTACATCATTAGGAGATGCATGTCAGATATCCTCAAAGCACCAGTTACACACACACAGCATTGCCTTCTTATGCATCTCTGATGTGACCTACATCAATCACAATTCTCATGGTGGCTGCACCATATTCGGAAAACTGCTGACAGCTAGTGTTAGGAGATTAGTAGACTTTTGCCTGAAACACCTTGAGTGGAGTTTGCCACACATTGTGACCAAAATGACCGCAGTTCTGCACATTATGAATCCTTGCTGCATCACTACCTCATCATCTCTGGAGGGAACTGAGGCACCTGTGGTGTGTGTCTGTCTCCTACATAATCTCCCTAGGGAGTACTACAGTTTTAACCCTACATCTGTGTCATCTTGTCAACAAGTATAAGCTACGTGTGGCACGCATTGCTGATTATGGTGCTGTGACAAGGTTGTTTACAACTGGTATGCTATGTACATATACAGCTGGCCTGTGACCTATAATGGTAGACATCCATGAATATGTGGTCAGCCATTACTGTTCCTTTTACACACACTTCCATACCAGCACATGTTGGCCTTAGGACTACATGCAAGCCAATCTCATTGTACAACCCCTACAACATGAAGGGAATTTGACGGACAATTAGCAGAACAGCACTCCACCATATTCACAACGCAGGGATGAGCTGTATCGAATAGGACATGGCTCATCACTGTGTTGTCCCCTACGGTGGAGCTAATTTTGCTTCCAGTACTTAACCCAGCCACCCTTGCTCCAAGGTGCATAGCTGGCTGCGTTGAGGGGTAAATTGTTATTGTGCATGGGGGGACATATTCCTACACAAACATAAACTTCAAAGGGTCATTGCACTTTCGATGTGTGCTGCCAAATGCAGCACCTATTGAAAGAGCAAAAATGGAGGGTACAACAAAATATATTTTAGCTTGTTTTCAGAATCTGGCACACCCTCTGGTGTAAGAAAATGTGTTGATCTGGGGCACCGTCTAATTGCTAGGTTGTTTCTGTGGCACATTCACAGCAATACCCATTGCACGCTCCTTCCATTGAAAGCTCTACATGTGAAGGGGCTGTATTGACAAGGTATTGTGAAGCCACAAAATGTGCTTAAGCCCACCTTGTATACATGGTGCAGGGCATACCATCCCCAGAGCCTCACCAATAGTGAAGCTCCAGTGGCACTCCTACACATGCCCCATGATGTCACCATCCATCCTCCTATGACTTCTATTGATTTGTCCAGAAAATAACATCACTCATTGCATTCCACACTTCTGACTGACTCACACCAAATCCTGGATTAGCTAACAGGAGCCACAATATGACACTTACCGGATGCATCATGGTCTTCGAATATCGCCACCTCTCCTATGGTGTATGGGGCTAGTGCACCTGTAAGGCATGAATGGTAAACATTGCTTAGTATAAATGCAAAGTTAACGCAAAGGTGTTGAGGATTGACATTATACATTCTTCAGTGAAGTAAGTGAACTGTGTGTGCCATCACAACGCAGACACACTATAAAACTTGAAATGGCAGTGGACTCATGTGAAGATAGTTGTACCTACCTGCCCATTGACTGATTTGAAACATGGATGTATTGCCAATGGTGTGTGCCCTGCCATTGTTGCCATGATATACAACTGTTGAACCAGTGAGGAATAAGTACATAGGCATAGGAATATGGCTCAACTCAGACACACTTGTTCAGTGCTCAGAAGATGCATCTGGTGTTGCAGGTTAGCATGTGATGTAACATCACAAAACAAAATAAAATGATAGATGGAGTGTTGACACTTTTCAAACACTCACTTCCAGTCACAGATCTGGGTTTAATCCATTGTTATTTTGCTCGCCACAACACCCCAGTTTAGACCCAGCCACATGCAAATCAGTATTGACCCTGTTCCTCATGGGACCAGTCCAGCCCAAACTGCTAGGCCAGGTCCTCCGTGGACAGGAAACAGCATTCTGGGACCGGTTTCAGGGTATCACCATTCATCAGCCAGGCTAGCTTGAATCCAGTGGCGCAGCGAGCAAGTGACCCACGTCTGGGCATACCCTTGCCACTTGCCACTTAAATTGATTGATTTTGGATGACATGTTATGCATTCTATTTTCATATATTATTGTTTTTCCACAGGTTGACCTCTAGACTTGACTAGTGTGACGTACAGTACATTAGAGTAAGTGACCGGAGTATTGTAGCTTTACAGTTTTAGACTAATTGTAGTCTTAGTGTGTAACAAAGGAGAAGTGTTGATTTTTTGGTCCTGATGAAGCATCACCGGATCCATATGGACCCCTGAGATGCGAAACATGTTGACCCACTTAACAGGGGTGTTAGATAAATTCTCTCCCCTACTTTTTGGTTTTTGATTGTGAGAGTGAATGAACATCACCTCAGTCTGCACTCTGCACCGTGTTTTAACCTTGACCTAGACTCTACCTTGATTATTAAATAGTGGTTATGTGGTAGGGTTCTCAAGCCAATTTTAATTCTAATTTCTTTTTGCTCTCCTGTTTGTGGTGTGCCTGTAGATGGTGCACTATTTGCCATTATTCTCTGGTTTGGGCACTCAATTTTTGAGAAATGATCTCTGGCAAAGAGCCCCCTTTTGGGGTGCCGGTCAGACATTGCAGCGCCGGTCTGACGAGGAGCTTGCCCAATGATGAAGCATGACATCCGAGTGGATGTGTGAGGGCACTTTGCTTCTAACTAGAGGACTGTTCTGTGGTCCTATATTTTTCTTGCTCTTGGAACAGTGTACCCAGATTTATTAAGTGTCCTAAGTAATTACCCTGCAAACTCAGGGAACGGAAACACCCTCATAACCCGTAATTGCACCAACACTGGGTACGCCCATGGACAGATATACCGCTTAGGAAATACCACACTTGCTATTGGCCAATCTTCCTTCAGAGATTAAACTTGAGTGCCCACCAAGGAGGGGGGATCTGGATTGATATTTTTGGGAATGTTTAAGGATGTCCATGCCCATCACTGTTTCTGTTATGTGGCTGATGTTTTTCCGATCATGAAATGATAATGAAAAAGATATAAACCATAGCTTTAAAAATTCATAACTCCAATTCTACTGATTGGATTTTTGCCGTTTTGATGTCATATGATTTATTAAAATGTTCTTTATTTTTCTAAATTGGTTTGGGATTTTTCTTGTGTTGTGCTTTCACTTTATAACTGTTTGTGTGCTGCATATATGCTTTACACATTGCCTCTAAGTTAAGCCTGACTGCTTTTTGTGCCAAGCTACTCAGGCTTAGGCACAGGTTAATTTGGTGACTTTTGTGGCTCACCCTGCAAGGGATTGTGGCTGTTGCTTGACCAGTGCTCACACCACAATAAACACAACACACAACCCAATTTCTCACGCCAGGAATTACATTTAAAGTCTCTGTTTCAAGTACTTGCATTTGAGTCATTTTATGGCATAACGGTCGGTACAGCATTGCAGGCCTGTTTGATAAAACATGCTCTGCTTTTTTAACAACCCCTATTGCCATGGAATTAACTATAGATACCTTTGGTCTCAACTCTATTGGGTGTTGCAATATTAATAGGTTAGTATCCATGTTGTTTTCAGAGTTGTTCACTAGGTTGGACAAAAGTTTCTCAATGGTTTCCAGGCTTTTATTCACTGTGTCTATGCCACTTAGATTCATTTGTGGTTCTCCACATGGGAACATACTTTTTTGCTCTATACGGGTTCCTTCTGGTGTTACATGTGTATTTACTGGCTGTCCACAAACACATGAGCAGTACTCAAATCTTGTATCAAGGACAGATTGAGGACCGATCGATCAGATATGCTAGGGAAAATCTATGTTGTGTAGGCTGAGTATTATTTGAAGAAGGGATTGCTTTCAAAACCAAAAATAGCATATTTTTGTGTCCTAAATTCTATATTTCCCAGATAGCATAGGGCAAAGGGGTATATCTAGGTGGTCTTTTACATTCATGTCCCCTTCTACATTATGCAGAAGAGATTTGCCACTTAATATATTATAGTTAGTATTCTGGTTCTAGGAGTTTTGAAGTCAAAAACTACTATTGGGTTTATCTAACTTGTCAATGCTATCAACAAGTTTACTAGTCGGACCTTGTAATAAACCCTGTGATGTATTACCTTTTTTTTAATGACATTTTTGCTTTTGCTTGAACTTGCACAAATAAAGCCAACTGCACCTTTATAAGAGGATATAAAACACTGGCTCTTTTACTTCCTAAATGTGCTTGCATACACATATCAATATGGACCACTGCTTTAACCTTAAACTAATGTTTGTTTCCTAAACAGGGAATCCAGATTGGGTCTCCAGGTTTAACCTTTTGATCTGGACTATTCATAGCTAAGCCATGTGGAGCCCCTTGAAGAGCCATGTAAGCAGCCTCTCTATGGACTGGCCATGCCTTCATTATGTCAGACTCTTGTATTTACTCTATTAGGACATGCTTGTAACACATTCTCATTTATTTCTTGGCTAGAATATTATTTTGTTGTACTTAATAAGCCTCCATCATTAACTATCATGTAGTTTCATGTAGTCTCTGAATGTAGATTTTATATATTTTGTTGCTTTCAAATCACATCTTTTTTTATTTGCTCCTTTTTCCTCACACTCTAGTTCTTGGTATCTGTAATGGGCGGCTCTTACATATCTGATCAGTTTCCTTGAGAAATTGGCAATTTCAAGAAGTCACAGATGATGATGTTATACTTGTTAGCAATACAGCTCTAATAGCCTGTGATTTTGGATTGGTATCTCACTTAACCATTTTATCTCATCCAGGTAAACCTCTTTTTCCACTTTCCATCCTTTTTCGCCATCTTTGGTTTCTTATGTTTTTTGGTTCTTGCAAACAAAACTTGTAGCAAAATAAGCAAAGCTGATGGGAGATATAACCATACAGGAGTCTGTTAAAATGTGCTCCCTCTGCTTATGACAAGTGTTATGGTAACTATTGTATCCAATTGTATCCAAATATCCAATTATATCCAAGCAACACAAGCAAATTAGACGATCACAAACTGCACAGAGCCGCCTGCCATCTCTGGAAGTACCTGGTACTGAATCAGGATTGCCACAATGCCCTTTCAGCGGGTGTCCAGTACTTGTGGACAGCATGCAATGTGGACAAAGTCTGGGGCAGGTTAAAGACCCAACCTAGTCACCTCCCAAAAAAAAGTGCAGCACCAGCACCCAGCCCCTTCCACAATTACATCTGCCAAATTACTTCTGAGGCACCGATGTGGCTCTGGTCTTCAACAAGCAGCAGGCTGCGTCTCTAGCTTAGCTACCAATTTCTCCAGGACCCTCTGCTTGATTGTGGGATGCGACTCTGACACTGACATACACCCCAAGGCTGCGTGGGCCACGCTGAGCCCCAAAGCAGCTGAGAGCTGCAAAGAAGCTGCCAAGCCTCCAGGCTCCTCGTTCTCCAACTCCATTTTGGGGGGGCCTAAGGAACCGCAACAGTCCAGACACTAAACTGCAACACCAGAAGTCAGAGGGGTGCAATCAGGCAAAGCAACAAAGCAGTAAAGCAGCAGTGTGCCCCGCTGCGGTTTCTTTTTGTAGGCTTGTGTTGGAAATGGGGTTTCTGGTTGGCTAGGGTATGCACCTAAGCCTGGTAGAACCCACGTACTCTGCTCAGGGGGAGTAAGTTACACGCCCAAGATAACCCCTGCTCACACCCTGGGTAACTTGATACAAGGAGTCACGCCCATCGCAGAGGCACTGTGTAAAGCGTTTGCACAACACACACAAGATATGTGACGCACTATCTCCACCACAAAGGAAACTCAACACCAAGTTATATGAAAATAAACTGTATTGTACGCAACATCATTAGACCAAACATGTCAGTAATACCCTGATACCCAAGCAGTTGTCAGAACATTACACAGTACTGTTACTCTGCAGAAATCAGCAGTAGTCACATATAACACACAAGTTACTCATTATTCTGCAACATGAGCAGAAGGCAGGAAACATATGAATACAATAATGCACATGTCACAAGATCCTCATAAATGCCCATATCATTTTGTCTTTATGATGATCGCTTCGTTCTGTACCAGTCTTTGTGATGATCGTTTCGGTCGCAGCTGTGATTTCCTTCACTCGGAACCACAGCAAGTGCTCCCCAGGTGCTGGGGCACTTCCAAACATAGCACTCACAATCTGCCAAGGCAGCAAACAGAGTGCTTCTCCAGGTGCTATATTCACCAAAAGAAAGCACTTCTCCAGGCGCTATGCAGGCAGTTGCAGGGGTCAGGGGCCACAGCACCCAGCCCCTGGGGATACAAAGATGGAGCACAGGGTGGCAGGGCCCAGCAACAGGCCAGCACAAAGGGGATGCAGACAGTGGCAGTTCCTCCTAGTGACCCACAGGTCAGCACAGCAGCAGCAGTCCAAGGCGGTTCCTGGTGAGTTCCTCCAGCAGCATTCTGTGTCCGGTTACAAGCTTGTTAAAAGTGTCTCTAGTGTCTCCTTTTCACGGGGAAAACCCCCATACTTATAATTAGTTTTGCAAAGGTTTAACAAAGAGGGGGAGAGGAGGTTCCAACCAGTTCAAACTGGTTCCAGGAGTGTCCACTCTCTCCTCCAGCACAGGTTCCAGACATCAGTTGGGGGTAAATGAGCCCTTTGTGTGAATCCAGGGCACAGCCTTTACAGATGCAAGTGTACCCCGCCTCTCCTTCTCTCAGTCCAGGAAGACCATTCAAAATGTAGATGCATCTCTGTGACACCTCCACCCTCCATGTGTACAGGCTGTCTGAAAAGTATGCACAAAGCCCAACTGCCCAGACGTGGATTGGAGTCAAGCTGCAAAACACCAGAGTCATAAGCACAGAGAAATGCTCACTTTCTAGAAATGGTAATAAAACATCCACCTACAGCAGTATGCAGCATTTCTCACTACCATTAAAACCGTACCAAACTTGCCTACGCTACCATTCATAAATCAGGCAATACCCCCTAGAAATAAGGCAGGGTATTTCCAAAGCAATCCTATGAACAAGGCAGCTCTCATAGCAGTGAGAAACCAAATAGGCTGTTTGTCAGTATCAGGACAGGCCACACAAACAGGCACATGTTCTGCTTTCTACATACATAGCACCCTGCCCATAGGGGTAGCTATGGCCTACCTTAGGGGTGACTTACATGTAGCAAAAGGGTAGTTCTCGGCCTGGCAAGTATATTTGGATGCCAGGTCCCTGTGGCAGAAAAATGTGCACGCAGGCCCTGCGCTAGCAGGCCTGAGACAGTTTCAGATGCTACTTCTGTGGGTGGCGTTGCACGCCCACTAGTAGCATATAATTTACAGGCCCTTGGCATAGAGATACCACTGTACAAGGGACTTACAGGTAAATTAAATGTGCCAATTAGGTGTAAGCCAATCATATCAACTTGAGAAGGGAGAGCACCTGCACTTTAGCACTGATCAGCAGTGATAAAGTACTCAGAGTCCTAGAGCCAACGGCAGAGGTCAAACAAAATAGGAGGAAGGAAGTAAAAAGTCTGGGGATGAACCCACAAAAAGGGTAAAAAGGGCAAAAAGGGCCAGGTTCAACAGCTTGGTTCAGTGTACATTGATTCCTTGTCCTCTATTGTACTTCCCTACCACTCCTCTGCCCTTTCAAGAGGATTCAGGACAGTCTAGTTGTTATATTAAATCAATTGCTAAAATGAAATAAAATAGATCAAAATAAAGCTCAAGTAAGTAAAATATTCAAGTCCTGACAAATACCATAATTCATGGGTAGTGTTAAGTTTTTAACTTAAAAAATTAGACATAGCATGAAGATTATTCATTTAAAACACCAAACGTTTGTTTGCTTCCCACCCCACAGCCCCCCAAGACTCATGTATGGTAGATTTGAAATTCCAAAATCTGTCCAAGGAAAGCAGTCAGACAGACTTCTGATTCCACAGTAATTAGATCTCAGTCTTCACATGTTAATCAGGACCTTAGTCTTGCAAGGAGCTATGCTGGAAAGCTAACCAGTAGGATACTGTAACGATCTTATCACTGTTGTGGGTGAAATGATCTCAAGTACATCGGCTAACAAGCAAAAGAGCACATCATGTTCCACTGTAAGATTATGTACCATGTTTCTTTCATGTACTGCAGATATATATAAGTATATTGTGCTGGTGCCAACTATCTAAAGCCCATCACTGTTTCATAAGAATTAAATAAGTTACTTCATACAGAGTCCTCTGGAGGACCCTGCAACATGGAGGTATTGCTACAACCAAAGGTACCCACCATGCACTACTGAAGGATATGCACTGTTGGTGCACCTGTGGGACTGGGGCACAGAAAGCACACTTCCATACTCTATGCAAGATAGAGACTGTTCACCCTTGAGCTCAGGGCTCTGTTTGATGCATCTCTATGGTATATAAACTGTACCTATATGCACTTGCACCTGTATTGTGAGTATATCTAACAGAAGTTTTACAAGTTCATATTGGATCTGTTCAGCCCCTACATTCATCAGCAAAGCTTGCCAGGATGTGAAGGTTGCGCAATCAAGGTGCACCTTAAATAAGGAAGTGTGCCCAAAAACATCATGCTTTGCCACTTTCTACAATGTATAGCGAAGACTGGTGCCAAACCATCTCTAGATGGAGAACAACATACTATGTTAGATTCTGTTAGTCTCCTGGAATACAATCCCATCTGGAGCTAATAGTAAAATATAGCAATTTACAAAATATATTTCACAAGTTGTTCTGGGCCAAATGTCCTGTTCACAGTCATGAAGAGCCCAAAGGCTTGATTTCAGGAGCCCAAATACCACTTCCAATGGCCCAGGACCAAAGAGGGGCCTCTTGAGGATCAGGGGCTAGCTGAAGGTGGGGCCAGGAGCTGTGGGTGATGAGCTGGAAGACGTTTGTGTCACTGAGACATCAGAAGAACAGGAGACAAGCCAGCAAGCCCTTGGAGTCACACTGGGGTCCTGGGTTCAAGATGAAGTTGCAGGTCCAGTTCTTCCCCAGGTCAGGAGGGCAGCAGGCAGCAGGTGAGCACAGCAGAAATTCAGTTCTTCCTGACAGCTGTTCAGCAGAGTAGCAGTCCTTGTAGCATCACAGCAGTCCTTCTTCCTGGTAGAGTATCCACAGGTCCAGAAGTGTAGTGAGTTAATAGCCTCAGAGGTCTAGTACTTCTACACAGTTGTGGCTTTGAAGTGGGGGTGATTTCAAAGAAGTGTATTTGTAGTGCACAGAGGTCCATTCTTCCTGCCCTGGCTCAAGACTCAATACAGGGGGGTATGCAGCCTTTTGTGTTGAATCAGAACACCGCCTATTCAGGTGTAAGTGTCGGCTCCTGCCTCCCATCCTGCCCAGGATGGCCCATCAGGATGTTGATGCCTCATCAGTCACACTTAGGCTCCCTTTGTGTGTGGCCGTCAAGATGGAATGCCCAAAGTCCAGCTGTCACCCAGCAATGATGTATTTTGGAGACAGGATGCAGACACACAGGGCTAAGAGCAGGAAAATGCCAACTTTCTAAAAGTGCATTTTCAAACATGTAACAATAAATTTGACTTTTCCATTAAAGAGGATTTTTTATTACAATTCCATAGATACTAAACATAACACATCCACTACTTCTCAGTTATGTATTACAGTTTATTAAATGTGATAAGGAATCCCAATGTTAACCTATGGGAGGGATAGGCCTCACAGTAGTGAAAAACAAACTTGGAATTATTTCACTACCAGAACATTTAAAACATAGAAGAATATTTCCTGTCTTTTAATTATATGGTACCCAGCCCTAGGAGCTACCTAGGGCCTACCTTAGGGGTGACATGTGTAAAAAAGGGAGTGGAAGGCTTGGCAAAAGATCCTAAATGCCAAGTCAACATGGCAGGGTAACTTCACATAGAGGCTCTGCAATAGAAGGCCTGAGACATGTTTAAGGGCTACTTGAGTGGGTGGCACAAGCAGTGCTGCAGTACCATTACTAGCATTAAATTTACAGGCCCTGGGCACCTGTAGTGCACTTTACTAGGGACCTATAAGTAAATTAAATATGTCAATTATGGATGTACCAATCAATCCATGTTTAGGGGAGAGAGCACATGCACTTTAGCAGTGGTAAAGTGCTCAGAGTCCTAAGGCCAAATTAAAGAAACAAGCAAAAATGTGAGGCAAACAGACAAAAGGTTTTGAAGAAGACCACCCTAAGACTGACTGGTCTAACAGGCACAATAACCCATGATCTGCAAAAGATGAAAAGAATAAAAAAACATCAAAATTACCTTATTCTAGGTAATGAGTTCTGAGACATACTTTCATCATTAGTGTGTATGTAGTCTCACTTCAAAAATACCCATATGTGGATAGACTCTTATCTTGCAGAAAAAAGGAAGAAATGGGAATACCAACTGCAGAAGATGTGAACGTCATGCATATCAAATGTTTTTAGAATGCAGTGTTCAACAAAAGTGTATCTTCTAAAATGCGGGTTTTGATAGAGATCTTGTGCTGCTCTCACCAAAGAGTAACTTAATGCAACAGAGAAGTAAAATCACATGTTTCAAAGGGAGACAATATCTTGAGTAGGGGCTTGTTATGCCTTATAGGGAGAAATAGAGGCAGACAGACCTTGTAGTGAAACATACTGCAGAGATTGTCATAAAGAAAGTAGAGGTTAAATAAATGTAATTTTCATTTAAAAAGAAAAACAAATAACATCCAGCCCCCTGCACAGTAGTAATTACTCACTTCATCAAGGGTGCCGTTGTGGTATTCTCACTTATTACAACCTACATAACCTGAATGTTGACATCATGAGGCGCCACGGGGACTTTAAAGTGACCGACTGGCTTTTGCTGATATTGACACACCCCTTACAATGCACCTGTGCTCTTCACATTGTACACAAAGTGGAAAGGGCCAAATTAGGCCAATGAAAACAAACAGGCAAAACAATTTCATTCTTTCTTAGAATGAAGGGGAATGTGGTCCATTTTGATCCCACTGTGAAATGCATCACATGTTCTCATAGGTAATGCAAGGCTGTTGGGACCTTGGGGGTACTGATGAATGACCTGGTGGCGTTCTAGTTGTGGCTGTCGTAGCAACCAATCCAGTGATAAGGGGCGGAGTCAAACATGATAGCGGCATGGGCCTGGAGAAAGGAGCAGGGCTAGAGGCCGTAGGAACAGAAGTGTGAAGTTGGGCTGTGATGGAGAGAGAAGAACGAAGGCAAGATGTCCCAAAGAACATCTGCGCCGGGCACGGCAGGGAGCAGGAGACCAGTGAGACCACCGGAGAACATGACGGTTGGAGAAACAGACGCTGGGACAAGGAAGCATTGGAGATGGCTGGTGAAGCGGTGAAGGAGGGTTTCAAGGGGAGAAGCGTTCAAACATAGATGCTGCGGCTCAGGACCCGAGCCGCAGCCTCAGGCAAATGTTGGGGAAAAACAGGGAGAGCACGATTTGTGGTGGGAGGCTATGCAGGAGAGGGTCTGTGTTTTTTTAAAACAGAGCAAGTGTGTAGTAACTCACAAGTGTAATGTATAGCAGCACTTTTTGGCACTGAAGTAATTTTTCTTATCTAGGTCCTTATACAGCGTGGAGATGGGGTAAGATGTTCACAAGGCTGGAAGATATTGGCTGACTCTCACATTGAATGAAACACGGTGGTACGGTGATGGGAGTAAATAAAAGTACATGCGGATCTGAATGCTAAGACCTATGTCCTTTTATTTCCGAGGGTACACCACACCAGAGTCCCGAGGCCAGAAGACCAGGAGTACTGGTGGGAAAACTGGAAGGAAAGCACAACACATAGTGGTCCAACCTTACTGGACTTGTACTAAACGCATTGAGAATAACAATCGATATCCACATAACTTTGTTGTAGTCATGTCCACTCCATTCTCCTGTCACACCCACTAAGCCCCAAACCTAGAAGTGCTATCTCCTTTTGGAGGTCGAGCCCACCCCGAAACTCTAGGTGTCGGGTGTGTCAACCCGATGATGGAGCATGCCACTGGTGGGGACTAATGGGGAAGGGTCTCTTAAATTTGTTTTGGAGACTTCAATTCATTTCGATGCCATTCTCTTCTGATTATTGATTCTTTAATAGAAGTTGAGTAAATACTTCTTTTTTCCCCTTTCTGTGATGTTTAGTGATTCCTAAACTTATGTCAGAAATTCTGATTTCTGATAAGAATGGATATATAAAGACTACTACTTGACCACTTGTCAGAAAAGGTCCTTTGCCCAGATTATCACCCCAGATTCTGCCAGAGACAGTCTCACCTAGTGCCAGCACACTTACCAGATGCTACATCTCACCTGAAGCTGATATAACTGTGTCCCAGAAGAAGACCGACCGACTGCACTGCAGCATATGCTTTCCTTTCTTGGGGAACATTGTCTTCATGCCTTTGTAAAAAAAAACAGCCTTTGCTGTCATCAAGTTATGTAGTGTGTCTTTTCTCCCTAAGAAACTTTGGACTGCAAGTTGTTCTGCCTTCCAAGCTTTCTCAGTATAGCGCATAGAAGTAGATGTTAGGATGTTAGGTCCTGGATGACATTTTAAATTACATTTTAACAATGTTTGAAATGTTCATTTTATTCTCTTTATTTACAATGTACCTTTCTGCTGCTTTTACAATATTTTGTTTAGTTGTTTCGGAAGTACTGAGAAACAGATTATTCCTGTAGTAATAAATACTTTCTACTTACAAGTGTTCATTCTTCTTAGTACAGTGTGTGATACTGGGAATAACTAAATAAGGTTTGTTACTGTTACCATAGTGCCCTCGATCCTTTTATGGGATTGTTAGTGATGCAGTACAAAAGTTAGTGTTGCCCCTCATGTCACAGTAATCATCTACATGTGACAGTTTATGCATTATTTTAATCAAAGAACTAATATTTTGATTGTAAAGTGATGCATTGAGAAATTATAGTAGTGTGCATTCATTCAAGACTAGATGTTAAAACACCGATGGTATAGAGAATAACTTTCATGTTTGGAGGAATTAATCTGTGATTATATTATATTTTACAGTGTAAATTAACAGCGTACATTAAAACGATATTAGATTTTTTGTAAAAAGTATTTTAACTTAGCATGCAAAAATAGAGATTTGTAGTTCTGCATTAAATTTACGGAAATGTATTAACAGAATTATTTTTCAATTAAAGTTATTGCAACATGAATACTAATAGAAGTTTGTTAATGCTGAAATTATAACTTGAAAGCCAAATGCTTTATTTGCATGATTAAATTTGCTGTTTAAATCATTTGCATTAGCCTAAGTGAGGCCTGTTAGGGCCTGTATTCGTGACTGTGCAGAAAATGTCAAGTCATCTTGCTAAGGTGAATTTTTCTTTCAGATTTCATTCTCACGAGAATGCTAGCTTGGTAATATATGTGTATTGTTCTACACATAGAGAGTTTATGAATTTGTCCTTGAGTAAGGAACTTTTAGGACTGTGGACTGACATAATATACAAATGTTTCAATCTCGTATGGAAGAGTGCAGATGGATTTCATTCTCATGGAAAACCAGAGAACCATAGCCCATGCTTCAAGTTGGATCAATTTCTATTGTATGTTACTCCTACAGCGTTAGGTAGACTAATGGACTGACAAATCATCTTGCCCTATGAACTTTATTGTTGATCTCCAGCGGGACTTTGGCCAGAATCCTGAAAGAGAAGTGGCAGGTTCCTTTCACCTATCTTTAGATGATGAACCCTGTGGACTCTGAGAAGTATGGCCCTCTCTGTCCTTGCGCTTTTGAAATGCTTTGCTGAAACTTAGCGATTTTTCCTTTGAACCCAAGAAGAACAATCTTGACCGAGCTTCTGAAATGCTGACGCCTTCCCTTCATGCTTATTTTTGCTCACTTTAGTTAGTGATCTGATGCCCAAGAGTTCCCTTTTTCCAAATGCTTTGTGTCTTTTTTGTGCTTTTTGTCTTTACCCACATGTGCTGCACACAGCACATGTTAATTCCTGATTGGATAATCAGTAGGGTTTATGCCCAAAAGATTTGTGTTAAAATGATATAATTTGCCTTAATGCTTATGAGAACTGAGCAGTGCTTGTTTTCTGTACACCAAGTACTTTTGCTGATGTTTTGTATGGTATTTCTAGAGTACCTAGTTCTTCAAATAATAGTTCGCCCATATCTGTTTCGTTGCCTTGGTCAACCCTTGGTGATTCTGTATCTTTATAGCTTTGTTTTGAGAATTGTCTGCATGACTTTGAGCTTGAGTTTGTAGTAAAATTCATCAACTTTGTTCCTGACTGGAGTTTCCTTGTGTGACTACATTGGTCACACTGTGTAATTGAACTTGGAATGTATTGAAATTTTATGTTGTGTTCTCGACACCCTCATGTTGGGTCCAAAGATTTATTGACCTCGTCAGATTGATTCCTGCGAAGGAAGAAATGCATTAACATTATTAATCCAAAAGCAATGCTTCTATCTCAGTTGCAGATTGAATAGTGTTTTGAGGGGCCACAATATGCTGTCTTTCACAGTCATCGCTAGTGCATTGAACCAAGTTAACTTGTGTCACCTGTGGGTGGGAAAGCACACCCTGTAGAGTTATGCAAAGTTGTAACTTATGCAACACACTGACAAGCCCTGTGAAAAACTTGCACTTTCCCTTACCCTCAACCTCACAGTTTTCAAACATCTAAACAACCACACACAACCTCACACACAGAACCCCTATGCGAGCTAAATCGCATTCTCGCTGTTAAAGAGTAAAATGCTGTGTGCGAAAAGAAAACTACAGAAAAACAACATCCTTGAAACAGTAAAGGCTCTTGGGAAAGTAAATTAAGTTAAACTTGTGAAAATGGAAACAGGAGCTTTCTCACTGATATGTGTTGTGTTAAGGGTTTGTGCAGCCGTTGTTCAGAAATCGAGCAGTGTTTTCTGTGTAGAATTAGAGACAGAATAGAACACCTGATAGGGACCCGCTTCAATGTCAGCTTTTAACTACTACCATGTTGTTGGACCTGGCCTTTTTTACAGGGTCATCCCTAAACTTTTTGCCTCCTTCCTCCTATTTTTCAT
Source organism: Pleurodeles waltl (assembly GCF_031143425.1). Classification (NCBI taxonomy): domain Eukaryota; kingdom Metazoa; phylum Chordata; class Amphibia; order Caudata; family Salamandridae; genus Pleurodeles; species Pleurodeles waltl. The sequence goes on from NC_090440.1 coordinate 1,716,492,228, forward strand.
GACCTGTTTTTGTTGGCTTTTCAACTCTGAGCACTTTACCACTGCTAACCAGTGCTAAAGTGCATATGCTCTCGGTGTAAAGTGTACTATTAATTGGTTTATCCATGATTGCCATATTTGATTTACTAGTAAGTCCCTAGTAAAGGTCACTAGAAGTGCCCAGGGCCAGTAAATCAAATGCTACTAGTGGGCCTGCAGCACTGATTGTGCCACCCACATAAGTAGCACTGTAATCATGTCTCAGACCTGTCACTGTAGTGTGTGTGTGCAGTTTTAAACTGTAAATTCGACTTGGCAAGTGTACCCACTTGCCAGGCCTAACCCTTCCATTTTCCTACATATAAGACACCTCTAAGGTAGGCCCTAGGTAGCCCCATGGGCATGGTGCAGTGTATGGTTAAGGTAGGACATATACTATTGTGTTTTAAATGTCCTGACAGTGAAATACTGCCAAATTCGGTTTCCACTGTTGCAAGGCCTATCTCTCTTATAGATTAACCTGGGGGCTGCCTTTAAACATGATTAAAGCATAGCTTCCCTTTGGGAGCAGATAGACATGTGGAGCTTGGGACCTCTGAACTCACAATTTAAAAATACATATTTTAGTAAAGTTGGTTTTGAGATTGTGTGTTTGAAAATGCCACTTTTAGAAAGTGGGCATTTTCTTGCTTGAACCATTTTTGTGACTCTGCCTGTTTGTGGATTCCCTGTCTGGGTTAGTTTGACAGTTGGGCTGTTTGCACCTTTCTCCAGACAGTGACACAAAGGGGGCTGGGGTGTAGCCTGCATATTCTGATGAGCCATCTGTGCTAGGACGGAGGGGAGGAGTGGTCACTCGCACCTGAAAGGGCTGTGCCTGTCCTCACACAATGCAGACTCCAACCCCCTGGCATGAGTCTGAAGCCTTGCCTTGGCAAGTCAGGATTTCACAATCAAGTGAGACTTTTCTTTGAAGTAAGCCTACTTCAAAGGTCAAAATGGACCCAAAACCACAGACGTTAGACACATCTTCGGGTAGACACTCTACCTCACAGACACTTCTGGACAAGAAACCTGCTGGTGAAGAATCCCTGAACCAGACCTGCCAAGAGGAACTGCCTGGCTGCCCAAAGGGCTCACTGGGGCTGCTTTTCTGACAAGGACTTCTGCCTTGCCATTGCCCTGCTGCCTTGCTGCTCCTTGGCTGTGCTGAGAAGTGCTCTCCAAGGGCTTGGATAGAGCTTGCCTCCTGTTCCCTGAAGTCTCAGGACAAAAAAGACTTCACTCCTGCAACTGGACTCCTTGTGCGGTGAAAATTTGACACACGGCCTGCTAAAAATGACCCACAGCCTACCCCGTAGTGAGAAATTCACCACACGCCAACCCGGATGATGCAGCATGACTTCGCAAGGAGAAGATCGACGCAGCGCCTGCGATGCAACCGGAACTACGATGCAGGGCCCACCGGATCGACGCACAGTTGACCCGGGACGACGCAGCCCGACTTCCAGAGAGGAATCAACGCAGTGCCTGCCGTGCAGGAGAAATTTCAACGCAATGCCCACTGGATCGACGCAGCGCTTTTGACTTTACTCTGCAAGCACAGGATTCCGCGCACAGCCTCCAGGGCGCCAGAAAACCCCGCAACCCGAAGAGGAACCAAGTCCGCAAGCCGGAAATCAACGCAAAGCCTTCCCCTGCGTGGAAAATAACAACCCAAGTCGGTGTGCGAAGGGGCAAAACTGACGCACACCTCCCCGTTTTCCACGCATCGCCTCCTCTGCGGTCCCTGGCTGAGATTTTGAACGCAAATCAGGTACTTTGTGCTTGCAAGAGACCTTTATTGTTTTTAAGAGACATTTACTTGTTTTGCAAAGACTTAAGACACTTTATATCACTTTTACAGTGATATCTCAACATCTACGTAATGCATTTTAATCGTTTTGACCTGCATGTTATCAGATAAACATTATATATTTTTCTAAACACTGTGTGGTGTATTTTTTGTGGTGCTAAATGGTGTTATTGTATGATTTATTGCACAAATACTTTACACATTGCCTTCTAAGTTAAGCCTGGCTGCTCAGTGTCAAGCTACCAGAGGGTGGGCACAGGATAATTTGGATTGTGTGTGATTTACCCTGACTAGAGTGAGGGTCCTTGCTTGGACAGGGGTTAACCTGACTGCCAACCAAAGACCCCATTTCTAACACATGTTATTTAAAATCACATCACTGTTGTTTGTAATCTTGAGTGTGACCTTAATTAGGAGTCACCTTAGCCAACGATGATCTGTTATTAAGCTAAATACACGTTTTCATGGGTGTTCGCCGATCATGGAAATGTAATCTAACTTGGCCAGGCAAATGATTTGGCACCTACAGCATGTTGTTCTCGAAAAGAAAACATGAGGTTGAGTGAGAGAAAAGCCGCAAGTAACAATGCATCGCACGTGCCTTTTTTTTTTTTTTTTTTTTAGCAGAGGTGTCTTGGTCCATTATGAAATCACGTCATTTCCCCAACCCTGCCGTGCCTCTGAGAATTTGGCCGAATATCTTGTATGTGACTGACTTTACCCTGCTGCTCCTCCAGGCCATACAGTCATCCATCCGGCTGCTAGGTAAGATAATGATTTTGCAAAGGTAAATTGACTCATTTGCCTATTTCGAAGCTCTGATCCCACACCCTGGTGTTTACATTATCTAAATTAAACCTCAGGGTGTGAGAGCTCGAGCTTAAATAAACTGAATGTCTGGACAAACAGCTCTACAGAAGCTCTATCAGGAAAGAATGATAAAGGCCTTTCTGACAGCCAGAAATCCTTTATTTGAATCGAACTGTAGTTTTGTGTTTGTGCCATGCATGTGCTGTGGAAGTACCCCTGCTGCGTTCCCCTAAATGCTAGGGCTTGGACCTACACCACACCGTACTCAAGAGATCTCCCCAACCAAATGCTAATCTTTCCTCCCACCCATCCGTGGCGCTCTTTGGCTGACATACCTTCTTACGCTTCCATCTACCCCTTCCCATATGCTAATCTATACTGATCTCTTCCTGATTAAACTTCAACCCTGACATGCAGCTGCCACTCCATATATGATTATATGTGCCCAGCACACCCTCACCTGCTGATTCTTCCTGGGTACCATGCATCTCGTGACACGTGTGCCACCTCTGCCCATTATGCCATCCTTGCTGGTTATCTTCGCTCTTGATCAGCCACATGTTTTGATTGAGAAGGCTGTCTTCTTAAGATATTCCATTGAAAAACATCTAGTAAAAGTATTTTTCTGAACTATATTTTTTATTCATTATGCATCTTTATTTGCATATATATATATATATATATATATATATATATATATATATATATATATATATATATATATCTAATTAACAAATCGATTTATTCTTTCAGATACTTGGAAAAAAAACAACATGATAATTAAGTGTTAATGTGCTGCAGAAGTGTAGCCTTTATGTTGCAAACACTGGCAAAGCTAATAGGTCTGCAGTTGTCCGCCAGCCTATTGCAGTTCTTGTTCTGTTCCTTCATGGTTTCTGTAAGACTTTGCTGCTGGGGAAGCTGCCAGGCCCCTTATCAATCTAAAACAAATTGGCTAAAGGCGAAATAAGTTTTTCTGTCCGAAAAGCACAATTTGCCATAGTAGTCTTTGGCACTGCAGGCAACTACTTAAGATTCGGATGTGCTTCTTTTCAAAGGGCAGTGTGCCGTAACTCACAGGGAAATCAGCCACTGGCTGCAGTGGGCTGGCCCACTTCCCCATGATACAAGTGTAGTAGGTGGAAACAAAATGTGAATAACAGAACCACAGTCTAATGGATGAAGTCTGACTGAAAATCCCAACAAGCACCTATGAGCCTGTTTAATATATTGGTGGACAAAGTACAGTATTATGTGTTGGAACGGTGGAGTACCTCATGTCTGCCATGGTAAGGGTACTTCATCCTCCCTACTAGTTATGTTTGTCTGGCCAGCAGACATATCTAGCATTTCCAGAAGCCACAGTGATGCGGTTCATGGAAATGCATTGAAAGTTTGATGGACATCTCTGTCAACATGATGGAGCCACATGTTTAGATTTTATCTTTTTTTATTTTCAAATACAAATCCACAAAGTGAGATTTTGTTTGTGAAAATAAAAAAAAACAATGTCCTTATCACCATGGAAGTTATCACCCATGGGTAGGGGGGCATTTTACAGTTTTCACTGCCCCTTAATGCCAGGGTTTTCCTGGTGGTGACGGGCAGTGACAACTGACCTCTATATTTGGCCATCTAAATTACGTGGGTAGACATACAGGTCAACCTTAGACCGTCCTTACTCTGTCGGGCCGTCAGAGGGGTGTAATAAGGGCAGAGACAGAGTAGTGTTCGCCGTCACTACACCAAACATCCGCCGGCATTTAAATCAGGCAGGCAGGCCATTATGTTGACAGAAAGAGTACTTTGTCGTGGTTGCAACAGAGTGCCCTTTCTGCCAACAAAAATTAGGCCCTACATTATATACATAAGTTTATTAAAATCAAAAGGTCTTGGATACCACTAGACTTAAAAGGCCAATCAATCTGACGGTAGCCCCAGCCTCTTGCCTTTGCTGATGCTTTTTTGTATTGTTTTTTTAACTGTTTATCATAACTAGAGAGGTCTGAAAAGAGATAAAGAAGGTTGGCAATATAGAGATGGTCACTAAATAGATAGACGGGGTGAAAAGATAGATAGATAGATAGATAGATTTGAATAGATAGAAAAGGTTGAATAGAGAGGACTAAATATATAGGTAGGGAGGGTTAAATAGATAGAGAGGGTTGGAATGGTAGACAGAAAGGTATGAAATGGTAATTAGAACGAGAGGTTGAATCGATAGATTGGAAAGGTTGAATAGAGAGAGTTACATAGATAGATAGATAAATAGATAGAAAGATAGATACATAGAGTTGAGTAGATAAAGCGTTGAATAGTAAGACAGACAGACAGACTGGATGGCTGCTCTTTCAGGTATCTTATTTCTAAACTTTGGAACTGTGTCCCGCTCTATCTGCGCTAGTTGCCTAGCAAGGCGAACTTCAGAAAACAACTGAATACAGGGTTGTTTTAATGGAGCTCCCCTCACCGGTACCTGAGTTTTGTTGTTGTCGGGTGTACGGCACTGGGCCACCATGCTTGGGCAGCCATGTACTTTACAGATCCAAAAACAAACATATTGCGCACTGCCGAAAATGACAGCAGCAGAATCGTATTTGTGAACATGATCTTTGTGGAGTAAATCAAAAGGAGGATATGCCAGCACAACGTCACTAGAGAAAACATCAAAGCTAGAGTCGATCAATGGACCCAAGTTTTGAGGTCATCCTGGCCACACTGTCTAAACTTTACTTTTACTGTGTGTCTCTATTGTTAGTGATGCTGTTGGCCCAGGAAACATGAGCTCCATTTCAAAGTATCCGGGTTTAAGCGAGATATTCTGAACAAAAAAGAGGGAAGTTTGCAATGCCTCTCGGTATGCATGATCTTCTGTTGGCATTGTGTTCCAAGAGCGATGGTGGTGCTGTATGCAGTGGAGCACTATAGATGGAGAAGAGCAAGAAGAGAAATGGCAGTGAGTAGGATGCATATAATCAGAGCACCCAAAGAGGAGTCCATTTTAAAGGGCTGAACAAGCACGACCTTTGAATGATACCCATCCAGCTACTTTGAGTAACGATTAGGAGTGAAAACAAGCATTTGTAATGCAGCCGGTCTCGCGTTTGCTCGAGTTAGACCTGTTAACATTGTAAATTCCTAACTGGACTTTTCTTGCCACTTAAATTGACAATGAAAAGTAAAACAGTTCACAAAAGCGAACCGATTCAAAGTGCCACGGCTGCCATGAGCATAAGTGCTAAGGTGAGACACAAAAGGAAACGGAAATTCGCTCGCAGTCAAACGTATCAGCAAACGTGCACTTATCCATGTACAGGGTCGATGTCCAAGGCCGTAACCAAACCGCCTCAAGCAGGGACAGACGTAAAGCATTTACCATCGATAACAAGGGATTTTTTTAAGTAAGCCCACGAACGAGTGATGGGCGTGTGGCGGGCGAGGTTAAGACAGATAGATTACAACAGGTCAGAGTGCTTAGGCGCTCGACCTAAAAACTCCTAAGGTTAAATTCAAGGTACTGACATGGGGGATTCTAGCAGCACTAGGTACCAAGCCACCTCACAGCCTAAACTATTGTCCAGAATCTAGTCTGGATAAGTAATCTCATTTGAGGCATGTTAGGGTCATGGGTCATTAGAACAACTCAGACTCCTAAAACACTAGTGAAATGAAGACATATGGCAGCTTCTTTAGAAGAGAAGGTTCTTCTTTATTCTCTTAAGTTTAAATTACTAATAATGACAATAAACACCTCAGCCTACAGATGCATCTCTCCCCAGTCTCCTTCTTTCTCTCTCTCTGCTCCAACTGCTCTTGTCACCTTGGAGACCCTCACATTCCAAAGAATGCATACTGAACTTAGAATGCCACACATCTTCCCCTTATTAACAACATCAAAATACATTTGTAATGCACATTCCGTTGAAGAAACAAACAGATAATACAAATTATAATTGCAGTTACTAAAATGAATAAAATACTTATAAATACTGTTACCTAAAGTCTTAAAACATTTTAGTATCTACCTCTTTTCTTAACAAGAGAAATTATATAAACATTTACCTTGACACACGTGAAATGTAAGCCTCACCCCTATTTATGTTTAAACAAAGTCTTCTAAGAATCTAGGAGGTCTAATGGACCTGAAACTTCTCCTCAGTATTACACCACCATCCTTCTGTTCACCCTTTTTTTTTTTACAATTTCCCACCGATTCGCCTTTCCTATCTCCAGTGATTTTTACCACTCTCCCAATGTTCCATATTTTGTGATCTTCAGTTTTCACAGCATTCCTCATAACTTTTATCACTTTGAGTGCAGAAGAAAATTTAGAAAAACTCCTGGACAGACCAAAACGGGGATTTCTCACTTTAACAAGATCACCCACACAAATTGCAATTTCTTTTACTGCTTTCCTCCTGTCAAAGTTGGCTTTTCTTTCAAAAGCCTTTCTAATTTCTCTGTCCATCTTACACTCCACTTTACTCTCAACATCCGGTTCTAAACCTATTTTATCATTTACCCATGAAGGACACACTCGCGTGTTGGGTTTCCTGCGTCTAAACAACTCAAACGGCGTAAGACCCGTGCTCGAGTGAGGAGTTAATCTGTAGCTCTTAATTTTATTCAACATTTCCTTTTTCCAGCATTTATTATTAACTAAAGCTAGTTGAATAGTTTCTTTTAAAACCCTGATTAACCTCTCCACCATACCATTTGTCTCAGGATGATAGAGAGAGGCTTTCTTGTGTATAATCCCCCTATCACTAAGAAACCTTTCCATGTCTTGAGACACAAGTTGTACCCCATTGTCAGTAAGAATAGAAGATGGAAACCCTTCCCTATCAAAAATCTGATTGAGAAAGTCTATGACTACTCGCGTTTCTACGGATGATGTAATTTCAATTTCCGGCCACCTTGAATACATATCCATCAAAACTATCACATACTTGTCGGTGTTGGAATATCTGATAGGCCCCAAAATATCTAATGAAACTTCCTGCCAAGGTTCACTAGGTAGTTCCCTCACTTCCATGGGTTGAGTTCTACACATCAACATCTTATCAGCTCTGGAACACTCTACAAACTCTCTAACACTCCGCTCAATTTGAACGTCCATTCCCGGCCACCAATATGTGAGCCTTAATCTCTCCTTCGTCTTAGAAATTCCGGGATGACTCTCGTGAGCTATTAAAATAAGTTCCTTCCTCAGCTTCTCTGGAGGAATCAATTTAGTCCCTCTCAATAATAAACCTCCCTGAGAGGACAATTCATCCCTGACCCTCCAAAAACCACACAAGTGTTGATCTTGTTTCTCATGACCAGCCCATCCATCTTTGATTTTCTTAAGAACCTCCTGCATAACCACATCACTCTTAAGTTCATTCATCCAATCACACTCTCTAATTATGCCTTCCCTGATATTACAAACATCAAAGTCATCAAAACTCCCAATAGATTGATCCTCAGACTCCGAAACTTCCTTCACAAGCCTAGACAGGCAATCTGCAATAAGATTTTGAGCCCCAGGTACATACTGAACTTCAAAACAAAATTCTTGTAGAGTCACTACCCATTTCCTAATGTTTCCTGAAATAGCATCTAGGCATTTTTTTCCAAAAATTTATTTCACGGGTTTGTGGTCAGTTCTCACAACAAATTTACTACCCCAAACAAATTTCCTCAGCTTATTCACTGCCCAAAACACAGCTAGTGCCTCCTTCTCGATCACCAAATAATTTAATTCTGCACCCTTTAAACACCTTGAAATGAAGAGTATCTTTTTCTCCCCACCATTGTGAATTTGTATTAAAACAGCACCGAGACCTTTGGCGCTAGCATCAGACATAATAATAGTTTGTCGGCCCGGTTCAAAACTCTGTAAACATGGAGCACACTTCAGGTTGTGTTTCACATTTTTAAATTCATCATCACAAGCTTCGTCCCACCGAAATGTAACGCCTTTTCTAACTAAGCTTCTAATGGCTTTGGTTTTTTCAGCAAAGTTGTCCACAAACTTACTATAAAATTCAGCCATTCCTAAAAACTTCATTACTTCTTCTTTTGAAGTTGGACACGCAAGATTATCAATTGCATCAACTAGGTTTTCTTTTGGCTCAATACCATGAGATGAGATTTTGTGACCCAAATAATCAATTTCATCAAGATTGAATCTACATTTTTTAGCTTTCAATGTTAAACCACTTTCCCTTAGTCTCTGAAGAACTTGTTGAACTCTAAAGTTATGTTCAGCTACATTTTTCCCATGCACCAAAATATCATCTTGATATATCTTGATGCCATGTATTCCTTCCAGAACTCTCTCCATGGCACGTTGGAATACTGCAGCCGCAGAGACCAAACCAAAAGACATTCGGACAAACTTGTAAGTACCAAAAGGTGTTATGAAAGCTGTCAAGTCCTGATAATTGTTGTGCAACTTAATTTGATGGTAAGCAGAGGTCAAGTCAATGGATGAAAAACATTTTGCATCACTAAGAAGAGCTAACATTTCATTTATATTAGGCAAGGGGAAATGATCTATAATGACACATTTATTCAGCTCTCTCAAGTCGACACACAATCTCGGCTCACCATTAGCTTTTACGGCCATCACAACTGGGGCCAACCACTCAGTGGCCTCTACCCTCTCAATTATTCCATCTTGTTCTAGTCTTTCTAACTCCACTCTCATTTTCTCCTTCACCATCAAAGGAACACCTCTCACCTTGCTGACCACAGGAGTAACATTTTTTTTAATCTTAATTTCATGAACGTAGCCCTTTAAACAGCCAAGCTTAGACTGAAAGAGATCAGGGAATTCTTGCTCATAAGTAGGTCTGACAGTTTCTATTGTATTGACACAGCCACTATCTTTCAGTCTAACTGACAGGGTCTCATTTGGATCAAGATAAACTCTTAAATCCTTCTGGTGAGACCAACTAATGAGAGAATCGCCGCTGATGGAGACATATATCTTGCCACCTGTAAATCTATCCATATATTGAATGGAACCTATAAAATAACCCAACAACTTGATGGGTTCACCACCATATCCTTTAGGAGAGATGTCTGGTCTAAACAATTTTACATAGGATCTCAAATGCTTATCAAAAATACTCTTAGGAATTAATGTGATCTTCGCACCTGAATCAAACATCATAGGTACACTAACTCCATCAACGTGTACTACCTCCACTGGGCCCCTTACTCCATTTTTTATTTGTAATACAAATTCTGTTGAATAATCATCACTCTCCAACGTTATTTCCTGAACTCCTTTTCTCTTTTGATTTTTACAACATGAAGCAACATGCCCCTTTTTTCCACAGGTTTTGCAAAAAACTTTCCAACCTATACAACCCTTAAAATTGGCATAATGGCCAAACTCACCATACCTGTAACATCTACCCTGCACACTCTTCTTGATTCCCGAGTTGCTACAACTACCTTTTACAGATTTCTGAGAGTTTGACATAACCTGTATGTAACCTCCTTGGTTGACAAGATGAATTTCATCCTCTTTTCCCCGCGAACTCGCTTTTTTGATTTCATCAAGACAAGCTGAACTATGTTCATGCGTTTTAGCAATTCATATCACCTCATAAAGTGATGGATTGTCCTTGGTCCAAAAGGATTCTTTGGCTTTATCAATATTGCAGCCTAACATAAATTGATCCCTCAACCGCTCATCTTTGCTGTTACCAAAACCACAAATTGAAGCTAATTTTCTAAGTGTCGTAATATATTCCTCTACAGATTCCCCTGATCTTTGAAGTCTTTTCCCGAAATGATACCTCTCTAGAACTGTAGAAATCTTCGGTAAATAGTGCAAGTCAAGTTTTCTTATACATATTTCAAAGTCATTGAGATCACTAGCTTCTTCAACTGTTAGTTCAGGTAGATTCTCAAATACTTCTTGTCCTTCAGAACCTAAACAGTGTAATAAAAGAGACATTTTCTGTTCTGCACTTAAAGAGGTTCCACACACCCTGGCATAGTGCGCAAAAACACTTTTCCATTTCTTCCAAGGAATTTGTGGTTCTCCAGGAGAAGACCAAAAAAATGGTGGACATGTAACATTCTGCATGTTGAAGATCTTGTAAAGTGTAATAATATTGGCACAAAATTAAAACACTGCAAAAAACAAAAAACATTGCTGACAAAAAAAAAACTGTTGAGAGAATTTCTCACTGTAAGATGGCTGCCAAGAGAAAAAAAATATATGTATATGTATTAGTTACTAAGCCCAATGTAACGTGAGATAGCCACCAGCAGCTTCTACTTTCATTGAAGTGCTTCCCAACTCAGCAAGATGGCCGCCGTGTCTTCCCGTGTGAAAACGAGGCTTGACACGCACTGTCCTGTACAGGAAGTACCGAATAGTACTGATGTAAGCTCCCCTTCAGAGAGAGCTTTGTGTGTTTGCAGGTAAGAAGCCGCACACAGGGAGGAGACAGGAATATAGCAGGAGGCAATGCTTGAACAGGCGCTGTGCGGTAGGAGGCGATGCTTAAGCAGGCGCTGTGCGGCACACGCAATCGACTTCAGCACGAGCAGTGCACGCGATCCACCTCCAGCACGTGTAGTGCCTGTTTGATGTTGCGCGCTTCAAAAGTACAGTACAATCCAGCTCAGCGCGTGTAGATCCATTCGAGCGTTGCACGCGTGCTTCAAAAGTACAGTACGATCTAGCTCAGCGCGTGTAGATCCAGTTGAGCGTTGCGCACACCAACACAAGACAGCCGGCCCAAATTTTTTTTTTTATATAAACCAGACCGAAATATTAAAGTAAACCGGCTCCCAATACAGTAGCTTGGCAAGAGAAAACAGTCACCAATATGTAACGAAGGTCGCACTGTACCCGAAGTAGTTGAGGTGTTCAATGTCCAGATGATCCCACTTTCGTCGCCAGTGAAATCAAGACATATGGCAGCTTCTTTAGAAGAGAAGGTTCTTCTTTATTCTCTTAAGTTTAAGTTACTAATAATGACCATAAACACCTCAGCCTACAGATGCATCTCTCCCCAGTCTCCTTCTTTTTCTCACTCTGCTCCAACTGCTCTTGTCACCTTGGAGACCCTCACATTCCAAAGAATGCATACTGAACTTAGAATGCCACAACTAGCCTTCCCAAAAATATTTACTGAGCGTTTATGTGAGCAAGGCAACCATGCTGTGCCATAAAAGTTAAAAGTAATATCCAAACCTGCCTTAAAAAAACACACTTCGCTGGCTGACATTGAAGCACATAATTATATCCTAAATCTTCCGCTAGAACAATCATGTATTCTAGAGCAAATGTGAAAACAAGCTAGCTGAAAAGAATGACTACTGTGCATCAACCATCAACTTTAGATCAAGTAACACCAATGCAAACTGCCATATAAAGTAAACAGGACAAAATAACAAGATATCCTTTCTGCACTAGAGGGCCACGGGCTCTGAACGCTTCCTGTGTCAATGCTCGAGAGCTTAGCCAGTTCATTTGCTCTTCGAACAAATCCGTATCATTAATTATTCTAACACAATAGGTAGCATCTTGGGTGAGTTTGCCTACGACTCCCTCCACTTCCACACACTCTCCTTCTCATAAACGTAAGAAAGCCCACCAACTGTTGATAAGCTGCATCTTCAACATATAACCAGCTTAAATTATCACCTTCTAATCTCTCTAGAGAGGACGCAAAAGGAAAAGGTGCATCATGTCTTTACCAATTCTCATTTACATAAAAGCAGAGCAAGAATCTTGTCCATTCCAGTTTGCAATCCTAGATTTCAGGGGCTCCATATCCTTCCTAAACGTGCCCACCAAAGCTCTTAAAACTACGCAAGTACAAGTCTAATAAAACAAGCCTCCTAAAAAGGAAACGTGTGCACACTAGAAGTGAGCAAAGATGAGAATAATGCTTTAGTATCCCAAATAAGTGACCAAATTTGTTATTTATTTACTTAAATAGCCCCACGACCCACCTTTCCGCCAGCCTTTCCATGGCGGTAGAGACCGCCATGGACAGGCTGGCGGGAAGGGGAGTCATAATCCCCAGGGCAGCGCTGCCCTGGCGGATTATAACCGCCGGGACAACGATGGCAGAAAACCGCCGGTCCCGGCAGTGTGACCGCGGCGCTACCGCCACGGTCAAAGTATGGCGAATTGTACCACCAGCCTGTTGGCAGTACGATCGGCAATTCAACCCTGGCGGTCAAAGACCGCCAGGGTTGTAATGAGGGCCTATGTGTTGGACACAACCAAGATAATTGGATAGGATTGCTACTACAAATAGCAATATCATTAGCATTTATCTGTCGAAAAACAAGGCCTTTCAACTTTGCTTAAAATATGCTGTTTTCATAAATCAGAGTATAAGAAACATGCAAGATGTTTAAAAAAAAGCAAGCAAACGTGCAGCAGCTAGTGTTTGGTAACTTCATTCCATAGGTACAACCATTGTGAAAGGTCTGTCGCGTGGGCTTTCATTATCCTAAATGAGACTACTGGATTTCTAGGTAGCAGGATCGTTCCTGGTGTGGGGGACTGAGTCTGACCCACTTAGAAGGACCTCTGTCACCCTCAATCCGGTTTTGCTCCGGCTAACTAGCAGTGCCTCATCTCTCCCAAGGGGAAGGGATGATTAGGCAGCCGAGCGCATGACATCTATAGAACTTCTCAGGGAAGTCGTGGTCACTCAGGTCCCAACCAGCTCTCTCATTTACCGCATGATCTCATATACAAATGACAAAGAGAGTTTAAGTTTTATAGATTGTTTTTAATAAAACAACTGTATTTTAGATATTAAGGCATGAGCCGCAATAACCAGAACCACACAACACAGTAGGATAGAAATAGTCACTATGAGTGAAACATAAAAACAATGCTATCATGGTGTTTAATAGATTCTATTCTCTCTCAATAGATTATATTTAGAGCACAGCATGTTAAGCTATTAGCTTGCCTTTTAGATTCCCTGGGAAATCATCAACCCTCATACCTGAGCAAAGACCTGTGAGCTGGTTCAGCCTCTGCAACGAGGCAGTCAGCGTCTAGTTGTGGTTCCCTGGTTGGAATCTCCCTCTTACGTGTACTAGGACTAGGAAGTGTTTTTATAACTACCATGCCGGTGTTCTAAGAAACGTCCCTACGTAAGAATGTACACTTTCTACGAACCCTAAAGACTTAACTCCTACCACGTCTATCGGCAATGTACCAGACTGTATCCTTGGCTGAAGCACAGAGCGAACAAGAATGTATTGTTTGAGAACTCCGGTGCTGAAGTAAGCTAAACAGTGTGATAGAAGAAAATAAAACAAAAACAGTACGAAGCTAAATAAAAAGCATTTAGAGCAAAGTGCACAGAGGCTCTATGCTGCGAGCAAAGTAATAAAATACATCCAGGGCAAAGTGCACGAAGGCCTAAAGCCCAAAGCTAACGCGCAAAGGATACATGAAACTGACCACACTACAGGTCCTTACCTAAAATATATGATCACCCCATAAACTATTTTCTATTCTCCTTGGTGTCTGTCAGTTTGAGTTTTGATTCCTGTTTTACACAATAAAGACAGAGGCCCCCATTACGAGTTTGGCAGTCTTTTGGCAGGAATCCACACCTGAGACACAGCACACACCACACACACTTGCTCACTGCACCATATAACACCCCCCCACATGCAATCACAAACCTTTGCAACCAGAGAAACACACACTGACAGAGAGGAGCGCACACACGGAAGACACAGCACTTCAATACCATAGCCACCACCACACACACACATCACACGCCACACCACTGCAGTAGCTACACAATACACACATTGCCACTGCACAAAAACACCACATCACAACAAACACCCCCACCCCACCAATCACCATACACTGCACCCTTGCACACAACACACACCACCACCCACAACCCAACAACCATGTCACGCCAAAAACACCCACGCTTCACAGACGATGAGCTGAGGGTCATGGTTGAAGAAATAATCAGGGTAGAGCCACAACTGTTTGGAGCACAGGTACAGCAAACCTTCATAGCCAGGAAAATTGAGTTATGGCAGAGAATTGCCGACAGGGTCAACTCAGAGGCAACCATTCACGTACTAGGGAGGACATAAGGAAGAGGTGGAATGACCTACAGGGGAAGGTGTGTTCCATGGCATCACGACACCAGATCGCCGTTCATAAAACTGAGGGTGGACCCCCACCTCCTCATCCAGAGTTTGCATCGTGGGAGGAGAAGGTTTTGCAATACTACATCCAGAGGGCCTGACTGGAATACCTGGGGGACTGGAGTCTGGTAAGTCACTAACACACCCCTGGCACCAACTACTCCTGTCAAGCATGCTTCCTCACCACCCTATCACTCCTCAAATCACCCTAACAACCACTCCATCTCACACCCAATACGCCTCCCCTGCATGCAACAACACCACCAAGCCACAATGCTCTCATAGTCCCCTCCCAAGTGCACGGATAGCAATGCCAATAACAAACACTATGACTCCCACAATGCAACTGCACAGCCACTGCAATACCTGCTAACGAGACTGCATAATGCAATACCTGCATTTATGACCCTTGCACCCCCCACACCAACTCAATGCATAGAATGAGGTATACTCATGGCAATGACAACTATGCAATTCCCATGCCCCATTTCACAATGTAACAAGTCATCCCCCTCACAATCCACAAACAATGCCTGCAGTGCTGCATCTGTCATTGCCATAAGTGGGAATCAAGTGAAGCCACTGTGTGCATCAGTCAAACAGACAACTAATCACACTTTCACCAGGTAACACTTTTCCACTGCTTTCACAGGTACCGCAGCCGCTAGTATCATGGAGACAATTCCAGAGACAGACCTGTGTCACAAGGATGGGACAATCAATTGTGTGCCCCGCAGGACAGGGACCACAGTCAAACCCAAGACAATGAATGTCCTTGTGACACCAGGAATGGGCACACCGTGCCTGTGGCACAGACTCAACGGGGCAGGGGGTGTGGGAGGGCACCTATGGGCCATAGGACGGGGCAGCCAAGGGAGCCAACTGACCAGGAGTACATTTCACAAGTCGTGGGTGCATACCTGCAATCCCAGGAAAGGAAGGACCAAATAATCACCATCTTGGGGGAATAACCAATGGCTGCAGAGGGAATACCACCAGGAGGCTATGCAGCAGTGGCAGACTCTCAATGCCTACATGGCCACCATTGCAGGGGTGCTCAGGGACCTCCCCTACATCCTGGATCCCGCCTCCACCCACCAGCAAGCCCCTTCCATTGGCAACCCAGCATCTGAGCCATTTACTACTGTGGCAGCCAGTGGACTGACACCCCTCCCTCTGTAGCTGAGGAAGCCCCCCCAAAAACGTGGTCATCCATCCAGGCATTCTGCTGGAGCAGATGCCAAGACAAAAACTACTTGCAGGAAGTGAACCTCCCCTGAACATTCTCCCTTGTTTGCTACTGACACACTCTGTTGACAGTGCAATGCCATAACTCTCCGTTCCCTATGGCCCTTGGACATGGGACCTGTAGTTCTTACAACTAGCCCATCTACAATGAGGATTTCATCCAGCATGACCCCACTCATCAACTGTTGAACCCAATATGCACAATAAACACTGTAGAGCACAGAAAATGCATGTGTGTCTTCATTGTAGATGTGTAAATGTTAATAAACCTAAATGAGATATCACATACCACCCATCAACCCACATCCAGTGCGAATCACAGTAGATATATGCATCCTCTGCAGGGAACTTAGGATGCCATAGATGGCTTATTAGTGGTATCAAAGGAGAGTCAGTAGCACACACCAGAGTAGACCAAGTAGCCCAATCTCTTAAAACAACAACAAAGGGACACAAATCAGGATTTGAGTCAAGGTGCCATCTTATGCACATATGCAGGAACTTGCCGTGATTGCCATTGTCATATGTCTAGTAAACAGGGCACATCACATTGCACCGCTACATCAAAAAATACAATAATTACATAACCAAAAATATGTAGCTGACATCTGCAATGGGCTGTAAATAACACCTCCAACTGTATGCAGACACAACTTGCTATCAATGCCTCAACCAGAAGGTGAGATATGTAGTGAAACTCTTCATATAATCTATAGCCTGCCTCAGTTCTGGAAAGGAGATGTCATGACACATTGCACATAACAGGATTGTTGCAAAAAGATGTAAACCTGCCAACCTATAGATGGTCAAAATGACAGTGTGTTGACTACTTACATTGCTCCAGACATACAATAAGTCATCCTTCATTAGCCACATATGGGGAGGGTAAATGTGGCATCTCCACTGATAAACCTGGCCTGGATGGACATTTCATTGTATCCAAGTGCTAAAATGTAATTTGCAAAATCACACAGGCAACATACCTGTAGGTCGTTGGAATCTCTGATTGATCAACTCCTCCCTGGATTCAGATGCACCATCCTCATATGCATCCTCATCACTCTCCATCTGTCCATCACCACCCACAGGTCCAGCAGCCACCTCCTTATCCGCCAGTAATGGGATGTGACGTCCTGAGGGCCAGATTGTGGAGCAGGCAACAATTATCTTACACACCTTTTGGGGACTGTAAAGGAGGGCACCTACTGATATGTGGCGACATCTAAATATTGCCTTGAGTAGGCCAAATGTCCTTTCAATCACACGCCTCGTCCTACCTTGGGCCTCGTTGTAATGTGCCTTTGCATCGGAGGCAGGGGACCTCACTGATGTCAACAGCCAGGGAAGGTTAGGATATCCAGAGTCTCCTGTGTCAATAGAGGCAGGACCTGTTAGAAACCAGATACAGACACAATGAAGATAGTGCTGACAGGTGGAACAACAGAGACACACATCCGCACAGATACCTACCAATTAGCCAAGCCCTCTCTCGTTGTAGACGTGCCATCATGTTTGGGATATTGTTGTTCCTCATTATGTAGGCATCATGGACAGATCCCGGAAACCTGGCAGTCACCTGGGAGATATACTAGTCTGCCAAGCACATCACCTGCACGTTTATAGAGTGGAAGTTTTTCCGGTTCTGATAGACCTGTTTGCTGACACTTTGAGGAACCAAAGCAATATGGGTGCCATCAATAGCCCCTATTACGTGAGGGATGTGTCCCAGCTCATAGAACTCAGCCTTCACAGTGGCCAAATCTGCAGGTTGGAGAAACCGGATGTAACTGCCCAGGTGCTTCAGGAAAGCTGACAGTACATCCCACAACACAATGCTTAACATGGGCTGTGACATCCCTGCAGCTAAGCTCATTGTAAACTGGAAGGACCCTGTGGCAAGGAAGTGCAGCACCGACAACACTTGGACCATGGGAGGAATGCATTGGGATTACGGATGGCAGGCAGTAGATCAGCCTCCAACTGAGTACAGAGTTCCATGATGGTGACACAATTCAATCTGTAAGTCTGCACGATGTGTCTTTCCTCCAAGGAGACGTTGTCAACTACCGGACGGTACACTGTTTCATTCCTCATTCTCCTCATTACATGGTATCTAGGATAGAGAAGGAAATATCATTTCACGTGATGTGCATGTCAAACATGTTATCAGTCCAATGTATCATGATACACACTAAACAATGCAGACATGACTGAGCAGGTGACAATAACTACATAGGGTATGTAGGAGAGTCATTCATGGCATCCGTGCTGGCAATAACTGGTCCTGTACATGGTATGTGTCAACCAATACATGTGTGATGGTGCAGGTCGTGCGCACATATGTAGCAAAACAGCCAATGGGCCCGCATGTAGGGGCATATTCACTTCATGTTACATATGTGTCATATCCCACATGTATGTGGCAGTGTATGACATACATACATGAGCCTGTGCACTAATCGGGACATTTCAGTGTCATGACGCACTTACATTTCTCAGAGAAAACCCATTAACTGTACATAAAATGGCAGGTGCCTGTCCAGCAGCAAAGGACAGTTGGAAGTGATGCAATTCCGCCAGCGTATGCTGTCATGGCGGTAGGTTGTCATAACCGCTGTGTAACTTCTCATTGGTTGCCATTGCTGCCTATAGGGGACTGGGGCCAATGATGATCACCGCTGGCGGTGACGATCCTGTACGCAGCTGCTGTGACCACCATTTTCTGCAAACTATCTCACTTGGTTCTTGACACTCCTGCAAGCAAGGCCTCCACTTCGTGAGCTGCTGTGTACTGTCTCTGGTAGCCAATATACCATGTCCTGCAGGTAATAGGGCCCCAGGAAGAACTGGAGAAACTGGTGGAAGGGGTCCTACCCCTGTTTGGACAGCTCTATGGGGCACCAGAGGAAGAGGTGAGTCCCATGCCATTGGTGTGTGTGATAGGGGGGTGTCACTGTGAATGGCGGTGCCATACCGGCCACGGTGTGCATGCATGCTGAGGGCATGGATATATGGAGTGTGATCCGTTTGGATAGATGTGGATGGCGATGTGTGTGTGTGTATGGTGTATGGAGGCCACTGCTGTTGATGTAGTGCCACTCCTAATCACACTCTCCTCCTGTCTGTGTCACCCATCCAGGTCAGCGCCCATCAGAAGAAGGGGCTTTGGAGGACCATCGCCAAGCAAGTGTAGACCCTGGGGGTCAATAGCCGGCAGAGCACCCATTTCAGAAAGTGGTGGGGGGACCTGAGACGCTGGGCCCGGAAGATCGCAGAGGCCCAGCTGGGGATGTCCTCCCAATGAGGGAGGGGTGTCCTTAGACCCTGAGCCCTGTAGTGGCCTGCATTTGGCAGTGGCCTACCTTAAGGTGGATGGGCGCTTGAGGGCAGCACAGCAGCCACAAGGGGGTAAGTACTGACTGTAGACTGGCACCTGACACACCTTGAATGGGTTTGGGTGGCTGCATACTGGCATACTGTGAATGTGTACACTGTAAGGTGCACATCAACAATGTGTATCAGTGACCCTGCCAGGGTAGCCATGGAGTAAGTGTGTCAAGCCAATGGTGCTAGTGAAGTGCAGTTCCAAACTTGACATGGGTGGGCCTGTTTCCACACCCCATTCATTCTGTCTAACCAGCTCCATACAAATCTATTTTTGTATCAGAGCTGTCAATGCTATTCCATCTATGTAAGTCCCCTGCTGCAACTGCGTTTGCATTGGCATGGTATAGCAGCTGCCATTGAGTGTATGTGGGTCTGGCTCAACATGTCCTCCATGAGAAGGGCCTAAATGGGACTGGAGTATTGGACTGATAGCTGACTATGCAATCATGCTTCATGTTAGAGTTCAGGGATGTGTTGTGATACAACAATGGGATACTGCTAATGGCTCTGAGATGAGGGCTGATGGTACAGCAAGTTCTGCTCCTTTAGATGTCAGTGTGTGGACTAGGCCTCTCCCTTTGTGTGCATCAGCATCATCTGGTGAAGAAGAAGGGGCACAGGCGAGTGGGGATGTGGCAGCCCACGGGACCCAGTAGGCTGGATCCAGCAAGGGACCCAG
The DNA here is from genome assembly GCF_031143425.1 of Pleurodeles waltl. Classification (NCBI taxonomy): domain Eukaryota; kingdom Metazoa; phylum Chordata; class Amphibia; order Caudata; family Salamandridae; genus Pleurodeles; species Pleurodeles waltl. The sequence continues at coordinate 1,716,512,354 of NC_090440.1, forward strand.
TGGGACAGAGGGCAAGGTGAATGCCACGGGGGGGACTGGTTTTTCAACATCATCATTGGATTCTTCCTCCCGTGGATACTCCCTGGCGGTGGCAGACCCATCAGGGATTACCCTTGCACTAGATGTGTGTTGCCACCCCCCTTACTAGCACCTCCCAGTAGCTCCCCACCCAGTTACCCATGCCCGCTCACTCAAGAGGGTAGTCATCTCCTTTGCCACATGCACCCCTGTCTCGGCCCCAGTCCGCCCTGCTGCCCTCAGTGAGGAGGCTATTGACCTCCTGAGGTCCATTTCTATGGGTCAGACAACCATCATGAATGCCATCCAGGGACAGGCAGCTGAGATACAGCAGAACAATGCGTTCCTGGAAGGCATTCACAGTGCGCTGTCTGGCCTAAAGAGATTCTTTCAGGTTCTGGCCTCCTTACTTATGGGAGCCAGTGTCCCTTCTTCTTCCGTCCCTCATCCAGCTACCTCTGCCTAATCCCATACACCCCCTCCCCACACCCATCCAGAGCACACAGTCAGACTGCCATTCATCTACCTCAACTGAAACGGTTCGCAGTGACAAACACAAGCACCATAAGACCCACCACCAGCATGCATATAGGCAACACCCACCTGTGCACAGCAACATCCATTCCCTACACTGACCCCCACACCACCCTCTCCTTCAATCAATCAATCAATCAATCAGATTTTTGTAAAGCGCACTACTTACCCGTGAGGGTCTCAAGGCGCACCTTCACAGACACTACACCACTCACACCTGCTGGCACAACGCCCACAACTACCAACACCCCCACATGCAGCACATCCACCTTACCTGCAAGCACCACCTCAACAGACAGTCAACTATCCACCATGGCATCTCCCTGCACCTCCTTAACCCTTCTCACAAAACACCTACACACCCGCAGTCACACACCCAACAGACACACATATGCCTTCCACCCACGCACCTGCACCCAAGACACCTACACACCTCACAACCACTCCCTCTCCCTCCATTTCCAAATGCTTTTCCCATGACCACCCTTGTGTCCCTAAGAAAAGATTCCTTTATGAGTTTTCTCTCTTCCCTACCACTCTCTCACCCCATGATTCCCCAAAATGCATGATGTCCCCCGCTGACTCAAGCACTTACACCTACCAGTCCTCCCTTGCCCCCCTGATGTTGCCCATGCCTCTCCCCTGCCCAAAAAATCACCCCCCCCCCCCACAAACCCAAGCTTCCCCCTTCCAAGGACAAACCAAAGGAGCCACAAAGTAAGGGGAAAGCCAGGCCCAACCCCCCAAACCCAAGAGCAAACCCAAGGACCTTCCTCCCACACCCAACTTCCACCCTCAGCCACCACCCCATCACCCCCTGAGATGCCTGCCTGCCCCCTGATGCCTCCAACATGTGGAGGCCATTTTTTATTCACAAGTCAAGTTAAGGCATTCAAAAGTGCCATATGTGCCTGGTGGCACATGGACTATTTGGACTGGCCAGTTGTCCCTATTTGTAAATTTTTTGAACATTTTATATTTTTCTATCTAAGATAAATGGGCCAACCGCCTGTTGTCCTGCCTTTCCTTTGTGATGGATGTGTTGTATTTGTGCAATTTGGTATGTGTGTGTTTTGTTTATGTGATGTGATTGTCTTGCAGCATGTGTTGTGTGGTTTCCTTGTGCGTTCTACTTCGTGTGATGTGAAGGTGTGGTGTGGCATTGTGTAGTTGTGTGTGCGTGGATTTATGTTGGTGTGTGTATGTGTGTTGGTACGGGTGTTAGTTTGCGTGTATGGCCGTCGCACACCATCTTGGATGCGTGTGTTGTGTGTGGGTGTGTACTAATGCCTTTTCCACCAGTGTGTGCTAGGTGGGTGTACTCACAGTTGTTGTCTTGCTGGTTCTGGAGTTGTAGGGCAATCAGGAGCAGTGTGAAGACTTCAAGTTCAGGTTCCATGGCGGCTCCAGACGTGTCTGTGTTCCTGAAGGTGAGTGTCTCCTTTTATACTGGTTGGTTCCACCAGGGTTTTAGTGGTGGTCTGACTGCGCCGTATATCCTGGCAGTGTGTAACCTCGTAATATGCTTGGCGGTAACATGGTACCTGCCGGACTGGAGATGCCTTCCTCTTGGCGGCAGCGGTCCGTCCGCACTAGTGGTACTGGTTATCTATTGACTGTGTCCCATTCGGAATACCGGCATGGTCATAATGAGGCGATCTTCTCCACCGGACCTGTGGCAGTGTGACCACCACCTCCACCGTGGCGGTCCTAGGACCACCAAACCCGTAATGAGGGCCAGAATGTCGTTTGGGGTCTGTGTCGAGTAAATTATCATAAAAAATCTATGAGATTTAACGTAAAATAATGTTTTTTTCAGAGATATTTATGGTACCAGCAATGTTAAACAACAATAGTCAAATATATTTTAACGAAATATGCCTATTTCAGTGATATTTGGGTTGAAAAATTCATCAGGGAGAAGCCCCCAATCTAGGTCAAGAACTCAAATATTCACTTGCATTGTTAACATTTATTTTGACTTTTAAATAATTCTGTGGAAGAAAAATGCAAAATCTACAGTACACGAGTCTTTTACAAAAACCCCTCTACCAATTCCAAATAACATATTCGTCCTAACAGTGAACCAAACAATGCGCTTAGTGCTGCTCAGAGGCGAGTGTAATAATCATGTCAATTCTCCGTATAGCGTCATTATACAATATTTCTTTTAAGCATGTTGACAATATATCTGCCTGACAGTTCTTTTCAGGGTCACACTCAGGGGTTTTTTCTTTGCAAATGATGATTTTTTTTTAAAGAATAATAGCAGAGAACAGACATGTTTTCCTTTAACCCTACATATAAACTTGGCTCTGCCCAGCCCCCTAGCCCATACCTTACTATGGTAGTGACTTCACATCCTTAGACATCAAGCACAGCTCCAAGATGGGGAGGGGTTCGGAGAACAGAAATCGACAGAACCCCTTCAAGTCTGATCAATTCTCTTTATCTACCAAATGACAAGGAAAAAACACAAAGGTGCACTAGACCCCTAGCAGACAAAAACAAGCATTTTTGCCTCGCATTTTAACAAAGCCCTAATGAAGTTACCAGACCAGCCTGAGAAGATTTATGACCTCAATAAAGGAGATAAGCAGTGCCCCGTGTGTGATGTCATGTGTGCTGGCAGGGAGGGGCCCTGGAGAGAGAGAGACATTCTGCAGTGCGATGCGAGGGCATATTTCTTTATTAAAATAAGCTTATTTTTTAGTACCCTAGAGCCGGGTACTAGGACAGCACTGGAATAAAGCCAAAAGAAATGTCAGCGACATGGGAGGAGTTGGAAGGAATGGAATGCTGCAATAAAATGCAGGCAGCTACCAGCCTAAAACACGCGCACAAGCACAGTGAAAGGGGACCACCATGTAAAAAAATAGTCCGGCACAGCAACAGATAAAGAAACAAAGTGGAACAATACAGTAGTAGGTCACTGCTCTGAAACAGAAAAAGGAGGGAGAAAAAGGCAGAACTGACCACTAGCGAGCAACAATTTTTAAAGGACACTGCAACAAAACAAATTAAATTGCTTTAACCCACAGTATAAGTATACTTAAGTATACCCCACGTCAAACTCCTACGCTTAACCTAAAAAGGATAGAAATAAAACATTTGAAGCAAAACACAATTGATTCAGTTTGTTAGATGTGAAATAATTTTGCCGATCAAGGGATCGGGACATAGTGTTTTTAGGATTGTGTCTGAAAGTACTTATAGGGATACAATTTTACAAAAAAAACTTTTGAGAAAAAACTCTTGATTACATATGTGGTTTATGCTGGGAGCTAGGAACATTTTGGTGGATTGCGAATTAAGACAATAATTAATTAGAGAATTGGTCCATTGTGTTAGCATTATTGTATGTACTGCAAAGTAGTGAACAAGAGATACAATAATATTCAGAAGCCTTCCGGAGTCTAATCCAACAGTGGAGTGAGACAATTTGGTGTCTTTGAGTCATTATATTGGATACCGGTGTGTGTGTTTTTTGAGGTTCTGTTTATTTGTTGTTTTTTTTCCAAATATTTTATTTCATATTTAAAGTGTTTAGTCCATAAACACAGCATACCTTAATGCAGGTATGTTATCTCAAATAACTTGAAGACGAGTCAGCTGTCCAGATTCTTTACAGTCTTCAATTAATGGTGTAGCAACTTAGCAGCTGAGAGGTGCACAGAGGCTGCCAAGCCTCCAAACTCCTCATTCTCCAACTCCATCACCAACTCCATCTTGGAGGGCCTAAGGGTCCAGACACTTCACATCGCAAACTGCTGCTCCAGAAGTCAGAGGGGAACAATACCACATTGGTCAGAGCAGCAAAGCAGCAGCGTGTCCCGCCACAGTTTACGCTTATAGGTCTGGTTCAGTATAAATTGATTCTTTGTCATCTATTGTATTTCCCTACTACTCCTCTTCCCTTTCAAGACGCTTCAGGACAGTGTAGTTGTTATAGAAAATCACTTAATAAAATGAAATAAAAAGGTAGATTAAAATAAACTTGAGTAAGTAAAATATTCAGGTCCTGTTTATGAGCTATGCAGAATAAGGTGGGATGTACATCACACTCAATAAATGCCATTACAGGTGAGGTTTTTCACTGAGTGTTGTAAGTGACTACTATTCTAAGGTTTTAACTTACAAATGAGGCACAGTATGCAGAATTGCCATTTAAAACACTGAACATTTGTTTGTTACTCCCCCCTGACCCAGACACATTATGGTAGATTTGAAATGCAGAAATCTGTCTAAGGAAAATAGCCAGACAGACGTCCAATTACAGAGTGATTTGCAATTAAACCACCAACTCTTAATCAGGGCATTAGTCTTGCAAGATGCCATGCTGAAAGTTAACTGCTATGGTCCTGTAACACTCATATCACTTTTGAGGACCAAATTCTCTCAATTACATTAGCTAAAAAAGCAAAAGAGCAACTCATATTCCACTGTAAGCGTGTGACCATTTTTCTTTTATGTATTGCAAATATATATGCATAATGTGTTGGTGCACTTATCCTAAGCCCATCAATGTTTCCTAAAAATAAAGATGTTCTTTCGTAGTGAGAGCTCTGAAGGATCCTGGAACAGTGAGTTACTGTTACAAACCAAGGTACACTCAGTACACTACAGTAGGATATGCATTTGGTGCATCTGTGGGGCTGGGGCACAGAAAGCACACTGCCATGCATTGTGCAGTGTACAGCCTGTTCACCCTGGAGCTTAAGGCCCTGCTTGATGCATATCCATGGTATACACCATGTACCTACATGCACTATTGGTGGACCTGTATTGTGAGTATATCTAACAGAAATTTACATGTTCATATTGGATCTGTGCAGCCCCTTCATTCATCAGTAGAGCTGGACAGGATCTAAAGATTGCACAAACAAGGTGCACCTTAAATGAGAAAGTGTGCCCACTTTCTACAGTCTAAAATGAAGACTGGTGCCAAATCATGTCTAGATGGAGAACAACATACTATCTTAGATTATTTTGGTTCCCTGGAATCCAAAAATCCCATCTGGAGTCATGAGTAAAATATAGTAATTTACAGAAAATATTGCACAAGTTGTTCTCAAATCAAAATGTCAGTTTTAGAATTAAATGTATTTGTGGTACAACACATGCAGCTTTACAAGAACAGCAAGCAAATTATCTTCATACATTCTATTCCCACAGATAGTAATAAATTCCATAAGATTTTGTTTTCACTTCTGAAGCAACCCTTCATTCTTCTTGATCTGAAAGAAGACCATTGTCATCTGGAACCTCCTTTACAACTTTTATCTGCGTTCCCTACTTAACCAAACATCCATAATATTCCACAAACACACTTTAGGCAGTTTAATGCATATTTGTCTGCACCTTCTTTTCCCTTGTTTTGTGTATGGACTTCTTTGGAGATAGTACAATTCATCATCCCACTACACGCACACAACGCACCCACTCACCTGTAAGCACTGCAGCGCCCAGTCTCCTGCCGGAGGACCCCCTCACAACAGGTAAGTCGGGTGTTCCGACAGGGAAGGGGAGTGAGGGGTGTTGTGTATGTGGGGGTGTGTGTGTGTATGTCTGTGCGTGCGTGTACGCGGGTGTGTGATGCGTGTTGTATGTGTTTGTGTGTATGGATGTGTGAGTGTGTGTATGTTGTGTTGTGTGCATGTATGTATGTCAGTGTGTGTGGATGTGTGTGTGAACAGATGTATGCATGCATGAATGAATGTGGGTATGAGTGTGTGTATGTGTGTGCACTTTGGTGAGTGAAGGTGCGTGTATGTCATGCAGGGGTCTGGAGAGGGGGGTTTTGGGGGTGAAACCTGGGGAGGGGAAGGGGGGCAGGGAAGATCCCTATCAGTGACAGGGAAGGAATTCCCTGTCTCTGATGGTGCCTACCGCCATGGTTTTCGTGGCGGTAAGGTTGCCATGAAAACCATGGTGGTAGACAGGGTCATAATCCCGTGGGCGGGATAGTGACGGCTGCCTGGCTGGAGACTGAAGTCGTTACCGATGTGGTGGATGGGGGGTACATTGGCTGTTTGGCTTGAGCCAAACCACCAATGTCTTAATATTGGGAAAAGTACCGCCAGCCTGTTGGCAGTACTTTTCTCAATTTTACCGCCGTCCTCCGGGGTCATAATGACCCCCTAAATATTTAAAAACTAGGGATAACAAAAGTAACCAGATGCTGAGATAATACAGATGTGACTTACAAAGAAGGATAGACTGTTCTAGTTACTTACCATTCTCACTTGTATTCCGTTGCTGAAGCACATTTTTCTTCCATCTAAAAGATCCTGATGGCTATACAAACAGCTATTTTAAAAGAGTGCCATTTGGCACAGGGAAAACATATCATTATTGTTTCTCCCTCACCAGCTCTAGAAGCAGCCCAAAAAGCAAGCATTCCCTATGTTTATACCCTACACCCAAAATAGGTAAAGTGGGCCTCTTCATTAGGTGCAGTGGATTTAAAGCTTCAATATGATCACCATTGAGTCTTAGAAGAGCATCTTCTATACAGATGGCTCTGCCCAACCTGTGGGAGGAACAAAATACAAATACACTGCAGCCTGCGCTGCAGTACAAGGTGTGGTGAAGGATTGTGAATTCATCCCAAGACGCACCCACATTAAGCTCCTAGATGATAGTACTGCACAACATGCAAAATTACATGACATGCTACTTGCACTGTAAAAGGCTGACTCATCAGTTCTCACAGTTATCAAGTCTGGCTCATCCTTTTGTGTGCAATGTTACAATGTCAATTTGCAGCATTTGCGGATGTACGAAGTCAACGAGTCAAAGGGAAAACCTATAAAGAATAAACAGCCTTCAGGAAAAGTCTTACAAGACAAGCTTCCATTGGTCCATGTGAGGCACACCTTGGGCCACCCTAATGAAGGCATTCACGCTAAAGGAAAGTGTGCATTTGACCTAGCGGCAAAGGATGCAATTGTCAGAGAAGAAGTCCTAACTAGATCCCAAATGAAGAATGACACTGACATTTTGACAACCATAAATGCAACCAATTGCTATGAAACCTCCTTCAGGTTTTCCTCCTCAAATACTCCTACACCTTTAAGTCACATAACATTCCTGAAGTCCTGATACCAGGAGTTTGAGACACAACGATACCTACCGGTCTGCCTAGATTAGATTTAATCAAAGAAGCTCACTAGGGGTTGGCAGCTGCACATAGAAGTATTAACACAACTGTAGCAATGTTACGGCAGCACTGCTGGTTGCCTAGTTAATGTAAACAGACTAGGGACTGTGGTAGCCTGTCTGAAATTCGTCAACAGATTAAAGCCTTCACTGTCAAAAGTCCCTTGCCAACTCCCCTCAGGATTTCAAATATCCCCTTCCGGGTGATTTATTTGGACCACATTGGTCCTCTGCATTCAGATAACCAATATAAGTACATATTGGTAACATTTGATTCATGTTCTCGATTCCTATGGGTATGGCCACAAAGAAATGCAAGCGCTTCAGCAATAGTAAAAGATTTGCAGTGCCAGGTGCCAATGGGGGCAGTTCATTAACTTTATTCAGATAACGATCCTGTGTTCACCTCTAAGGCTTACAGGGATTCAAAGTCTGCTCTGGGAGTTTGTCTGTAATGCAGCAATCCGATCAAAGATTAATTGAATGGCATTGTGGAGAGGGCCAATGGTGTGATTAAACAAACCTTGACTGCTAGGGTCCTAAATTCAGGTCTTACTTGGTACCATATTCTGTATGGAGCTCAGCGAGCCTTAAATAACCTTCCTAGAAGAGTATTGGGAGGACTCACTCGAGGCAAGGTACTCTTCGTAGTTCCTACGTATGTGCCTGGCTCAGATAATTCTCAGAAGGTGACGGATGAAGATAATTTGACTTGGAAAAATGTTTGAATGTTTTACAGGTATGCAAGAAGTCAGAGACAAGGTGTCTAACTCAAACTACCCTGACACAAACCACTCTAACACAAACCACTCTGAAGAGAAGGTTGTCACCGCTGCTGATGAGTGGGTACCCAAAGCTGTAGACCTAGTTTGGGGAATAATCTACGACAAGCAAGCTGTTGAACTATATTACAGACTCCCGTCACTGTTCTTGGAGTAAAAGGCAAAAGAAATGTCATCATGTCTCCTTTGCCTGGCTCAAGGAGAAACAGACAACGTTAAAAAGCACTATGTGGCCAGTTCTGTACAGTCACCCACCACAGCTACCAAGAAGGATTCAGAGTAGTGCCTCCCCCAGCCTCGCTCTGCGCTGAATACCTTACCACCTGAACAAAGGAGTACCATTTCTCACTTGAGCTCCAAGCTGGAGATATTTGAGCTTAACACTCTGCTTGAAACATTGTGTGCAACAAACATAGCTAATGCTGCCAGTATGACAGTGGCTCCTTTCCAATGCAATTCCATGGTTCACTATGAAATTCCACCAGCTGCTATGTCATTTGAACTGCTCCCCTTTCAAAAGCATCAAAATACCAAGCATATTGGAAGTGACTCTAGCTATTTCAAAGGAGACTTTCTAACCCCTTCTACAGTCACTCATGTTTGTCAGTGGTTTTGTGTCAAGCATCTGATTCCTCCGTTGTCCTATGCCTGGATTATTTTGGGAACTTTTCTTTTCATCATTTGATTGTCAACGATACTCATCGTTGTACTGCTACTGAATGGACATTTCGTCCCTGCAAGAACAATTGCCCTGCCTATGATTCATGACCTGCAGCCACACTCCTCATCCCACAAAGTCCGAAGAGGTCTCTATGCTGCAAACATTACAGCTTATCCTGTGCCTAAAGGCATACCCTAGTAAAAGGTTCCATATCAGATTACGGCACACACCAAAACATTGTAATTGCTTTATGTGATTAAAGTTTCAATGGATTATAGTTCTATCTCTGATGATTGGAACACTGAGACTGTTAAAATAATGAATGATGTCTAATTTACAGACATATGCAACTTTATATAATGACATTCTTATTTGAATTCAGAAAATCACAAAAAATAATTTGTTATCAACCCTATGCACAGTTGTTCATACATAGGGCTTGCTATCCCAGAGAAATTCACAATTACACACAATGGGATAATTGTGAGGTGCCTCCTCCACATAGTCATTCTAACTTCTTAAAGAAATTCTCCTACTTTCAGAGTGCTGGCAGATCACACCTTTCAGCCTTCTATTTCACAAAGAAGGCACAGCAGCTTCCCAAAAATATAATTACTACCATCAAGCTGATTTACTATACTGATCTTAGTCAAAACCTGGCTATTCGAGTTTATGAGTATTGGAAAGCAAATGTTGATGAAAAAAGTATTTGGGGAACCAAATTTTGGCAAATCCAAGGCAAGAAGCCTTATTTTCGGTTTGTACAATGGCGAAATAAATTTTATACAAAACTATCCATGAGACTACTTGACTGGGATTTGGAACAATGAAGGACTTAAAACAACCTTCTTTTCCACAAGCCAATCTGACCGTGTTGAATAATTTTTAATTCCAAATGAATATGTCTGAATCAGACATAAATGATATGATACAGAATGGAACCTATTATTCAATTCAATTTCCTTTGAGGGTTTTTCTAATACCTGCGTGCAGTGTTTCCTATCCAACACTCATGGACCTAGAATCAATCGTCCTGACCAATGTTCCAATACACAAACACCTATTGTAGTTGCCACGTGTAGTGTATGTAAGCTGTGCCAACAATGGTGGGACAGTTTAGCCTTTCAGTTATGAAGGAACACTATCTCTTAATTAATGAGGTCTCAATTTTTTCTGACTTCTGGGACCATGTCCTAAAAGAAATAAAAAGATTCCGTACCACAGGAAAATTTGCAATTTACAAGAACTAAACAAATACTCAGAGGAACGAAGCTACAGAAAGAATTAGGCAAATAGATCAAGAAAATATGCAAACTGTGTTTAAAGTTAGAGACAATGGAATACACACACTTTCTAAAACAGTTTATTCATTAAATCACATTTTGTCCTTAGCCTTAGACTTCCCGACAGGAGAAATGAATTTATTGCAATGCTGGCAGGCTCACTTTTTCCCATCCATACAACTCATTTGGTTACTGCAGACAGTAAGATCAGGTTTTGTGCCTTGGCTATTTCTCAAAGAAACAACCTTGTTTGAACCATACAATTTAATACTCATGCAAAAAACGATGGCCAATAATACAAGCACACTGTTAAGTACAGAACAAATTGAGGATGTACCATTTGCAGTCGGTGACACTTGACCGATTACCTGGCTATTACATGGTATTGTTTCCTTGCCTATTACAGCCTTTCATTTTTTTGACTGTCAAAAACATAAATCTGTTTGCTGGTATGGAACTATGCACAATTCACAATGATTCCATTTATGGAAGTTGCCTTTTTTCCACATCTGTTTAAATGAAAGGGAAGATGACCCTGTACACATGAGTAGAGCAAATTGCAGAAATTCCCTAGGACACTCCGTTCTGTGTTACACTTTATGACTGCACGGAATGTGTAGCACTTTGATGCCATGGTTATGTTGTATTTTATCTGTTTGTCCCATTACATCCATTCCCACATATCAATGGTTCAGATTTATTTCGAACAAATCTAACTTGCTGGGGGTTGGAACCCGGTCAGCCTTACCTGATGACAGTTTCAGAAATCACATAGTGTTGTGGAAGGACCTTGTATCCTCTGCCTCAAATTAGTATTAGGACCATCCCTTAGCCTAGTATAAGTATGGAATCTACGTGTATTGACAATCTAAAAAAGCTAATGTCTGACATGTTACAAAAAGGAGCCCTTTAGACTTCAGCAGTTGAGGTTTATCTGCAAACAGCCAGAACTGCTTCAGAAATTCAGAGTCTGTTCCATATGCAATATCCTACACATTTTGAGGATATCCTACACATTATATGTAATTTGCCCGTGGCAACTGTTGTACATTGGATCTAATCTAGTGACTGGATTTACAGCAGTGTTTGGACTGATGCCGTCATTTTTAAATTTTCTGTTTTCCAGCATTTTTGGAGGATTTCCAATCATCATATTGTTAATCAGCTGTGTGTCATCATCTTTCCTCTCTTCCATCTAGAAAATCAACTCAACAACATGGAATAAATGGATCCAGCTAAACAAAGCAGCAGAGAGATGCTACACACTACATGGGACATGCTTGGCTATCTGAACTCAGGTAGCACTGGAAGCTCACATTTCGCAAAATGGATGCTACACAAGTAAAACCTGTTCTCACGGTCCCCGCAACTGCTTTCGCCATGGAGCGCTCATAAATATACCCCATGGACTTGATAGCCCACAACTTGTTATTATTATGAATGCCTCCCCTCTCCATTGATATCCATATGTATAATAATGTTTATGCATGCCACTGTTCCCTTGTAGTAGTGATAGGTATCTCAGATTGCATTATTTTAAGTGCACTGTTTTGGCATTGCCTTTATGTTAATTTATGTTTTGTTGTGCATTTTAAATCTGTGGTGGCAGTGGTAGACTTGTGCTACTTAGTGGGAATGACTTGTCTGCAGTTCTAGAACTGCCTATCTCTCCACATACATCACCATGCTGAGCAATGGCTCCATGCGCCGACAAGCGCTGTCACCGTTCTGTGTGCAGGCACCTGCTGAGAAACTGCCACAGCTCTCCACATGAGCCAACAAGTATGTGGTGGGTGCAACTAGTTAAACTGCACCCACGCCAAGAAAAAACTCTTAGCCTCTTTGGGTTAGAACAACTTACCTGTGCTCCCGACACTGCGCCCGGGACTCCTGGTTCCTAGAACTGATTCCACTACGCACCTTCTGCATCCGAGGCCCTGCAAAAAAGAAGAAGAAAAAAAGGACACAGTCAGGTAGTCCAACCCGCGTCTCGTGGAAGCCGCTCCACAAAAAGCAAGCACCAAAACCATTTTCTAATTATGCATAGACTTAAAGAGAACATGGGTACAACAGTACGGAAAGTGTTGTATTTTAGAGGGTAAAATTTACTATTCCCAATCTGGTCTATGCAATAGTAGGGAAAGCTTTGGACTTCGGAGGGATAACGTTTACTATTCTCACTCCAGTCTGTGCAACAGTAGGGAAAGTACTTCGCTTCAAACTTATAACATATTTTAATAAACCTATTAGTTGACTATAAATATTACATTTATATTAGGAAAATTATATATATAAAATTAAAAAGCAATTTGGCAATTTAGATGATTATTAAAAACTGTAATCATTATTTATGACTTAAAAAAGATATTGATTATTTAATTAAATTCCCACACCATGCTCCCACAAACCTAGAAGCTCACACTTGAAATATAAGTAAAATAAATAAGTATAACTCAATGTAATAATCAATTAAATAATTATTAATACCTGAACAATTCATTGTTAATTAACTATTTATTAATAACTTCCCAACCTATGCCCTTACAAACACAACAGCCCACACCTATTATATAACTAAATAAAATAATATTTACATAACTAATAAACAGCACATATTTAATAATAAATTAATAAAAAGTAAAATGATTCTCATTGAATTAACTACCCACCCTATGCCCCTACAAACCCAGCAGCCCACACCTAATATATAACTAAAACAAATAATAATGACCCGATGTACATATTTAATAATCAATTAAATCATTAATAATGAATTAATAATTAAAATATTAATTAGTTATACTTAACTTTCCACCCTGTACCCCTACAAACCTCACAAAGTGCTATGACATTAAAATTACTATTAAAAATAAACTTAAAAACTATGAATCACTTAAAATGACAAGCTATATTTAAAAATATTGTAAACAATTATACAAACAATATTTAACCTATAAAATTAACATATAAAATACAACACATAAAAATAATTACAAATCAATAGAAAACAATATTAACAACACAGATATTCTTGAAAATTATGTTACCTAACAAAATCTATGTTCTTGTCAATGATATTCCTTATATACCCGGTGTTCTTGTGATCATTGAACCCTGCGGACAGCAGTCCTTTCAAAACTCAGTGGGAGAAATATTGATAGAAAATTTACCTTCTTTCTCACTTCTCTCTACTCCCACCCCGCTTCCCTTTGGGGGCTATTACTGGTGCAGTGCCAGTGACTGCTACCCAGGCTAGTCTTCAGTAGGATTTGTGAATAACGTCGCCCCATCGAAACCTCCTGGAGATCAAGTGAGTGGCTAATGACACATGTGTTCTGATGCATAAACTGTCTGAGTCAAATCATCTTGGACTTACATCTAGAGCAGCCCCCAGTGGCTTATCTTGATATGGAATCAATTATTCCACTTCTACACGAACACCAGAAACAATGCAGAGCAATGCATTGGTCCCTTCCACAGGATGCTATCTATGACAGAGCAATATCACGGGTAACACGTTTGATGCAGCTCTTGATGAGTGACTTGACTGACTGTTGTTTTTCGAGCCCCCTGGAGAGGAGCCACACCTACCATCGAGTACCTCAGATGAGCAACCAATTGCTGGTTCACCAACACACAGAGTGTGAACTATGAACATGTTCTGTATGTTTTTTGTAAAATATGCTGCATGTGTACCTGACGATGTTGACATGTCCTCCGATGAGAAATGAATTCTATATGTGAATCAACCAACTAAAAATTATCTGTGTTTACTATATATACCACAAGAACCCTATATGAACTCTGAACTAAAGAACATTTATTCTTTTACAAATATTTTCTTAACTTTTGCTTTTAACTTTTTACCACATGTTTTTAACCTGGCAAATTCCGTATCATCATTGGTATGTTTAATCACCAACACACATAAATAGACTATAATTCATATATTGATTATCTGAAACAACGCAAGGCTTGAAAGTACTTGTGATTTGCTTTACTTATTATGTGTATTTTTCTGCCATTTACATATATAATTTATTTAGTGCCTTTGTTTTATGCTCCAGATTATGTTAATAGTCTATGCTGTGCTTCCTGTTATATTTTACACACATAGGGGGTCATTACAACCCTGGCGGACGGTGTTAAAGCGGCGGTGAGAACGCCAACAGGCTGGCGGTCTTTTGTTGAGTATTATGACCATGGCGGTTACTGCCATGGTCATCCGCCGCTTCTCCGTTCCGCACGCTAGGGTGGAGACTACCGCTGGGCTGGAGACCTGGGTCTCCAGCCCGGTGGCCGTCACAATACCGCCGCCGGTATTTTGACCCGGCTTACCGCCGTGGATTTCCAGCGGTAGGAACCGCCATGAAATCCATGGCGGTAAGCACTATCAGTGCCAGGGAATTCCTTCCCAGGCACTGATAGGGGTCTCACCCACCCCCCACCCCCACCCCGACTCCCTCCCCTACACTCCCCACCACTCCTGCCACCCCCCAAAGGTGTCAGGACCCCCTCCCCACCCCGACCCCGACATTACCTTACACATACACACCTGACACGCACGCAGGCACCACCAACACACATACACGCACACACACTGACATACATGCCAACATCCACACACACAGTCAGACACGCACACCCATATTCATACATACACACACACATCCATACAGACATACCTACAGACATACACGCACTCATTCCCAAAACACGCAACACCCCTGCAAGAATACACGCACTCACACACCCCCTCTACATATACCCACGCACACCCCCATGCACCCACACAACACACAACACCCCCCACCCCCTCCCCTAACGGACGATCGACTTACCTGTTCCGTCGATCCTCCGGGAGGGGACGGGAGCCTTGGGGGCAGCTCCGCCGACACCACACCGCCAACAGAACACCGCCGTGCCGAATCACAGGACGTGATTCTCTGGGCGGTGTTCTGTTGGCGTGGCGGTGGAGGTGGAGCAACCTCCACTTCCCCGCCTCCCGCCAGTATGGCTGTTGGCGGCTCTCCGTCGGAAAAACGATGGATAGCTGCCAACAGTCATAATACGCCGAGCGGAAAACCGCCACCACTGGCGGTCTTCAGCACGGCGGTCCCTCGGCGGTCTTGTGAAAAGACCGCCGAAGTTGTAATGACCCCCATAGTTTGAATACATTATTATTTTACTCTAGGTATTTTAGGCCTCAGTAACTAGAGAGCATGGATTTCCCTTTACATTAGATAATTCTCTTTTGGTTAGATATGCCCCTATGATGTCACGTTCAGACATTCAAGCCGGGGATGACGAAAAACCCCTAAGGTCCAACTCCATCTTATGTAGACCCTTACTCAATATTGACTAATGGAGGTTGCGTTCTTTTCACCCTCTAACAATAGAAGTCACCACCTTTTACAATTTCTGCAGAATCATTATCATCTCTGCCATTAGAAGCAGATGTCATCTGACCGTATCTTTTTAAGAACTGTAAAAGTGTTAAGTCATTTGATTGGTGATATAGATACAACACTTGATGTGACATTTGTCTGGTTCAAATGTCTACCTTTCACCATCTCAAGTTAAAAAGTGCACATACAGATACATAACCAAAATAATGTAGTCTGAGTTGACGTCCTTTTACCTTATATGTCCATAAAGAAACATCTGAGATGCACACCATGATGCACATAATCTGTGTCAGACATTCCTAAACTTATGTCAGAAATTCCAATTTCTCATAAGATTTGGTATATGAGCACTTCCACTTGACCACCTGTCAGGAGAGGTCCTTCAGCCATATTATCACCTAAGAGTCTGCCAGAGATGGTCTCACCTACTGCCAGGACACTTCACAGATGCTTCATCTTGTCTGAAGCCTAAAGCTGATAAATCTGAGGAGGAAGGTTGACTGACTGCACTGCAGCGTGTGTTTTCCCTTTGCAGGGAACACTGTCTTCACTCCTCCTCTGATAAAACAGCCCTGCCTGACAGCAAGATATGCAGGGTCTTGTCTCCCCAAGAAAATCGAAACTGCAATTTGTACTGGCTTCCATGCTCTCTTAGTAAAGCGCATAGAAGTACATGTTAGTGTGTTAGGTTCTGGATGACATTTTTAAATGACATTTTAACAATGTTAGAAATGTTAATTTTTGTCTCGTTATTTATAATGTGACTTCTTGTGGTTTTTATAATATTCTGTGTAGTTGTTTTAGAAGGACTGAGAAACAGATTATTTCTGTAGTAATATATACGTTTTACCTAAACTGTTAATTCCTCTTAGTTCAGTGTTTGTGATACTGTAATGAAATAAGATTTGTTATTGTTACCACAGTGATCCTATTGTTAGTAACCCAAAATCAATGCTGCTATCACAATTACATATTGAATAGTGTTTTGAGGGGCTGCAATAACCTGTCTCACATTCATCACTGGTGCACTGCACCAAGTTAACTTATGTCACCCGTGGGTAGGAAAGCACAACTTGTAGAGTTATACAAAGGTGTAACTTGTGCAACACACTGACAAGCCGTGTGAGAAACTTCTACTGCCTTTAGACTTAACTTCAGAGCTCTCAAACACCTAAACAACCACCCACAACCTCGAACACAGACACCTGCAGACGAGCCAGTTCGTGTATCTGTTGTTGAAGAGTAAAATGCTGTGTGAGAGGAAAACTACAGAAAAACAACATTCTGGAAAAATAAAGACTTTTGGGAACGCAAATTAAGTTACACTTGTGAAACCATACACAGGAGCCTTTTTACTGACATGTGTTGTGTTAAGGTTTTGTACAGCCATTGTTCAAAACTCAAGCAATGTTTGTCCCTGTAGACTTAGGGACAGAATATAGGGCCTGATAGGGATCCACTTCAATGTCAGCATTTAACTACAATCATGTTATTTAAAATCACTGTTGTTTGCAATCTTCATTGTGACCTCAACTAGGGGTCACCTTTCCCAACGGATGATATGTTATTAAGCTAATTACACAGTTTGATGGGTGTTCACCGATTTCTGGCATTGAAATGTAATCTAATTTAGTGAGGCAAATGATTTGACACCTACAGCATGTTACTCTCATTAGTGTGAGTGGGAGAAAAGCTCCAAGCAGAAATGCAATGCACATGCCTTTCTTAGCAGAGGTTTATTAGTCCATCATAAGATCATGACATTTCTCAACCACCCATGCCTCTGAGAAGTTGGCTGAATGCCTTGCACGTGACTGACTTTACCCTGCTCCTCCAGGTCAGACAGTCATCCGGTGCTAGGTCAGCTAATGATTTTGCAAAGGTAAATTGGCTTATTTGCCCATTTCAAAGTTCTGGTGTTTACATTAAATTAATTAAACTTCAGGGTGTGGAAGCTCTAGCTTGAGTAAACTGGATGCCTGGACAACAGCTCTACGGGAGGCTCTGTCAGGAAAGAATGAGAAAGGACTGCCTGACAGCCAGAAATCTTTAATTTAAATTGAGATGTAGCTTTATATTTGAGCCATGCATGTGCTGTGCATGCACCGCTACTACTTGCCCCTAAGACCTAGAGCTTGGACCTACACCACACCCTACTCTAGGGATCTCCCCAACCAAATGCTAATCTTTGCCCCACCCCTTTGTGCTGCTCTTTGCCTGACATACCTTCTTATGCTTCCATCTACCCCTTCTCATGTGCTAATACTGATCTCTTCCTGAATACCTTTCACCAGGAACATCCCCCTGCCACTTCGTGTGATATGATTAAATGTGCCCAGATCATCCTCCCCTGCTGATCCTTCCTGGGTACCATGCACCTTGTGGCACGTGTGGCACCTCTGCCCTTCACGCCATCCTTGTTGGTTATCTTCACTCTTTGATCATTTACATACTTTTTTTGAGCCGTCTGTTTTCTTAAGAATTGCATTGAATAACATCTAGCAAAAGTTGTTTTCTAAATTATGTTTTTAAATCCATTATGTGTGTTTGTATATATATCTGATTGGGAAATTGATTTATTATTTCAGATATTTTGAAAATAAACAGCATGATAATTAAGGGCCTGAATTAGATCTTGGCAGTAACACTCCCGCTGTCGGTTTTCCATTGGAAAACCCATCCGACCCCTTGGCAGTCCGCCTTCTCTATTTAGATGTTGGTGGTCCCCTAGACGAAAGACTGCTGATGAACAGCTGTCACCACGAGGAATTTTCACCAGTGTCGATGGCGCCATAGGCAAAAGTGGCTGCCAGCAGGACTCCATGCACTTCTACCACTGAGCCAATCACAATATGACTTCCCACATGTGCAACTTGGGTAGCTAATCCACCACACCTGGGTTGTCGGATTGTAAGCAAAACTTATCTTTTTACTACTTTTCTCAATTCTAGCTGGCATGAATCCGATTGAACAAGTCCTACCTTTTCTGCTGCTACTGGACCAAGATGAAAATCAACCCCTTTGTTACTGGAACCGAAGCTAAGTCATGTTTTTCCTGTGAGATGCAGAATTGCCAGTGTACATTAGACCTGGAATCGTGCATGTTTAAAAAATACATGCAAGCAACAGTACAATGATGTGCACTGCATATGCGTGTAATGTGGTAGTTACAAAAGCTTAAAATAAAACACCTCAACTTATCATAAACACTCACCAATCTGGTGCCAGCTTCCTGCATGTCAATGAACACCCAAACAAAAGAGCACAACAATCTTTAAATGGAAACGTGTCCCTACAGGTGGGTGTAATCTTTTAACACAATCTACCGTATCATATACATAAACAATAATGTAGAATTTGCAATACACAATGTAACAAGTGTGCACAGAATGTACAACCAATGTAACCTCTAAATTTCAAACATGTCAGAGATGTATTAAGGTCACATGTCCCCTTGGTTTGTGCACTTTCAGTTAACGATTAGATGTCGTTTAACTCTAAAGTGTCATATTCCCTGTGTAATGCATATGTGTATATCATCAACACCTCGTGCTGAAATAAAAACACATGCATTCTCAAGTCACAGAAATATAACCATGTAACTTTTGATGTCTCTGTCCAGTAACATGATGAATGCTTGCATCAAAATCAATATGTCTATCACAAATATACAAAAGTAATCTATGCACTATATAAATATGTCCAAACTGTAGCTGTGCCTGTCACTGTCAGAAATAAGGTTAAGTGCTTGTCACACACATTGGCATAAATAATATCATCAGCAATCAATTACCAATGATCTAAAATGAATGCCAGGAGAAATGTATGGGAAATAAATGAACTCTAATAGAACAATGCGATAAGTCTCTCAATTAACTTTTAAATGAAATATACAAACATATTTGGTAGAGTCCAACCTGGGAACATTGGGCTACATGCCCAGAACTTGTCTCTTAATCTTACTTTGGAGAGGGGTTAGGGGTGAGTTTACGTTTAGGAGGGGTGCTTTGGGATGTGAAAGGGGTCAGAACCAGGGCAAATTAAAGGTGTTCTTTGGGAAAATGGGTAGGATGGTTTGCAGGGAGTTGGGTTTGGGGGGAGGTTTAGGGAGTGGCAGTTGATGATGTGTATGTCTGTTGGGGGTGCAGTTTCCTGTGGGTCTGGTGTATGTCTGAGTGTGTGTTTTTGCTCAGTACCTGTTGTTTGGGTGTTTGTGACCTGTGGGTGTGGTTGTGGTACTTGCGGGGGCAGGTTTGGCCAACTGTGGGGGAGCAAAAGGGAAGGTGGAGATGGGAACATGGGTGACAGACAAGGATGCAGATGGTCAAGTCCACCACTAAAGACTGGTCTTCTGTGGAGGCCTCTGAAGATGATGTAGGAGAACTCAGGGCCTCCCTTATGGTCCCCTCACCGTCTGTGGCACTGGGACTCTCAGTGTCAGTGGTGTCAGCACTGGAACCACAGTGGCCAGCTGCTTCCCCACCAACGTGGCCAATGACACCTCTGCCTGTCCCTGATGGTTGTGAAAAGACGGATACAACAGTTTGAGTGTATCTGTGTAAATAGAATTGAACTGAACTTTGCTCATAAAACATTTGCCAGGTCTACATAGTCAAGTTTCTAGGCTGCCAAACATGGCTTCTTTATCATCAGTTTCTCATACATGTAGGGAACATTTTCTCAAACCATTTAGTCACAGTTTTGAAATTCACCATGCTAGCTCCTATATCATGTATGCCGTTGTCTCTTATTCACTTTTATTTCTCTGCATGAACTGTTTTATGCCTCTGATTTCTAGGGCTTTGTTGTTTAGAATACTGAACGTATGTCCCCAAAATTACAGTAACCATAAATACATTTGCATGGTGTATTTACAAGGTCAAATAATCTGCATTATTTACATTTACATTTACACCAAAAGTAAAATATGGATCAATGTGTGTCCAGAAATACTGTAATGTTATACCAATATGTCTATGAACTGGAAACCTGTTTCCTTTGTCTGACCATTTCACAATGGCAACACTTACTTCAAGTGACTAAAGTATATTTAAAATGCACCATATAGTATGTGGTGTCTGTACTGAATTAGCTTAGCAATACATTAGTACACTATATACATACCTATGCTGTATAAGATGTTTTAAAAATATTTTTGTGGTGGATTATCAAATGGCTTCGACAGCATGAGCAAATACATATGCCTTGACACATTTCTACCCCACTTCAGTACAGAGCAAAAACATTTTCACATTTCCAAAAGAGACATGTTTTTGGCCTGATATTGACTTTTCAAGATGGGATACTCCAACATACATATGATGTAACCTTCCATCTGCAAATGCCCTTTACTTATCACATTTCTCACCTACATTGATTTCTCATCTGGACATAACTAAGGACACTAAAATGTTGTTTGGGGTATGTGTAACTCTGTCACCAATGAGGACACATTCCTGTCTGTTTCAATCAATACACTTCGGCTAAAGAAATCATGTTGGTTGAAATAGACTGGCTTGCATGCACATTTATGAAAGACTAATGCTTCATGCCAATCTGCTTCTGTCAACATGAACTGACTTGTATTTTTCTGTGAAAACATTTTTCTAACATGTTTATGATGAGGAATGATGCCATTTTACTCATGTTTCCAGTCTTTTTGGACCAGATGTTCAGTATCATTTAGTCATTGTATTTTTCTTGAGAGACTAAAAAGTGACTTCTGGACCTCTGGAGTAATATGAGTCCGCTTATATAAGATCACAGAGAATTTATATTTTAACGACATATTGTATATATTGTACAGAGGACATTTGCACAAATGTTTTTCACTACATTCACTTTCACTGCGCTATCACTATAGAAGCACCATAGGGATTGTATTCAAATCAAGAATTACTGTGTTTTTTAGTAAAGATATAATCAAATATGAATTGTTGACAAAATGTGCACATCTTTGAAGACTGTTTAAAAATTATTTACCAGGAAGACAAGGGTTTTACTTCCCCCTGTAGGATCATTGTTTAATTGCTTATTTTACCTGAATTGTACATCTCAGGTGTGTGTACCTGCTTTCCAGGGTCAACACATGGCTCCATTGTACTACGGAACAGGCACCATGCCCTTGCAAATGTCACAACTTTGACTTGAGCGGGCCTGGCTTGTTTTTAAGTACATTATGACTTAAGGATCATTTTCTTTAATCCTAGTTTTGGAAAGTACACGGCTTGATATCATTTTAATCTATTTGTTTATTGCTTTCATGTAGGAGTCTCAACTTATCCTGACAGACAATGGTTGTTAGCACTGCTGAGGAATCCAACATCACCAGGGAAGTTCACTTCAATGAGGCCCATGGAAGAACACAGAGGCCAGTGGAGCAGGGTTTGGGCTCCTGAAGGCCAGATTTAGCTGTCTGGGCGAGACAGGTGGAACCCTCCTCCACTCACTCAATAAGGTGTGCCAGATCACAGTTGCCTGCTGCATGTTGCATAATATTGCCAAGTGCTGGAACATCTCACTCATCGCAGAGGATGGAGACCATGAAGAGCCACCATTTGAGGAAGTTGAAATGCCTAATGAAGATGACAGTGGTGAAGAGGAAGGAATTGCCCTACGTCAAGATGTTAAAGCCCACTTCTTCACCTCAGTGTTAGTGTACCTTTACATATTGTAACATCCGATGGCAGAACAACTTGTGACATACTGAACATATCAGTCTGTGATGGTAATGTAATGGAAATTATCAGTTTGGAAAAGTCCAAGGCAAAGATGTTTGCTTATCAAAGTTTCCATACATTGACTACTGTGTTTATTGATATAGATTATCTTTGCCTGCACTAAGTATATTTGTCCTCCTAATTTATCATTTGAGTCAAATTTCTGATGTGAAATCATTAATTTTTCCTTGTTATTCTGTTTTAAGATCCTTCACCATGCCATCTTCATTTGGACATTTCAAAGTTGTGACATTTGCAGTGATATGTTACTGTAGGGAAGTAGAACGGGAACATGAGTTGATCCTGGAAAAGACACCCACTTTGGATGTACTGATCTTGTACAGAGACAACTTGCATTGTGATTGAATGTGAGGACTTGGGTCAGATCTGTTTTTTGTTGGATGTTGCCACCAAAGCAATATGTGCTACTTAACTTGCTCTAACCCCATGTATGTGCCAAGCCATAGCATACTGATCTCCCGTCACGTTAGCTAAATCTTCAATTTGTGTTCAGTGTAAGAAGCTGTTGATGTGTCGCCTCATAGTTGAAAGAACTTTTTGTAGCACACCACTGAAAGGTGGTTTTGAAATTCCACCAGATACTTCCACAGTGTTCTGAAGTGGTCATGTGGCGTCAAATCGTGTTCCTGCCATGATGTACACTATTGGTGTTATTGATATAGGATTTCTATTGTGAGGGCAGGGTGTCTGGGTCCAGCTGAGGCCAGGAATAAATAATAGTTTGTCTATTTAATTTGGTTTTATGAAAAATACCCTTTCTTCCATGGTGTCAGGGTTGTGGAGTGTCAACTTCTAGAAGGCATGGTTTGTGAAAACCATTTATGATTTTGTCAAAGACTTGTTAGCTTTAAATGTATGACACCAGTACTTTGAGATTTCTCGGTTTCATTTTCTAACTTTTGTTTTTAAATGTGAAGCACATGATCAAGTTGTTATTTCTTGTTTGTTTTTTAATCCTATTGGTTGACAGGTTAAAAAAATTATGGTGTAAGGAAGACATAGAAAAGGAAATATCGCAATTAATACTACACCAGTCATTGACTTTGTGTTATGTGCATTCATTTTGATAGTAAAAATGAGTGAAATTACTTTGAAACCAGAATAAAAAAGAACAAGAAAAAATATCTAAAGTCCATCATGGTGGATGAAACTAATTTTGTTGAGCACAAATTATTTGGAGTCCAATGTACAAAATACGACTGTCCTCAAAAAAGGTAAATGTGTCCATGAAATAGTCCACAGAAAGAATGGTGGGCACACACTGGAGAAAATTAGGTTCTGCATCTCTTGGAGGTGGTGGTGGAGGTCAGGCCGGCCTTTCCTGGTGGTCCGGAAGAATGTCCCCTCCCTGTAGGGGGCGGTGGGGCAGAGAGATCCACTGTTGCAGGGACTGGGGTTGGTGGAGCAGTGTCCTGTTGTGGCAGGGCCTCCCTGTCTGTGGCTGGTGTAGATTGTCCTTAAGTTGAAAAACCACAAACAGGGGTAGATGGTAGGGGACAAGCCCTGAACGTAAAAATCATACATCACCCTAGTCAGGGAGCACAAATTAGAGTTGAGATTCTGCATCTCCATTCTGTGCTCCCTCTGCACATGCTTCATCTCTTTGATCTCTGTTATGGCCTGGCCCATCATGTCTTGGGGCTGCTGTAGTAGTCCCAAGACTTGGTCGATGGTGGTCAGAGCGACAGTTATCCCACTGGCCTCACTTTGCCCACAGTGTCTCTCCCATGACCCCTACCCCCACTACCATGTGCCCTTGAGGTAGTGTGGCCTATCCTATTGGTCCTGGCACAACTGGAGCCGGTCTTGGTGGTTGCTCAATAGTAGCCACGACTAAGGGGGCACAAGATGTTTTTTTTCTTCTTTTGAACACAGGAAGTGGACGTATCCTGAGGCTGAGGTATTGTAGCAGTTGGGGTGGAAGGTGTAGGTGTGGGCCGAGTTTGACTCACTGGAGCTCTCTGCCCAGACAGACCAGATGGACCAGGCATGCCCACATCCTCAAGACTTGCAAGAGTGGTGTCCTCACTGAAGGCTTGATACTGGTCTGGAGAGGAGGTATCTTCTGTTGCAGATGGTGGCCCACTTGCTCTGGGTTTTGGACCTAAGATGAATTACAAACAAAATGAAATTAAAGGTCTGTATTGTACCTCAAATGTGTCTTTGGCTATGAATGAAGCAACCTAAAAAAGAAAAATATAATTAGTGGAATGATTAGGGCTTTGTATGATTTTGAACTTTTTACACATGCAGGATGATCTACACATATGCAAATGTCAGTAGCAATGATGGAGAGATATCCTGAAATGTAAAATGTTATTTAGAGAGTGTAGATTACATTTACCAGACATGCAACTCAACACAGCAGAGAGGAGATTTTAGAGCTGAGCAATTTCAAGGTATAGCAGCCTCAAAAAGAAACTATGATACAACTTATCAGCGTTAATGGCATTGGTCATCATATGAACGCTGCAATGTAAAATGTGAATCAATATTACTTGAATTCAGCATGCTAGAAAACTTGATTGGAAACCTTTAAACAACAAAGTATGTTTTATGCAAGCAAGCATATCAATTAAATGGAGTAACAAGAAGGTGAGAACATACTAGATCAACACAGCAGATGAAATGTTCATACATACCATGAAATGGTGAATGATAAATACATACAACTTTGAGAGTTGTGCATATATGTGTTAATATTGGAAAAGTCTAAGTTGATGCCGGCCATGATACATTCACATATAAAAATGAAATAGCATCACTATTCTTGAATTCACCGGTCATAAACTCCGTCAACCCTGACACTAAAATACATGGTCAGGCAGGCTCTGAGACCTATGCCTGAGGTTACTGACTGCCAAATCACAGGTGGGGCAGCACGTAGCTGCCAGACAATCGTGCAAACAGGAAACTCTAATTAATCCCACCGATAGATGTAGCGACACCACAATGGCCCCAGCAGATTGGCCCCAATAAAGCACACATGGACAGAGGGGTGCATGCATTCCCAAAACACCATAAAGTCAGATGCCATCTGTGGTTAGGAACACTCAGCCAATCAGAACACAGCACACACAGTAACACGCCAGGATCACGCTCCTTTTATTCCAGATATCTGGCCCTCATTGTTTCCAAAGGCCCACCTGCATTTGTTATCAGTACCTTATTTATGACTCCAAGACAACTGTTCACATTCTTTACCCTAAAAGGAATGTTGTTATGGTATCAAGAGAAATGTATAGAACACTGCTCAGATCAATTGAACTTTGAGACAGTCTTCAGACCCCATTTCTGTAACTGTTTGCCCGGCCGTAATGTTTAATTTTAAAAACTGTTCCTGCTTTGCCAAATGCCTCTTGTCTTTCATTTTCTCAAGGTAAATCCACATTCGAGCAACATTTTGGCGAGCCATCCAGGAGCTGATTGGTATCTCTGACCAGACAGCAGGCAAAGGAAGTGAACCCTGCCCAGACAGATTCACATTTTTGCAACAATGAAGATGAGCAGACGCCGCAATTGATTGGAAGTTCTGTTGAATATGCCATGGAGAGGTCCATCCTGAAGCTTCCGTCAGAGGGTAAGAGACCACATCAGAGCCCTAGTTCCAGCATTCGACGTATGGCAAACTAGGAAGAAACGTAAAATTTAACCTGAGCGCCCTGCCACTGACAGAAATCTGGCATGTTACCTATTTTCTGTGTAGTTGCAGGACAGTCTCAGAGATAGCGCGT
This sequence comes from Pleurodeles waltl, assembly GCF_031143425.1. NCBI lineage: Eukaryota > Metazoa > Chordata > Amphibia > Caudata > Salamandridae > Pleurodeles > Pleurodeles waltl. The sequence goes on from NC_090440.1 coordinate 1,716,538,675, forward strand.
TAGGAATGTGAATGTTGTTTGTCGCTTGGACCGCTGGGCATAACACAGATGGTATGCTTGTCCCTTGGATGTGACACAGCATACAGACTTTGTCGCTTGGACCGCTGGGTGAGATACAGATGGTACGCCTGTCCCCTTGGTGTCATATGGCCACATCCATCCATTTCCGAAGACCTGCCTAGTTAAATGGAGTCCATCCAGATATTATCCCAGTGCTTGTGTAGGGACCTCTACAATATCACCTATAATTACACCGTACCCAACACTAGCATTCCACACATGCTACACAGTGCCCTCTTACACAACACATGATATCAGCACATGACCCCCGTGGGATCCAAGACATCAGTCAGGTCATGTAACAACTGTTTGATACCGCAAGCAGTAGGTGCAGACATGCTTTACTTGTCCCAAGAGGTAGCCATTAAAAAGCAAAATGCCTTCTCCACCTATACCTTTGTAGGATTAGGGCCAAGATACAACACAACATAATACATTCTGTCACATATTAGAAACATGCACCAACTCCCACCCTCCTAACGACACAAATAATCCTAAACCATCTTTGCTCCAAAATCTTCTCTCGTTACAAACACCTAACATAAATATGCCAGCACAACAACTCTCATTCACCCTGTTCTCATCCATTGCAGAATTAAGAGCCTTAAAACATTACCCACATGCCCCAACAAAACCCCTAACCTATACACCTTCTACTCTAAACAGATGCAAACAAAATAAACAACATGCATCTCTTCACAACTTCACATCTCCATGTTTATTACACAACAAGGCTTTTCTACAAAAACAACACAACTCACCAACCAACTCTCAACCACCATCTCTGCTACCTATACACGCAGACCCATCTTCTAAGCCTGCTTGCACGAGGAATACAGTAAAGAAAAACAACACTATTGCTATTGACATAAAGCTAATACCAGCACTGACACGCCTGCTAAATATTCCAAAAATACTGCTCACTCTTTTACAAAACAAAGACACACCACCACCAAAACACAATCTCTAAACTAGGTACTAATAACTCTCCAAAAACAAGCACCACATCTATGACCTACTCACCGACACACAGTCTGACTTACTCTTCATAACTGAATCCTGGTTGCAAGATGAAATGGGCCCTGTATTGCATGAAGCCATTCCTCCAGGCTATCAAACTATCACACAAAATCATATAGGCAAAAGAAGCAGCTGTTATATTCAAGCAAACAATAAACTTCACCAAAGTTGATGACATTTCCATACAAGGTTGTGAGGCCCTCATCACCAGATGCAACCCAATACCAACTTCCTCCTGTACCTTTCTTCTCCCTTATAAAGCACCACCTAGCAATGCAACATTCCCAGACACATTTCTAGCCACTGTTTCAAACCTTATAACACAACACTCCAGTATATGCATTCTTGGTGACCTAACCATTTGGTTTGACAACCCCAATATGCCCCATCCAAAAACTCTGGTCTATTCACAATGATCCTACATCAGACCGTACACAAACCCACACTCATCGCTGGACACATCCTAGATGTCATTTTTGCAAATCCAGCACTAGTTACCTTTCAAAGGATTACTCCAGTCACATGGTCGGACTGCCATTGGCTAGCTTTCCAACATAAAAAAACACAAATTAACACACCTAAGACCAACTTACATGCATCCACCTATCGACCGTGGAACAAACTAAATTTTGAATACTTAGAAACACAACTAACAACCAACACAGATCAAGAAACAATAAATTCCATTCAAAAACTTTGAGTGAGCACAGAAAGCTTCTGATATCCTAATGCCACTAATAAAAACAAAACAGGACCAAAGAAAACAAGCACCTTGGAGAAATACAGAATAAAAAAACGAAGCAACAAATTAGAAAGCTGCAACACACCTGACTGAAAACAAACAACAATCTAGACAAACTTCACCTGCAGAAACTTAACAGAATATACAAGTCAACAATCAAAAAAAGCTAAAAAAGGGTAATTTTCTGACAGAATTTAATTTTATAACATTTTCACCAGATTTTGTAAACCTGAATACACTAAAATAACTCATCCCATTACTCAAGAATTCACTGACAAACTGGCAATCTTTTACACAGCCAAAGCAGTCACATTGGACTCCTATTTAAAACAAAGCAAAACCACCAGGACCAATCCATTTCCAAAAATCCCCGTCCAAGAGGAGTCTAACATAGCCTCTGCATTTCTTGAAACAGATATCAGAAAGTACATTTATGGATCTGGTCAAAGCAAGCAGGCCAGCCGGCTGCCTTTGTGACCATTGTCCACCACAAATCTTCAAGAACATTCTTTCAACTCCCTCTGCAGCCACACCAGTAAGAAGAATCGTCAACAATTTGTTAACTACGGGAATCTTTCCTTAAAACCTACAAAAGGCATCCATACACACCTTATTAAGTAAAACATACCCGGACCTGCATGACCCCAACAACTATGGACCAATTACAAATGGGCCTTTCCTGGGCAAACTGATAGAAAAAGCAGCATTCACCCAGGTGTCACAATTCATTGAAGATAACTCCATACTTTCAGAGTACCAAACAGAATTCCTCCCAGGAAGAAACACAAAATCTGCCCTAATCGCCATCTTTGATGAATTTAAGAACATAGTAGACCAGAACGGGTTTGCTGCACTACATCTCCTGGACCTTGCAGTTGTCTTTGACACAGTTGACCATGCCATTGCAATACAAAGAATCTATGAAGTTGACATAAAAGTGAAAGCTTTCGACTGGATCACATCCTACCTTCAAAACAGAACAAATGTCATCTATAGCTCCTCTTTTTTATCCAAACCGTACTTCACAAAAGCAGGGGTCCCTCAAGTCTCTATCATCTCCCTCTTGCTTTCCAACATCTACAACATTATGGAATGGAAGTGAGAGAGAGAGTGACAGGACTGTGAGGGGGGCCTGAAGGACACTGCGGCCCTAGCCGGCTCCCCACATCCTGAGAAAGCTGGCATGCTCCCTCAAGCAGGGAGCTGCTTTTAAGTGCAGCTCCCTGCTTGCTGGAGCAACGTTTTCATCTGTCTTCCCCACACGCATATTTACTTGCAGGGAAGAGATGAAAACTCCACTTTCTGCAGGTGAGAACTGTTTTTGAAAGCTCTCACTTGCAGAAAGTGGACTTTGCTTTTGCTTGGTGAGAACTGTCAGCTCCCACCAAGCAAAAGCAAACTGCTATGTCCTGGGATGGGCACCCAGGATATAGCAGGAACTCGCCCTGGGAGATTGGGGTTCCCAAGGCCATCAGCTGCTCCACGAGGAGGGCAGCATGGCCCCCCTCCAGTGAACATTGCCCCAGGGAGGTGGTGGTCCCTGGGGCTCGGGAGTCTGAAACAGATACCCTTCACTTTTTTATTAAATCCCAGGATGTGGCGGTCCCCCATGATAGGAGGAGGGGGGCCATGTGGCTTCCCTGCATTGAATTGGATAATAGCCCTCGGGAGGGGGTGGACCCTAGGGCTGCAGGGGGGGGGGCAGGCAGCCCCTTGCATTCTATTAATTATAAGCCCCAAGGAGGTGGGGGTCCCCGGGGCAGCATGGGTCTGGGTGGCCCCTCCACCTTAAAATATGAATGCCCCCGGGACTTGGCCCACCCAGGGGATACAGTTAAACAATGTGGGAGAGCTTTTATTTTTATTTTTGGAATGTTTGTTGGATCCACTGCGAATTGCTGTGTAAATTTTAAAAAAATGTTTTTTAGCTCTGGAGCGGTCCCTTTGGGACTCCAGCACTACCGGTAAGGGGTCAGGGTGTCCCAACCCTGGCTTCTTTTTATTTATACTTTTTTCTGGGACTCGGCTGAAGCTGAGTCCCAACATGGCTGCCAACACTTCCTTGTTGAGGTGTTGGCAGCCAATCAGATCTCAGCATGAGATCTGGATATTTTGCAGATCCTATGTGTCCCCATATGTACAAATTTAGATTTTCTTTAATTTCTCTAAAACTACTGAACAGATTTACACCAAATAACAAAAAGGCCTCTTTCTGGACCAAGAGGTAACTTTCTGCCAAATTTGGTGTTTTTCCGTCCAGTGGTCTGGGCACTGTCGCTGTTCAAAATCCTTATGGAAAAATGAATAGCGAAAATGCGTTTTGGGGCCACACCTTTCTCTTGGCCCCTGCTTGACGGATCACCCCGAATCTTTTCAGACAGCAGCTGAAGTGACCACCGTTTTTTGGGGAATATTTCATGAAGGATATTCACACAGCCCCAAAGTTATTAGCAAAACAAAAAACACTTCTTCCATAGAAACATCTTCCTCACTATAACTACCTAGGGGCGGCAGCCACTATACACATATATTACCTAGTGGTGGTTGCACCTAGATAGCTATAGTTAGGACAATGTTTTCGTAGTTATAGTTAGGATCATGTATCCTTTTGACTTGCCTATATTTTTGGCACCGTTTGACAGAACTTCACATAAATTTCTGAAAAAAATGTACCGTGATTTTTGATGCACACTGAAAGTTTTGGGGTGATCCATCAAGAGGGGGCAGAGAAAAAGGTGTGTGTGAAAAAGTTGTGTTTCCCATGTTAATTCCCATAGGACCTTTAGACAGGTCTACAGCCCGAACGGCTGGAAGGAATTACACCATATTTGCCAGAAAGCTAGCTTTCGCTACGCAAATCACGCTTTTGCTAATTTGGTGTAAATCTGTTCAGTAGTTTTTGAGATATTAAAGGGAAAATAAATTTGTATATGTTTGGCCACGATGGCTCCGTGAATATTTCACGGATTTTTCATGAATACATGTGTGAAAAGAAGCTTTGCAACTGGCTGACCGCAACCTGACTAGAAAGTCGTGGCTGCCATTTTATTTCAAGTGACACGAATATGGGAAAATTTGAAGGAAAAAACACAGACTCATTCATACACTAATTCATTTCTATTACATGCACTCCGAGACTCATGCACCCACTCACATACCCAGTCAGATACTCATTCACATACTCACACCCACTCAGACTCACACACCCACTTTAGGACCCACTCAAACATGCATGCACCCACTCACAGATCCACTGACAGAGACAGGCCCTGTGGGCAACCTGGCCAAAGGACATGCGTGGTGCGGGTTGGGTGGTTATAAGGCCCTGGCTGCAAGTGTGTGTGTGGTGGGGCTTGCAATAATGTATAGTAATTAAAATTGCTTTACGTTAAAAAACGATAGAAATTCACTGGAAAAACCAAAAGGTTACAGGGACGTCATAGTTCTTTGAAGTAACTATAACTTACGCCCTAAGGTAACTATAACTAGCGCCTTCGCCATGCACAGCTAATGATTTCACATAATATATCATTGATGAGATTGATATTATCACTGCAACAATTGTAATACAATTATTGATAAGAAAACTGTGCATGGCAAGGGCGCAAATTATAGTTACCTTAGGGAGTGAGTTATAGTTACTCAAAAGAACTCTAACTGCTGAATTTAAGATAACTATAACAGGTGGTTTTGTACATTTAAAATGTGAGCCTAACTAGAACCTCCCTGCAACCTTTGGCTTTTTCAGTGAATAAATATATTTATATATCCATACAAAAGGTTACACAGATATATATATATATATATATATATATATACACACTTTCTTCCTACAATAAGGAAGGACGGCACTCCACGGGCATAATAGTTTAGCAAGATTTATTTGCACAAGGACGCGTTTCGGCGTTACCGCCTTTGTCAGCTTGTTGCTCGCCATTTTGCTTTCGTTTTTAACTCATATGATCCCATTACAAATTACCCAGCACCAATACAACAAAATACATTCTTAAATTGCTCACAAAGTCCTCCTTCAGCTATATACATTTTGAAAAATTCATGTAATTGAAAAAATATTTCGTAAATCTTACATTTATATTCATCCTTCGTTTGTACTTGAGAAAACGACCTGAACTTCATACAACGATGTCAATAGACATAAAATTTAGAATTCTACATGATGGTATTTCCAGTTGTCCTCCGAACACAAGCCAATGTTTTAACTATTATTACTCCTGTTCTCATTACCATAAATATAACTCACTTGATTGCATTTTTACTCAATAGAGATAAATAAAACTTCACTATTTCCCCACTTCTGAGTGTCATTAGGACTTGGATGGAAAATATGAATTATGCTGCTGTGTACCATTCGACATGGCTAATCAATATTACAAACTTGTTGTTTATATGGAACTTTATCCCATCTATAATATCTATTATTAACTATTGAACGTCGAGGTCAGTGATGTTTGCGTTTTTTGTCATACATTAGTGAAGATGAATGTATAGCTCTTCACTACTATTTAATCCATTAGGTTCCTTGGTATCTAAGGATAATATGTACCTCGACTCTACGTTCTGTAAACTTTTCTCCCAGTCTCCACCTCTACTCTCTTTGGATATTCCATCAATTACACTGTAACTTAACTCTTCTGCTCTCCCTCTGTGAACATCATGTATATGTCTGGCCACCGTGTATGTGTCATCCCTGTTTGAAATAGCTCTTAGATGCTGTAGGATTTTTTTATGTGCCTGGAGCTTCGTACTCCCTACATATAATTTAGGACAGCTACATTTAAGGATGTAAATTATGTAATCACTTTTGCACGTATACCTCCCTTTGATGGTATGCACCGTCCTGTTACCGATGGATAGACTTTTGGCATTTTCACCATTTCTACACGCTTTACATCTCATACATTTGTAGAAGCCATTCTGTATGTTAAGCCATGTTGTCTGCCTGCTTTGCTGTCTTATGTCGCTCTTGACCAAAACGTCTTTCATTGATTTCCCTCTTCTGAAAGTTACCTGAGGTCTCCTTGCTAGATCTTCCCCTATCACTGGGTCACTCCTTAACATATGTCAGTGTTTTTGCAGTAAATTACGCACTTATACATGTTCCACATTAAATGTGGTGATAAACCACGCTGTATTGTCACCTCTCCTCCCTTTATTCTTCTTATTTGTAATATCAGATGTAGAGAATAACAAAGCCTCTCTGGTCCGGGGTTTCACTTTTCTACTTGCTCTAGTGTTGTATTGGAGTAACCCCTGTCCTGCAACCTCCTCATCATTTCTCCCTGCACTTCTTTAAACTTATTCTCGGTGCTACATATTCTTTTAGCCCTCAATATTTTGCCAAAAGGAATGCTGTCTTTCAATGGTTGCGGATGAAAACTAGTAGCGTGTAGAATGCTGTTCCCCGCAGTTGGCTTTCTAAACACTGTTGTCACTACTTTGCTGTTCTCCATCACCACTTTCACATCCAGAAATTCAATTTCAGTGGAATGCACTTTGCCTGTAAATTTCAAATTGCAATTATTGATATTAACATTGTGTAGGAATTGTACTGCAGTCGTAGTATCTCCTTTCCAAATAACGAAAATATAGTCCATGTATCTAAGCCACATTTTAATGTGTTGATTCCATTGATCTAAAGGGGGGTTGTTTAATACCTGTTCTTCCACCACCCCAGATATAAGTTGGCATAGCTTGGTGCGAAACAGGTTCCCATCGCTGTTCCGCACTTTTGTTCAAATATTTCGTTATTGAAGAAAAACATATTGTGTCGGAGGCACCAGTGAATCATATTCATTAACATTTTACTGTGTTGAAAAAACCTAATGGGTCTGGCTCTCAAAAAATGCTAGATGGCATTGATGCCCAAGGCATGGGGTATACTGGTATACAACGCTGTCACGTCTAAAGTCATCAGAAGAAAGTCTGCCTCCCAACTGACATCAAAAATCCTTTTCAGGAAATCTGTACTGTCCTTCAAATAAGATGACAAGTTACAAACAAGTGGGAATAGAAACCTGTCTATGTATTGAGATAAGTGTTCAAAGAGACTTTCTCTGCTTGAAACTATAGGTCTTCCAGGGGATTTGACTGCATCCTTATGTATTTTAGGTATCAGATAAAATACAGGTAATTTAGGATGTTCAACCTTTAGAAATCTGTATTCGTCATCAGTAATTAAACATTTGTCTTTCCATTGCTGTAATTCCATATCAAATTTGTATTTTACACTTTCCACGTATGTCATGTCTATTCTCTCATAACACATTGTATCATTTAACTGTCTATAAGCTTCCTCCATCCTCCATCAGCCAAATCACAATATGACCCTAGGGTAGGTTGCTTCCCCCGCCGCTGCAGCTCCACCTGCCCAGGCTCCTGCCACCTCCCAGCAAAACCGTAAGTACTCCCTGCGCTCCCCCCGCCCAGCCCCTCGTTACTCACCTCTGTCTCCTTATCTCTCTCTCCTCCAACTTTTCTTCGTACCCCTGCTGTCCTCTCTCTGTCCATTTCCATTCGCCTTCTGCTCTTCCTTCTGGTAGCCATTTTCCTCCGTCTTCTGCTCCTCTTCTGTAGCCCATTTTCTTCGTGTTCTGCTCTTCTCCTGTGCTCTTCTCCTCCTCTGCACCCCATCCTTCGTCTTCTTTTCTTCTTCTGTGTTCTTCTGGTGTTCTTCTCCTCCACTGCACCCCATCCTTCGTGTTCTTTCTTCTTCTGTGTCCTTCTCATCTTCTGCACCCGATCCGTCGTGTTCTTTTCTTCTTCTGTGTTCTGCTCTTCTTCCTCACCGCATTTTCCTCTTGTTCTGCTCTTCTTCCTCACCGCATTTTCCTCTTGTTCTGCTCTTCTTCCTCACCGCATTTTCTTCGTGTTCTTTCTTCTTCTGTGTTATTGTGGTGTTCTTCTCCTCCTCTGCACCCCATCCTTCGTCTTCTTTTCTTCCTCTGTGTTCTGCTCTTCTTCCTCACCGCATTTTCTTCGTCTTCTTTCTTCTTCTGTGTTCTTCTGGTGTTCTTCTCCTCCTCTGCACCCCATCCTTCATCTTCTTTTCTTCCTCTGTGTTCTGCTCTTCTTCCTCACCGCATTTTTTTCGTCTCCTTTCTTCTTCTGTGTTCTTCTGGTGTTCTTCTCCTCCTCTGCACCCCATCCTTCATCTTCTTTTCTTCCTCTGTGTTCTTCTGGTGTTCTTCTCCTCCACTGCACCCCATCCTTCGTCTTCTTTTCTTCCTCTGTGTTCTTCTGGTGTTCTTCTCCTCCACCGCACCCCATCCTTCGTGTTCTTTCTTCTTCTGTGTCCTTCTGGTGTTCCTCTCCTCTTCTGTGTTCTTCTCTTCTTCTGTACTCTTCTCTTCTTCTGTAACACATCTTCTTTGTATTCTTCTCTTCTGCTGCACTCTTCTCTTCTCTTCTTCGGTGTTCCTCTCTTCTCTTCTTCTGTACTCTTCTCTTCTTCTGTAGCCCATCTTCTTTGTGTTCTTCTCTTCTGCTGCACTCTTCTCTTCTTCTTTGGTGTTCCTCTCTTCTCTTCTTCAGTACTCTTCTCTTCTTCTGTAGCCCATCTTCTTCGTGTTCTTCTCTTCTGCTGCACTCTTCTCTTGTTCGGTGTTCCTCTCTTTTCTTCTTCTGTACTCTTCTCTTCTTCTGTAGCCCATCTTCTTCGTGTTCTTCTCTTCTGCTGCACTCTTCTCTTCTCTTCTTCTGTATTCCTCTCCTCTCTTCTTCTTTACCTTCCCTTCTATCTGACCCTCGCCCCCTACCCTCTGCTTTCCCGCCGCCACCACCCTTTTGGCCCCGCCCCCCCTGCTCCCATTCGTCGCCCCCCTCCCGCCCCCACCTGACCCCTCCTTCCCCCCTCCTCCCTCTTATGGCGGCCGCGCCGCAGGTGCGGCGAAGGCGCGCCAAAGGCAAGCCCGTCTGCGCCCGTCCACGCCTGGACCGCGCCTAGAGCCACGACCCCTGGCCCCCAGCACTCCCAAACCCTGCAGCGCCGCTACGACCCCACCTCCTTCCACGCACTCAACCCGGGACGCTCTAGAACCTGCTTCCAAGCCAACCCGAAACGCACTCATGGACCCTTCGCATGCCTTACCTGCAAGCATACCTTTCACCGCGACTGCACCCCGCCCGCCAGCCCACGCGCCAATAACCACCTCAAATGCATCCTCATCAACGCACGCTCTGTCCACAAGCACGCCATTGAACTATGAGACCTCCTAGACTCCACCACACCGGACGTCGCCTTCATCACTGAGACCTGGATGAACGCCTCCTCGGCCCCCGACATCGTCATAGCCATCCCCGACGGCTACAAGATTGCCAAGAGAGACCGCATCAACCAAGTCGGAGGAGGAATCGCCATCATATTCAAGGACTCCATCAACGTCACCACTTCCACCGAAGACACCCCCCTCGCCGCCGAACACATGCACTTCCAGATCCACACCGACCCCAGGACCACCCTCAGAGGAACTCTCATCTACAGACCCCCTGGAGCACGCGCCCTCTTCAGCGAATCCATCGCTGACTTCATCTCCCCGCACGCCCTAGCCTCGCCGGACTACATCCTCCTCGGAGACTTCAACTTCCACCTGGAGCAGAACAACGACCCCAACACCACCACCCTGCTCGACAACCTCGCCAACCTCGGTCTCAAGCAACTGGTGAACACCCCCACCCACATCGCCGGACACACGCTCGACCCCATCACTCCGCCAGCAACCACGTATCCTTCAGCCACTCCTCCATAATACACTGGACCGACCACAGATGTGTCCACTTCACCTTCAGACACAAGACTCTCCACCTCCGCACACAACCCATCCCACGCAGACATTGGAACAAAATCTCCACGGAACAGCTACTCTCCACTCTCAGCCACAACCAACCTACCATCTCCACCGACGCCAATAACGCAGCCCTCAGCCTCACACATTGGATCTTCAACTGCGCTGACAACCTCGCACCCCTCAGACGCCTCCCAAGACAGACCAACGCCAGGCAACCTCAATGGTTCACAGACACCCTCAAGGAATCCCAAAAAAACTGCTGTACCCTCGAGAAAGCCTGGCGCAAAGACCACACCGTAGAAAACATGTCTGCCCTCAAAAATGCCACCCGCGAACACCATCAGCTGATCCGCGCCACCAAGAGAACATCCTTCAAAGACAGACTGGACAAGAACACTCACAACAGCAAAGAACTCTTCAACATCGTCAAAGAGCTCTCCAATCCCAACGCCAACTCCAACTCAATCACGCCCTCACAAGATCTCTGCAACTCCCTCGCTACCTTCTTCCACCGAAAGATCACCGACCTTCACAACAGCTTCGGTCCTCAGACCCAGCCAACCACCACAGAACCCACTGCCTCAGCCATCACCCTCAACGCCTGGACCCACATCAGCACGGAAGAGACCAAAACTACCATGAACACCATCCACTCCGGTGCCCCCTCGGACCCCAGCCCCCACTTCATCTTCAACAAAGCCGACGACATCATCGCCCCCCACCTCCAGACCATCATCAACAGCTCGTTTGCATCTGCCACCTTCCCCGAGAGCTGGAAACACGCAGAAGTCAACGCTCTCCAGAAGAAACCTACGGCGGACCCCAACGACCTGAAGAACTTCTGCCCCATCTCGCTCCTCCCCTTCCCTGCCAAAGTCATCGAGAAGACCGTCAACAAGCAACTGACCAAATTCCTTGAAGACAACAACCTACTCGACCCCTCCCAGTCCGGATTCCGAGCCAACCACAGCACTGAAACCGCCCTCATCGCAGTCACCGATGACATCAGAACTCTGATGGACAAGGGAGAAACAGCCGCCCTCATCCTCCTCGACCTCTCCGCTGCCTTCGACACCGTCTGCCACCGAACCCTAATATCCCGCCTGCGCTCCACCGGTATCCAAGGACAGGCCCTGGACTGGATCACCTCTTTCCTCTCTAACCACTCCCAAAGAGTCTACCTCCCGCCGTTCCGCTCGGACCCCACCGAGATCATCTGCGATGTCCCACAGGGCTCCTCGCTCAGCCCGACTCTCTTCAATGTCTACATGAGCCCCCTCGCCGACATCGCACGCAAACACAACATCAACATCATCTCCTACGCCAACGACACCCAGCTGATACTTTCCCTCACCAAGGACCCTACCATCGCCAAAACCAACCTGCAGAACGGAATAAAAGACGTCGCAGAATGGATGAAACTCAGCCGTCTGAAACTGAACTCAGACAAAACGGAAGTCCTCAACCTCGGAAACACCCCATCCGCCTGGAACAACTCTTGGTGGCCCACGGCCCTGGGCACCACACCTACCCCCTCAGACCACGCACGCAAGCTCAGATTCATCCTGGACCCACTTCTCACCATGACCAAACAAGTCAACGCCGTATCGTCTTCCTGCTTGCTCATTCTCCGATTGCTCCGAAAGATCTTCCACTGGATCCCCGCCGACACCAGAAAAACTGTGACCCACGCCCTCGTCACAAGCCGCCTGGACTACGGAAACACCCTATACGCAGGAACCACCACAAAACTCCAGAAACGTCTTCAGCGAATCCAAAACGCCTCCGCTCACCTCATCCTCAACATACCCCGCAACAGCCACATCTCCGCCCACCTGAGACACCTGCACTGGCTACCCGTCAACAAAAGGATCACCTTCAGGCTCCTCACCCATGCACACAAAGCCCTCCACAACAAGGGACCCGAATACCTCAACCGTCGCCTCAGTTTCTACACGCCCACCCGTCAACTTCGCTCCGCCAACCTCGCACTTGCCGCCGTCCCTCGCATCCGCCGCACAACGGCAGGTGGGAAATCCTTCTCCTACCTGGCGGCCAAGACATGGAACTCCCTCCCCGCCAACCTCAGGACCACCCAGGACCACCTCGCAGTCCAGAGGCAGCTCAAGACCTGGCTCTTCGAGCAGCAGTAACCCCCCCCTAGCGCCTTGAGACCCTCACGGGTGAGTAGCGCGCTTTATAAATATTATTGATTGATTGAATATTGCCCCCTTTGTCCAATCCTCTGACTACTACTTGTAAATTCTTGGATAGCTTCTCGAGGGTCTTGAAATAACTACTCTTAATCTTCAATTACTAGATTGTCTTTCAACAATTCAGTTTGAGTGTCACCATCAACTGCCACTGACTTCTCCACTTGTGGTGTTTTGTTGTTTTGAATTTACCTGGAAATACCTTCATGTTGAATTCTAAATTTTATGTCTATTGACATCGTTGTATGAAGTTCAGGTCGTTTTCTCAAGTACAAATGAAGGATGAATATAAATGTAAAATTTACGAAATATTTTTTCAATTACATGAATTTTTCAAAATGTATATAGCTGAAGGGGGACTTTGTGAGCAATTTAAGAATGTATTTTGTTGTATTGATGCTGGGTAATTTGTAACGGGATCATATGAGTTAAAAACGAAAGCAAAATGGAGAGCAACAAGCTGACGAAGGCGGTAACACCGAAACACGTCCTTGTGCAAACAAATCTTGCTAAACTATTATGCCCGTGGAGTGCCTTCCTTCCTTATGGTAGGAAGAAAGTGTGGAGATTCAGGCGAGGTGGCGCGCGCCATTCGACGAGCACCGCTGACGGTCAGGAGCAGGACCGGCACGCTGATACGGAGTGTTTGTTATATATATATATATATATATATATATATATATATTCACTGAAAAAGCAAAGGTTACAGGGAGATTACAGTGAGGCTCACATTTTAAATAAGCAAAACCACCTTTTATAGTTATAGTTATCTCAAGTAAATATAACGTGTACCCTAAGGTAACTTTAACTCGCACCCCGCTATATACAGTTTTTTCATCAAAAATGTTACTGCAAATATTACATTAATATTATCAATGATGTTATCAAAGGTGTCATGAGTGCTGTAATTTGTGGGGTAGTTACCACTGCATGGTGAGGGCGTGAGCTATAGTTACTTTAGTGCACGAGTTATAGTTACTTAAGATAACTATAACTATAACTGGTGAATTTCTATGTTTTTGTATGAGTAAATTCAGAACTACCACTGCACACAGCCTTTGGACGTGCAAGGTGGCAGCTCGACGCAGAGCCTGGCCTGCAGCCACCCCCTATAACCACCCAAGCCTGCCCTGCGCACGGCCTTTGGTCATGCGCAGCAGGTGTTGGCTGTGGGGCCTGGCCTGAGGCCAGTCTCTGCGGTGAACCCCTATACCAACCAAACCCCGCATAGCCCCCCTCCCCAGGCCTACATTTTTTTTTTTTTTTTTTGGGTGTGAGGGGAGGTGCATGACCCTCTCTCCAGGCCAATCAGGGTCCCAGCGACTCCATCCCCTGGGGTCCAGCCCTCCCAAGGCCAATCTCGGCCCAAAGGACCCTATCCCCTGAGGTGCAGCCTAATGTTTTTGAGGGGAGGGGGGTCATGCAGCTCCCCTTCCTATGCACAGTGGTTCCCAAACTTTTTCGATCCCCGGCTCCTTTTACCTATTGGCCGTGTTGGCCACTGCTCCCCATTATATTACTTTTTTTTGGCGGGTGGGGGAATGTAATCCCAGCCTCTGGAGTACTACCGTTTTTAGCCTGGAAAATAATTGGGATGAAACTGATGAGGGCATTAGAGAGCTTTAGAAGAGCACCAGATGACACTACATAGGGTCAGGCTTTATTTTTAAATAGGCACTGATGAGATTAAGTAATTTGCACAGAATCAAAGGATGGTAGCCGACGACAGGACTCCAGCCTGGTTTCCCAGTTCTAAAGTCAAGAGCTCTAACTGCTAGGCCACATCTCCTCCTTTGACAAAACTGGTGAAAGGATGTAACCTATCTGGCGGCTGCTTCTGACATCTCCTTCCTGTGCTAGAATGGGTCAGTTATTAATTTTCATTTTTTTTTTATATTCTCTTTTCTTTTCAGACACCTTCATACATTATGGGGGTCATTACAACATTGGTGGTAAAAGCTGCTTACCGCCGTTCAGAAGACCGCCAACACACCGCCGTGGCTGTGGAAATCCGCCACAGCTATTATGACACACATCCCGAAATCCGCCAAAAATCAGACACCCACACAAGTCCGCCACACCAAAGGTCAGTGATAAACTGGCGAAAACAAAACCTCCACCGTCATGCCAACAGAAATATGCCCATGCTATCACGACCCACGAATCCACGTGGCGGTCTTTCAACCGCGGTATTCCACTGGCGGTACACACCGCCGCGCTCAAAATACACACACATCTCCAAAACACCACCACATTGGACAATTTGAAATACACACACCTGATACACATACACACACCACTCCCACACAATCAATACTATATAAAACACCCACATCACCCACAAACCCCTACGACCAAAAATTTAGATGAAGGCCAGAGAGACAGCACAGCATAGACAACCCCACCATACAGAGGCACACAACACCATCACCCACACTACTTCCACGCACAAAACACCACTACATATCACCACACTTATCACCACATACACCACCCCACACATCACCTACACCACCCCATGGCACGGCAAAGACACCCCAGGTTCTCAGAGGAGGAGCTCAGGGTCATGGTGGAGGAAATCGTACGGGTAGAGCCACAGCTATTTGTATCACATGTGCAGCACACCTCCATAGCTAGGAAGATGGAGCTATGGCGAAGAATAGTCGACAGGGTCAACGCAGTGGGACAGCACCCAAGAAATCGGGTGCGACATCAGGAAGAGGTGGAACGACCTACGGGGGAAGGTGCGTTCCGTGGTCTCCAGACACAACATCGCGGTACAGCGGACTAGCGGCGGGCCCCCACCTCCTCCCCCACAACTAACAACATGGGAGGAGCAGGTCTTGACTATTATGCATCCTGAGGGCCACGCAGGAGTCGGTGGAGGAATGGACTCTGGTAAGTCAAATCTTAACTATCATATCCCCCACCCTACTTGCATGCTATCACAGACCCCCACCCTCACCCCCTCCCCTATCACTCCAACTCCTCACATATGTACTACTAACACAAACCACCCATCCCAACACCAAGCCCTGCATGACACAACAAAGCATGGACACCCACCACTAAAGCATGCCCACTGCACATACCCATAACACCCCCCTCAACCATCATCACACAAGCCCACACACAGGAATGCTAGCACTGGGGTACACGCTCACCCACCCATTGCACACCATGACACACACAGATGCAATAATCATGTTTTTACACCCCTGCAGGACCACTACCCAACGTCACCAGACAGGAGGGTCCAGACATCTCTACCCCACCCACAGAAGAGGCCCACAGTGATGACAGCAGCTCTGTCCAACTGGATCCAGATGACCAGCCCGGACCATCGTGGGCCTCGGGACAGTCGGTTCCCCACACCCAGTCACAGGCCACCACAGACCTTCCACCCTCTGGTAACACCAGCACAGCACCCACCCTGCGGGCCCATACCTCCGTACCCAGGACACGTCAATCAGCTGTGTGTCCACCACTACAGGGAATCCAGGATAACCCACCACCCCAACAACAACAGGGACCTGGGGGCAGTGGCAGTGGGCACACGGTCCAGGGGACGGAGGCCCAGGAACACAGGGAACTGGGAGGGCTGCTGTGCGACAGGGGGCGGACAGGCCTAGGGAACCCACTCTCCACGAGGCCCTCTCCTCCATCATGGGAGCATACCACCACTCCCAGGAGACGATGGCAACGGTCCTGGCCAAGTTTCAGGAGACCCAGTAGCTGCAGGAGGAACAGTATTTGGGGTTCAGGGAGGAACTCAGCACCATCAGCACCGCCCTGGGCACCATCCTAGGGGTGCTGAAGGAGATACTTAACACCAGGAGGGACACTGTGGCACTCCAAGGGGCCGCTGACACTAGCCTGGACGATGAACTGCCCACCACCTCCGCCGGCGCTAGTGGATAGGAGGCACCACCACAGCACCACCACACCAGCACCCCACCCCCTGCAGACGGAGAACTACCCAGGAAGCGGTCCCTGAGATCCAGGAACAGGACAGAGCACGATGCCAAGACCCCCGCCAAGAAATGAGACCACCCTGATTGTCATCCCACTGTCCCACTTTGTAACCCTGTCCATATTGGAACGGCCCCAGCTCCACTTCCTATGCCCATATGGGCAGTACACCTGTGAGACTAATAGACTGGACTCTGCCATGGACATTCCTCCACCATCACCCCTCACCATTTTAGCACTCCCCTCCAATATTTAGCACTTCAATAAACACCCTTGAAGCACAAAACAATGTGGAGTCAGTCTGTGATTTTGAAAATGTGTATTAGCAGTGACAGTGACAAAATGCTGTTTCAAATGGAATGTCAACATACCTATGCCACACATCTCAAGTCCATGAGGAATCTAACCAGATGACACACGTTGGTAACCACACCTGTGAAACCGTAATGGAAATGTACAACTCAGTTACCATATACTGGTTGAAATCGACAGACAGGATAGAGGTAGAAGTGTGAAAGTACTTGTAGTAGGCAGGAATGTGTTCTCACCTGTGTGTCACTGGAAATATTGCTGGATAACTGAGTCCCTGTTAATGTCTTCTTCCTCTGCTTCCTCCTCATCACTGTCCACAGGCTCCACAGCTGCCACAACACCGTCATCTGGACCATCCTCCTGCAGAAAAGGCACCTGTTGTCGCAAAGCCAGATTGTGAAGCATACAGCAGGCCACGATGATCTGGCACACCTTCCTTGGTGAGTAGAATAGGGAACCACCTGTCATATGGAGGCACCTGAACCTGGCCTTCAGGAGGCCGAAGGTGCGTTCGATCACCCTCCTAGTCCGCCCATGGGCCTCATTGTAGCGTTCCTCTGCCCTGGTCCTGGGATTCCTCACTGGGGTCAGTAGCCATGACAGGTTGGGGTAACCAGAGTCCCCTAATAGCCACACCCGGTGCCTCTGGAGTTGACCCATCACATAAGGGATGCTGCAATCCGCAGGATGTAGGCGTCATGCACAGAGCCACGGAACATAGCATTAACCTGGGAGATGTACTGGTCTGCCAAACATACCATCTGTACATTCATCGAATGATAACTCTTCCGGTTCCTGTACACCTGTTCACTCCTGTGGGGGGGGACCAGAGCTACATGGGTCCCATCAATGGCACCTATGATGTTGGGGATATGTCCAAGGGCATAGAAGTCACCTTTAACTGTAGCCAAATCCTCCACCTGAGGGAAAACGATGTAGCTCCGCATGTGTTTCAGAAGGGCAGACAACACTCTGGACAACACGTTGGAAAACATAGGCTGGGACATCCCTGATGCCATGGCCACTGTTGTTTGAAATGACCCACTTGCAAGGAAATGGAGCACTGATAGCACCTGCACTTTAGGGGGATCCCTGTGGGATGGCGGATTGCTAACATCAGGTCTGGCTCCAACTGGGTACACAGTTCCTGGATTGTGGCACGGTCAAACCTGTAGGTGATGATCAAATGTCGCTCCTCCATTGTCAACAGGTCCACCAGCGGTCGGTACACCGGAGGATTCCGCCATCTCCTCACATGTCCCAGAGGACGGTGCCTAGGAAGGACAACAGCGACCACAGAGTCAAACAACTCAGAGGCATGTACCCACAGTCTACATAGAACACCATTCATACACAGAATCTGCCCTGTATTTGTGTTGTGCGACAAGGCCTAGGTCTGTGTGACGCAGTTGTGAATCAGGCCATGTCGGCCCCTGAAATGGCGGCTGCCTGACCTCTAAAGTGGGACAATGGGATGTGAGGTAACTGCGCTGGCGTTCTACACCGTCGCGGTAGGTGGTCGTAGACTGCGGTGCAATGCTGCATTGGTTAACATTGGACCCTATGGGTCCCAGGAGCCAATGACGATGTACGCCGTCAGTGATGGTACGCTCTGCCGCGGACGTGACCGCCGCAGACGTGACCGCCATTTTCTATCACTTCAATCACTCGATACCTGATCTTCAACAGGAGAGGACCTACACTGCAAGTGCTGCTGTGACCTCAGTCTGGAAGAGACAATGGCTCGTGCGTCTGGGGAAAGGGCCCCTGCCTTCACTGCAGAGGAGTTGGAGAAGCTCGTGGACGGGGTCCTCCCCCAGTACACACTACTCTACGGTCCTCCAGACCAACGGGTAAGTACACAGGGAGCACGTTGTATGGGCTATGCCTGTGTGGAGAGGGCTGGTTGTAAGAAGGAAGGGGGCACAGTTCTGCGTGCATGAAGGACTGTGAATGCATGTGCCACATGGCAAGGGTAGGGATGTGGGCCACTCACTTCGACGTTGCAGTTGCTAATGACTTCTCTTCTTCCCCTGTACATTTCATGTAGGTCAGCGCCCACCAGAAGAAGGATATTTGGCGTGCCATCGCCAAGGACGTCCGGACCCTGGGGGTCCACCACAGATGGAGCACCCACTGCCGTAAAAGATGGGAGGACATTCACCGCTGGAGCAAGAAGACGGCGGAGGCACAGCTGGGGATGGCCTCCCAACGTGGGAGGGGTGCCCGTCGAACCATGACCCCCCTGATGTTCCGGATCCTGGCGGTGGCCTACCCTGAATTGGATGGGCGCTTGAGGACATCACAGCAGACACAAGGGGTGAGTACAACAACACTCAGCGGACTTTGCGCGCCGTAAAGGTGTCTGGGTGGGGGAGGAGGGCTGTGGGTTTCCCTAGGCCAGGGCGAGTTACGTAGGCTAGGCCCCTCTGTAATGTAGGCCATGTGGCACCCCACCCCACCTCTGTAGAGTGCCAAGTACAGGTATACATGCCCCTGTGTAATCTATGTGTGCAGATGTCGACTATAGCCATGTGGGATATATCCCAGGAATTGCATCTGTAGAGCCCAACAGCGCGGCGTAGTGCAGGGGGCTTCTGTGTCTGTATTGTCCACCAATGGTAGCGGTAAGCCATGCACTCAACCTGTCTTTCTTCTGTCGTCCCCCACCTTTTTGTGGTCTCCCTGTTCTTGTGTGCATCAGCATCATCAGGCGGAGGTACAGTGGCACCGGAGCACGAGGGAGCTGCATCCCACATGGCCATGGAGGGCCACACCACGGACTCGGAATACACCAGTGGGACGGAGGGCGAGGGGAGCTTCACGGCGGTCACAGGATCAGCAACCAGCGACACGGACTCGTCCTCCGATGGGAGCTCCCTTGTGGTGGCAGCAAAATCTGTGCCCCCCACTTCTACAGGTACAGCCGCCACCCCCCATAGCAGCACCACCCTCCCAGCAGCCCCTCAGCCTTCGCCCCGTGCCCGCTCACCCAGGAGGGTGGGCATCACCTTTGCCCCAGGCACCTCAGCCCCTGCCACCTCTGCTGCCCTCAGTGAGGAGGCCATTGACCTCCTCAGGTCCCTCACTGTTGTGCAGTCTACCATTTTGAATGCCATCCAGGGTGTAGAAAGGGAATTGCAACACACAAATGCATTCCTGGAGGGCATTCATTCTGGTCAAGCTGCCCTTCATCGAACCCTGCAAACTCTGGCCTCAGCACTGATGGCAGCCATTGTCCCTGTCTTTAGCCTCCCCCTCCAACTTCCTCCACCCAGGCCCAATCCCCTGTACCCCAGCCTATCCCAAGCACACCATCAGACCAGCATGCACACACGTCAACACACAAGGGAAGCTCAGGCAAACATAAGCACCACACATCCCACAGGCACTCACGCAAGCATCACATACATGCAGACACTCCAACATCCACTGCCTCCAATGTGTCCCGCTCCTCCTCGTCTCCCTCCTCCCTCCCAGTGTCGTCTACACTCTCACCTGCATGCACTACCACTACAGCCACTACGTCCCGCACCAGCACACCCACCACCACACCACGCTCACTTGCACTCACCACCCCCACTCCCATTTTCACATCCCATGTGTCCTCTCCCAGTGTGTCTGTGACGCCCCCTCCCAAGATACACAAACGCAGACACACACCCACCCAACAGCCATCCACCTCACGACAGCCTCCAGCGCATGCACCTTCATCCTAAGTCACCAAACGTACACCTCCTACAACCACTACCTCTTCCTCCACTCCAAACCCCCTCCAGGTAGCCGTCCCAGTGTTCCTAAGAAACTTTTCCTGACCAAGCTTGACCTCTTTCGCAACCCCCCCCCCCCAAATCATAGGTCCCGTACTAGCACCTCAGCCAAAAAATCTCCAGGACCAGTGGTGCCTGTTGTTACAGGTATGTGGAGTGCACCGGCCACCAGGACAGCCAGTGTGACACGGAGCCACAGCACAGCCAGTTCCCCCACCCTGTGAAGCACCAGAAGTTGGACAGTGCCCGGCGGGAGAGGGTGAAGAATCCAGCCAGCAAAGCCGCTCACAAGAGTCCCGGGGGGGAGTGTCGACTCAGCTGTGACTCCTCCTAAGGTGGGGAAGGGGCAGAAGAAATCTCCAAAGTCTGGGAGGAGCAGCACAGCGGAGAAGACCACCATCATCCTCGCTGCCCAGGAGGCCACCGCCAGCCCAATCGTCACTGGCCAGGAGGCCACCGCCAGAGTCAGTGCCCAGGAGGGCAGCCCGATCGTCACTGGCCAGGAGGCCACCACCAGAGTCTGTGCCCAGGAGGGCAGCCCGATCGTCACTGGCCAGGAGGCCACCGCCAGAGTCTGTGCCCAGGAGGGCAGCCCGATCGTCACTGGCCAGGAGGCCACCGCCAGAGTCAGTGTCCAGGAGGGCAGCTCGATCGTCACTGGCCAGGAGGCCACCGCCAGAGTCAGTGCCCAGGAGGGCAGCCCAATCGTCACTGGCCAGGAGGCCACCGCAAGAGTCTGTGCCCAGGGGGCCACCGCCAGCCACAGCCCAGCTGCCCAGGAGGGCCCCGGCAGCCACAGCCCAGCTGCCCAATGAAGGACCGCCAGCCCCAGTCCAGCCGGGCAATGAAGGACCGTCATGGCAAGCACCGCTGAACAGGGCAAAGACCGCCATGGCAAGCACCGCTGAACAGGGCAAGCACTGCTGAACAGGTCAGAAACTGCAAACTCAAGCACCGCTGAACTGGGCAAAGGCCGCCATGGCAAGCACCGCTGAACAGGGCAAGCACTGCTGAACAGGGCAAGCACCGCTGAACAGGTCAGAAACTGCAAACTCAAGCACCGCTGAACAGGGCAACCACCGCTGAAGAGGGCAAAGACCGCCAAGGCAAGCACCGCTAGCCCATGGGCGGCAGGGACAGTGACGCAACTGGGACTGTCACGGGGTGAGTGATGCACTCTGGGCACCAGTCCCCCTCCAGAACCAGTGGAGACATGCATCCACTTCATCTGTCCTTCACAGGATGAAGCATTCTGGGCACCAGTCCCCCTCCAGAACCAGTGGAGACATGCATCCACTCCATCTGTCCTTCACAGGATGAAGCACTCTGGGCACCAGTCCCCCTCCAGAACCAGTGGAGACTCTTATCCACTTGAGAGACTGTGGCTTTGCACTCCCCAGGATGGTACAGTGGGCAAACCACCCACTGTAGAGACTTGAGAGACTGTGGCTTTGCACTCCCCAGGATGGTACAGTGGGCAAACCACCCACTGTAGAGACTTGAGAGACTGTGGCTTTGCACTCTCCAGGATGGTACAGTGGGCAACCCACCCACTGTAGAGACTTGAGAGACTGTGGCTTTGCACTCTCCAGGATGGGACAGTGGGCAAACCACCCACTGTAGAGACTTGAAAGACTGTGGCTTTGCACTCCCCAGGATACATCAATGGGCATGGAGCCCCCTCACGGATCTGGCATGGTGCACTCATCCGGCTGAGGTGCCCCCCCTTCCCTTCCCACTGAGGTGCCTGTTGTATTTCTATCTGATGCCCCAGCAGTGTTCTCTCCGTTTTGATCAGGTATCTTGTGTGGGCCTCGCCTATGCATTTTGGGCCCAGTGGTCCACGGACAATGAATGGTGCATTACCTGCACTACTAATCGTGATGTATATTTTGTTGAATGTGTATATTTATCTGTATATATTTGGTTACTGTATTTTGATATATTACAATGGTTTAACTCATTTCCTTTTGTCTTTGCATTCTTCCGGGAGGGTTTGGGGGTTGTTACTGTAATGTTTGGATATGCATTGGTGTGTGTGTTGTAGTGGGTGAGGGTCGGGGTGGGGGTGGGGGTGTTGCGTGTGTGTGTCCCTGTCTTTTGCCTCCCCCTCCCCTATGTCATAGGTGCAGTACTCACTGTTGTCTTCGCTGCCGGTGTTGATGATCGTCGTATAGGTGCAGGAAGACTATCGCAGGGAGAATTTGGAGTTCCGGCTCCATGGTGCCCTCCTTCCTCGTGGAGTGTGTAGAGGTGAGTGTTTTCCCTTTGAAATGGCTGTTTCTGCCGTGTTTTTATCCGCGGTGAATCTGCCCCAGAAAAGGTGGCGGATTGGTAGGTTGTGATACTGTGGGCGGTACATTGTCTCCCGCCTGTCTGTTGGTGGTGACCGCCAAGCTGTTTGTCAGTACCGCCGTGGCGGTCGGAGTGTTAAAGTGGCTGTCTTTGTTGGCGGTTTCCGCCACGGTCATAATTCCCATTTTTTTACCGCCGGCCTGTAATGACCCACAATGTCTTTCTGTTATCCATCTTGCTTTGTCAGCGCAGGAGAAATTAACTCTGGTTTCATTGTCCCCCATTCAGATTTGTCACAGAGGCTGGGCACTCTGGAGTCTCATGCCTGTCTCTATTTACCTGTTCCTACACCATTTACAGTTCGTCTTCTTTATTCTGTTGTTCAGGTTGCTGAAAATCATTTATTGGAAACTATTTTTGTTCTTTTGTCATAGGGATATTATTAATGGTACTTTGGCGTGCTCCGCTGGTCACAGTAATTAATGCAGGGTCCTTTTTCTGTTTACAATACCATGATGAAAGCTACCGATTCAAACCTACCAGTGGTTCCCAAACTGTGTGCGGCGCCCCTGGCTAGTTTTGACGGCGCACCAGGGAGCCGTGGCACACAGATTGGGAACCACTGCATGTCTCATCTTTCTAATAATTGAAGCTCATGCTTTCTATGCAAGAAAACAAGCATTTCAATAAAAGTTTTGAAAATGCATTCTTATATCTTTCTTCTGTTTACCTTGGGCATGCAAGAGTGACCAAACAAAAGGAATGGAACTGTAGGATTTCATAGCTCATGTATCATAACTCTCTGTGACTTGTCAAACCTAATGCATATAGATAGGTATCTAGGAGTAGGGCCTAAATAAAGCAGGTTTTGCCACTGGCAATCTAAGACATGTTTGGAGGAATATATGGGTGGTGGATATTAATAAGCTAAGTCTAGCCAGACACATCTCCATGAACTCCCTAATTCTGGCTTAACAGGAAATTTAGTAAGTTAAAAGGCAACAGATTCTTCAAGGGAAGAAGTAAAGAGGGAGGGGAATTTTGGGGCAATGAGACATTTTTATGTTATGTTCTTTTTTGGTGGTTTATAGGGTAACATTACAAAGTAGCTCTGAGCCTCAGGACCACAAGAAGTAGACACCTGCCAGTGTAACACCTTCGCTGATATTGGATATGTGGGAGCATAGAAGGGGAGGTGCAGGTGCATTAGGAGATATTGCAACATTTGTGCAGCATACTAGAGTGTATACAAAAGGGTTGTGAAATCTCTTGAGCACAAGTGACCATCAGTTAACACAGGCCCGCTAGGTAACATGAGCCACAGTTTGAATCAGGGGCAGTATGGTGAACTCTCCTGGAATGTAAATGGTCTAAAGAACAATATCAAACGGAGGCAGTGATACAGTATATTAAAAGATACCTCCCTGATGTCCTCTTTCATTAGGAGTCCCATCTCTCGGGCACTAGATGTAGGTTCCTTGGGTGTTAGGGTTGCACAAGAGTACACCACTCTGGGTTCACCAGTGGCTTCAAATTGGTGGCCATGTTGTTGAAAGAAACCTTTCACTCCTTCACACAAAAGACAGACCCTTTGGGCACATTTGTGAAGGTAACTGGGACTGTGGAAGGGTGGGAATGGTTGCAGGTTAGCGTTTATGGTGTCCTCTCCACCTCACAGGGATGGGAGAGCACACCGAGTACTATGTCACCCGAATGGTGATGGAAGTCCCACCTGGCTTAACGGTAGTGGGGGAAACTATCACTCAGTGATAACCGAACATTGGATGTGCTTGAGACTACCCCTCCTGCCAGATGAAAAACCTGTGCCAGGGGGGTGACCCCCTTGGGCCTGATCAACACTTGGCACAGGTGGAACGGGGAGATGAACATTACACTTTCTCTACTCCACATAGCACTTCTCAGCAGCTCAGTAGCACACATTGATTCAATTTTTGTCCCAGCAGCTGATGCCATGAAAATAAACCAGGTCCGCATCCTCTGTCTGATCACTCCCTGTAGGGCTTGGTGGCCTTTTGGTGCCTGAATGTCTGATGGCTCCATGATGATTGATTTAGAGAGATGCCACAATGGGGTACTTTGACCTTAACTCACCATTTGGCCCCACTGCCTCAACATTATGTTATGTATTTAAAACTGTGACACAGGGGAGTGTTATATTAAATAATCAGGGCAAGGAAAGGGATAGGTGCCAGGCCATGACCTCCCTAGCATGTGTAGGAGGCAGGCCTGGCTTGTAGTGGGTACCAGAGGTACTTACACCTTGTGCCAGGTCCAGTTATCCCTTATCAGTGTAGAAGAGGTGTTTCTAGCAGCTTAGGCTGATAGAAGGTAGCTATGGCAAAGCAGCTTAGGCTGAACTAGGAGACATGTAAAGCTCCTACTATACCACTGGTGTCATATGCACAATATCATAAGAAAACACAATACACAGAAGTACTAAAAATAAAGGTACTTTATTTTTATGACAATATGCCAAACGTATCTCAGTGAGTACCCTCAGTATGAGGATACATTATATACACAAGATATATGTACACAAACCAACATTATGCAGATAATAGCAAAAGGAAGTAATGCAAGCAATGTTAAATTACAGTAGATTGCAATAGGAGCACATACGTATGGGGGCAACACAAACCATATACTCCAAAAGTGGAATGCGAACCACGAATGGACCCCAAACCTATGTGAGCTTGTAGAGGGTCGCTGGGACTGTAAGAACAGTGAGGGTTAGAAAAATAACCCACCCCAAGACCCTGAAAGTTAGGTGTAAAGTGCACCTACTACCCCCAGAGAGCACAGAAGTCGTGATAGGGGGATTCTGCAGGAAGAACAAACACCAGCAATGCAACAACAGTGGAGTTCTGGACCTGAGTACCTGTAAGACAAGGGGACCAAGTCCAATAGTCGCAACAGTGTAGAGAGTGGCAGGAGCCTAGGAAATGCCAGCTGAGGGTGCAAGGAAGCTGCCACCTGTTGGAAGAAGCTTGGCGTTCTGCAAGAACGAAGAGGACTAGGAACTTCCCCTTTGGAGGATGGATGTCCCACGTCTTGAAGAAGCTTGCAGAGGTGTTCCCACACAGAAAGACCGCAAACAAGCCTTGCTAGCTGCAAGGGTCGCGGTTAGGGTTTTTGGGTTCTGCTGTGGCCCAGGAGAGACCAGGATGTCACCACTTGGATGAGGAGACAGAGAGGGCACCCAGCAACGTAGGGAGCCCTCACAGAAGCAGGCAGCACTCGAAGAAAAGTGAACTGGAGTCCACCCAAAGTCACAAAAGGGAGTCCCACGATGCCAGAGGACAACTCAGAAAGTTGTGCACTGCAGGTTGGAGTGTCGGGGACCCAGGCTTGGCTGTGCACAAAGGAAATCCTGGAAGAGCGCACAGGAGTCGTAGCAGCTGCAAATCACGTGGTACCCAGCAATGCAGTCTAGCGTGGGGAGGCAAGGACTTACCTCCACCAAACTTGGACTGAAGAGTCACTGGACTGTGGGAGTCACTTGGACAGAGTTGCTGAGTTCCAGGTACCACGCTCGTCGTGCTGAGAGGGGACCCAGAGGACCGGTGATGCAGTCTTTTGTTGCCTGCGGTTGCAGGGGGAAGATTCCGTCGACCCACGGGAGATTTCTTCAGAGCTCCTGGTGCAGAGAGGAGGCAGGCTACCCCCAGAGCATGCACCATCTGGAAACAGTCGAGAAAGCCGTCAGGATGAAGCGATACAAGGTTGCTAGTAGTCGTCTTGCTACTTTGTTGCGGTTTTGCAGGCGTCCAGAGCAGTCAGCGGTCGATCCTTTGGCAGAAGGTGAAGAGGGAGATGCAGAGGAACTCTGATGAGCTCTTGCATTTGTTATCTGAAGAATTCCCCAAAGCAGAGACCCTAAATAGCCAGAAAAGGAAGTTTGGCTACCTAGGAAGGAGGATTGGCTACCAAGAGAGGTAAGAGCCTATCAAAAGGAGCCTCCGACATCACCTGCTGGCACTGGCCACTCAGAGCAGTCCGGTGTGCCACAGACACCTCTGTTTCCAAGATGGCAGAGGTCTGGGACACCCTGGAGGAGCTCTGGGCACCTCCCCTGGGAGGTGCAGGTCAGGGGAGTGGTCACTCCCCTTTCCTTCATCCAGTTTCGCGCCAGAACAGGGCTGGGGGATCCCTAAACCAGTGTAGACTGGCTTATGCAGAGATGGGCACCATCTGTGCCCATCAAAGCATTTTCAGAGGTTGGGGGAGGCTACTCCTCCCCAGCCTTCACACCTATTTCCAAAGGGAGAGGGTGTTACACCCTCTCTCAGAGGAAATCCTTGGTTCTGCCTTCCTGGGCCAGGGCTGCCTGGACCCCAGGAGGGCAGAAACCTTTCTTAGGGGTTGGCAGCAGCTGCAGTGGAGACCCCAGAAAGGCAGTTTGGCAGTACCTGGGTTCTGTGCTAGAGACCCGGGGGATCATGGCATTGGGGTGACAATTCCATGATCTTAGACGTGTTACATGGCCATGTTCGGAGTTACCATTGTGACGCTGTACATAGGTAGTGACCTATGTACAGTGCACGCGTGTAATGGTGTCCCCGCACTCACAAAGTCCGGGGAATTTGCCCTGAACGATGTGGGGGCACCTTGGCTAGTGCCAGGGTGCCCACACACTAAGTAACTTTGCACCCAACCTTCACCAGGTGAAGGTTAGACATATTAGACATATAGGTGACTTATAAGTTACTTAAGTGTAGTGGTAAATGGCTGTGAAATAACGTGGATGTTATTTCACTCAGGCTGCACTGGCAGGCCTGTGTAAGAATGGTCTCCCTATGGGTGGCAAAAGAAATGCTGCAGCCCATAGGGATCTCCTGGAACCCCAATACCCTGGGTACCTCAGTACCATATACTAGGGAATTATATGGGTGTACCAGTATGCCAATGTGAATTGGTAAATTTAGTCACTAGCCTGTTAGTGACAAATTTGGAAAGCAGAGAGAGCATAACCACTGAGGTTCTGGTTAGCAGAGCCTCAGTGAGACAGTTAGGCATAACACAGGGAACACATACAGGGCACATACTTATGAGCACTGGGGCCCTGCCTGGCAGGGTCCCAGTGACACATGGACTAAAACAACATATATACAGTGAAATATGGGGGTAACATGCCAGGCAAGATGGTACTTTCCTACAGCATGTGAGTTAGAAGACAGCTCAAATCCACAAGACTTGCCCTAAAGGAAGGTCTGCTGAGTTCATCCCAATCAGTGTAGCTACTCTCTCAGCACAGGATATAAGAATGGGAGGACAAGGCATGAAATTTACTATACTGACTGACAGACTAGGAGGTAGAGGTGTGGATGGTCCGGCTATATGGACTGAGTCAGTACTCTATGCTCATACACACTTGCAGCCCCCCTCCCCCCCACTGCTGGGGTGAGACCACCCAATATTAAACAACTGCCCCATTTCCTCTCTCTACAAGTCAAAGTGGGCTGAATTAGATCTACCCATCATCCAAGAGGTGCTACAGTAGATGATATCTGAAATACCTTTGGGTGAAACTCCAAGCTGAAATGGATTCCCTCCAGAATTATTCAAGAAATTTGCATCCCTATTGATGCAACAACTTCTCCCCACATGTGTGCAGGCCAGTATTGCAGTTTCTTCCCCAGGACATAAGGGGTACCACTATCTCAGTCACCATGAAGGAGGGCAGCCCCCACAAGAATACAGCTCTTATTGTCCAATATTGCTCATAAATAAAGAAGTAAAGGTACTTGCTAGGATTTTGGTGAATAAACATGTCCAAGATGAACCTTATGCTTATCCCTGGACAGCTGAACGGCTTCATGAGGTAACAATGCACTAGCCCGGGCCTGCGAGCTCCAGGATGAACCCGCGCTAACATCAGTCCACTTTGAGATGGCCTTTGACATGGGGCAGTTTCCTTTCATGCACCTAGAGTTACAGAGGCTAACTTTCAGCCCCTACTTTAGAAGGTATGTGCAGCTACTTTACACTGCACAATGGACTCGGGTCAGGCTGAATGAAGTGCTCTCTCCCCTCTTGTTTGCAATAGTGATGGAGCCCTTGGCACTGTGGGTCAGTTGCAATGTAGAACTGAGTGGTTTTTGCTAGGGTGGTTGATGGGAAGATATGGTCTCAAAGTACACAGATGACCTCTTTTTGTATATGTCGCACTCCAGTGCATTCCCATCCAGAATAACACAGATTTGACAAAATCTATGGTGAGGCATCTGGACAGGGAGT
Organism: Pleurodeles waltl; assembly: GCF_031143425.1. Lineage (NCBI taxonomy): Eukaryota > Metazoa > Chordata > Amphibia > Caudata > Salamandridae > Pleurodeles > Pleurodeles waltl. Next base: position 1,716,568,121 of record NC_090440.1, read on the forward strand.
TAATTGGGACAAAATGGTGCATATTCTCAATGCAGGGGGGTCCTACAGACGTCCTGCTGCACTGCCTGATTAAAGTAGTCAGATATTTAGGAATCTGAGGGCCTGATTTAGATCTTGGCAAAGTAGAATAATCTGTCGCAAATGTGATGGATATCCTGTCTGCCGTAATAGATCACATTGGTGGTCATTATAACCCTGGCGGACGGTGTTAAAGCGGCGGTAAGACCGCCAACAGGCCGGCGGAATTTTTTTGGGAATTACTACTGTGGTGGAAACCGCCAACAAAGACAGCCACTTTAACACTCCGACCGCCACGGCGGTACAAACAAACTGCTCGGCGGTCACCGCCAACAGACAGGCAGAGGATAATGTACCGCCCACACTATTATGACAGGTCAATTTGCCACCTTTTCCGGGGCGGATTCACCACGGATAAAAACACGGCAGAAACAGAAATTTCTAAGGGAAAACGCTCACCTCTACACACTCCACGAGGACACCATGGAGCCGGAACTCCATATTCTCCCTGCGATAGTCTTCCTGCTCCTGTACCAGGCGGCGAAGACCACAGTGAGTACTGCACCCATGACACAGGGGAGGGGGGGGCAAAAAACAGGGAAAAACACACGCAACACCCCCACCCCCACCCCCGCCCCCACCCCCACCCCCACCCCCACCCTCACCCACTACAACACACACACACCAATGCATATCTATACATTACAGTTACACCCCCCAAGCCACCCCGGAAGAATGCAATGAGTGTAACCATTGTAATATATAAAAATTCAGTAAGCAAAAATATACATATATACACTATTAACAAAATATACACCAAGATTAGTAGTCCAGGTATTGCACCATTTATAGTCCGTGGACCACTGGGCCCAAAATGCATGGGCGAGGCCCACACACGATACCAGATCAAAACCGAGAGAACACTGCAGGGGCATCAGATAGAAATACAACAGGCACCTCAGGGGGAAGGGAAGGGGGGGCACCTCAGCCGGATGAGTGCACGACGCCAGATCCACGAGGGGCCTCCATGCCCATTGATGTATACTGGGGAGTGCAAAGCCACAGTCTCTCAAGTCTCTACAGTGGGTGGTTTGCCCACTGTTCAATCCTGGGGAGTGCAAAGCCACAGTCTCTCAAGCCTCTACAGTGGGTGGTTTGCCCACTGTTCAATCCTGGGGAGTGCAAAGCCACAGTCTCTCAAGTCTCTACAGTGGGTGGTTTGCCCACTGTTCAATCCTGGGGAGTGCAAAGCCACAGTCTCACAAGTCTCTCCAGTGGGTGGGTTGCCCACTGTTCATTCCTGGGGAGTGCAAAGCCACAGTCTCACAAGTCTCTACCGTGGGTGGGTAGCCCACTGCCAAGTCCTGGGGAGTGCAAAGCCACAGTCTCTCAAGTCTCTACAGTGGGTGGTTTGCCCACTGTTCAATCCTGGGGAGTGCAAAGCCACAGTCTCTCATGTGGATGACAGTCTCCACTGGTTCTGGAGGGGGCTTGGTGCCCAGAGTGCTTCATCCTGCCAAGGACAGACGTAGTGGATGCATGTCTCCACTGGTTCTGGACGGGGCTTGGTGCCCAGAGTGCTTCATCCTGCCAAGGACAGACGTAGTGGATGCATGTCTCCACTGGTTCTGGAGGGGGACTGGTGCCCAGAGTGCTTCATCCTGCCAAGGACAGACGTAGTGGATGCATGTCTCCACTGGTTCTGGAGGGCGACTGGTGCCCAGAGTGCTTCATCCTGCCAAGGACAGACGTAGTGGATGCATGTCTCCACTGGTTCTGGAGGGGGACTGGTGCCCAGAGTGCTTCATCCTGCGAAGGACAGAGGTAGTGGATGCATGTCTCCACTGGTTCTGGAGGGGGACTGGTGCCCAGAGTGCATCACTCACCCCGTGACAGTCCCAGTTGCGTCAGTGCCCCTGCCGCTCTTGGGCTAGCGGTGCTTGAGTTGGCGGTGCCCTGTTCAGCGGTGCTTGCCCTGTTCAGCGGTGCTTGAGTTGGCGGTGCCCTATTCAGCAGTGCTTGATTTGCCGGTGCCCTGTTCAGCGGTCCTTGCCCTGTTCAGCGGAGCTTGACTTGACGGTCCTTGGCCTGTTCAGCGGTGCTTGCCCTGTTCAGCGGTGCTTGACTTGGTGGTCCTTGCCCTGTTCAGCGGTCCTAGTCCTGTTCAGTGGTGCTTGCCCTGTTCAGCGGTGCTTGACTTGGCAGTCCTTGCCCTGTTCAGCGGTACTTGACTTGGCGGTCCTTGCCCTGTTCAGCGGTGCTTGCCCTGTTCAGCGGTGCTTGACTTGGCGGTCCTTGCCCTGTTCAGCGGTGCTTGACTTGGCGGTCCTTGCCCTGTTCAGCAGTGCTTGACTTGACGGTCCTTGCCCTGTTCAGCGGTGCTTGCCCTGTTCAGCGGTGCTTGACTTGGCGGTCCTTGCCCTGTTCAGCGGTGCTTGCCCTGTTCAGCGGTGCTTGACTTGGCGGTCCTTGCCCTGTTCAACGGTGCTTGACTTGGCGGTCCTTGCCCTGTTCAGCGGTGCTTAACTTGGCGGTCCTTGCCCTGTTCAGCGGTGCTTGCCCTGTTCAGCGGTGCTTGACTTGGCGGTCCTTCACTGTCAAGCTGGGCTGGGGCTGGCGGTCCTTCATTGGTCAGCTGGGCTGTGGCTGGCGGGGCCCTACTGGGCAGCCGGGCTGTGGCTGGTGGGCCCTCCTGGTCAGCTGGGCTGTGGCTGGCGGGGCCCTCCTGGGCAGATGGGCTGTGGCTGGCGGGGCCCTCCTGGGCAGCTGGGCTGTGGCTGGCGGGGCCCTCCTGGGCAGCTGGGCTGTGGCTGGCGGGGCTCTCCTGGGCAGCGACAATGGGGCTGGCGGTGGCCTCCTGGGCAGCGATGATGGGGCTGGCGGGGGCCTCCTGGGCAACGACGATGGGGCTGGCGGGGCCCTCCTGGCCAGCGGGGATGATGGCGGTCTTCTCCGCCGTGCTGCTCCTCCCAGACTTGCCGGCTTTCTTCTCGGCCTTCCTCACCTTGGGAGGAGTCACAGCTGAGTCCACACTCCCACCGGGACCCCTGGGAGCAGCTTGGGTGGCTAGAGTCTTCCCCCTCTCCCGCCAGGCACTGGCCAACTTCTGGTGCTTCACAGGGGGGGGACTGGCTGTGCTGTGGCTCCGTGACACACTGGCTGTCCTGGTGGCTGATGCACTCCACATACCTGATTTTGTGGCTGAGGTACTAGTTCGGGACCTATGAGTTGGACGGGGGGGGGGTGTCAAATAGGTTAAGGGTGGACAGGAAAAGTTGTTTGGAGACACTGGGACGGGTAGCTGGAGGGGGTTTGGGAGTGGAGGAAGAGGTGGTGGTTGTAGGAGGTGTACGTTTTGTGGCTTTGCGTGCAGGTGCATGCGCTGGAGGCTGTTGTGAGGTGGATGTATGTTGGGTGGGTGTGGGCCTGCGTTTGTGTATCTTCGGAGGGGCCGTCACAGACACACTGGGAGAGGACACAGGGGACGTGTGAATGGTAGTGGGGGTGGTGACAGCACGTGAGTGGGGTGTGCTGGTGGGTGTGCTGGTGCGGGACGTAGTGGCTGTAGAGGTAGTGCATGCAGGTGTGAGTGTAGACAAGACTGGGAGGGAGGAGGGAGACGATGAGGAGGGGGACACAGTGGAGACAGTGGATGTTGGTGTGTCTGTATGTGTGTGATGCTTGCGTGAGTGCCTGTGGGATGTGTAGTGCTTATGTTTGCCTGAGCTTCCCTTTTGTGGTGAGGTGTGTGCAGGTTGGTCTGATGGTGTGCTTGGGATAGGCAGAGGTACAGGGGATTGGGTCTGGGTGGAGGAAGTTGGAGGGGGGAGGCTAGACACAGGGACAATGGCTGCCATCAGTGTTGAGGCCAGAGTTTGCAGGGTTCGGTGAAGGGCAGCCTGACCAGAATGAATGCCCTCCAGGAATGCATTGGTTTGTTGCAACTCCCTTTCTACTCCCTGAATGGCATTCAAAATGGTAGACTGCCCAACAGTGAGGGACCTGAGGAGGTCAATGGCCTCCTCACTGAGGGCAGCAGAGGTGACAGGGGCAGGGGCTGAGGTGCCTGGGGCGAAGGAGATGCCCGCCCTCCTGGGTGAGCGGGCACGGGGTGAAGGCTGAGGGGCTGCTGGAAGGGCGGTGCTGGTAGGGGGGGTGGCGGCTGTACCTGTAGAAGTGGGGGGCACAGATGTTGCCACCACCACAAGGGAGCTTCCATCGGAGGACGAGTCCGTGTCGCTGGTTTCAGCACCTGTCACCGCCATGGTGCTCCCCTCGCCCTCCGTCCCACTGGTGTATTCAGAGCCTGTAGTGTGGCCCTCCATGGCCATGTGGGATGCAGCTCCCTCGTGCTCCGGAGCCACTGCTCCTCCACCTGATGATGCTAATGCACACAAGAACAGGGAGACTGCAAAAAAGGGGGGGGGGAACAGAAGAAAGACATGTTGAGTGCATGGCTTACCGCTACCGTTGGCGGACAAGACAGACACAGAAGCCCCCTGCACTACATCGCGCTGTTGGGCTCTACAGTGCAATTCCTGGGAAATGGCCTACAAGGCTATGGACGACATATACACACATAGATGACACAGGGGCATGAATAGCTGTACTTGGCACTCTACAGAGGTGTGTGGGGGGCCACAGGGCCATGCCTTAAGAAGGGACCTAGCCTACGGAACTCGCCCTGGCCTAGGGAAACCCACAGCCCTCCTCCCCCACCCAGACCCCTCCACTGCACGCAGAGTCAGCTGAATGAGAGTGTACTCACCCCTTTGTGTCTGCTGTGATGCCCTCAAGCGCCCATCCAAATCCGGGTAGGCCACCGCCAGGATTCTGAACATCAGGGGGGTCATGGTTCGACGGGCACCCCTCCCACGTTGGGAGGCCATCCCCAGCTGAGCCTCCGCCATCTTCTTGCTCCAGCGGCGAATGTCCTCCCATCTTTTACGGCAGTGGGTGCTCCGTCTGTGGTGGACCCCCAGGGACCGGACGTCCTTGGCGATGGCACGCCAAATATCCTTCTTCTGGTGGGCGCTGACCTACATGAAATGTACAGGGGAAGAAGAGAAGTCATTACCAACTGCGCCGTCAAAATGAGTGGCCCCCATCCCTACCCTTGCCATGTGGCACATGCACCCACCATCTTTCATGCACGCAGAACTCTGCCCCCTTCCTTCTTACAACCATCCCTCTCCACACAGGCATAGCCCATTCAACATGCTCCCTGTGTACTTACCTGTTGGTCTGGAGGACCGTAGAGTAGCGTGTACTGGGGGAGGACCCCATCGACAAGCTTCTCCAACTCCTCCGATGTGAAGGCAGGGGCCCTTTCCCCAGACGCACGAGCCATTGTCTCTTCCAGACCGAGGTCACAGCAGCACTTGAAGTGTAGGTCCTCTCCTGTCGAAGATCAGGTATCGAGTGATTCAACAGATAGAAAATGGCGGTCACGTCCGCGGCGGTCACATCCGCGGCGGTGCGTACCATCACTGCCAGCGTACATCGTCATTGGCTCCTGGGACCCATAGGGTCCAATGTTAACCAATGCAGCATTGCGCTGCGGTCTTCGACCGCCTACTGCGACGGTGTACAGCGCCAGCGCAGTTACCTCACATCCCATTGTCCCACTTTAGAGGTCAGGCAGCTGCCATTTCAGGGGCCCAAATGGCCTAATTACCAACTGCGTCACACATACCTAGGCCTACTCTCAACACACATACAGGCCACATTTTGTGTATTAATGGTGTTCTGTGTAGACTGTGGGTACATACCTCTGAGTTGTTTGACTCTGTGCGCGCTGTTGTCCTTCATAGGCACCGTCCGCTGGGACATGTGAGGAGATGGCGGAATCCTCCGGTGGACCGACCGCTGGTGGACCTGTCGACAATGGAGGAAAGAAATTTGATTATCACTTACAGGTTTGACCGTGCCACAATCCAGGAACTGTGTACACAGTTGGAGCCTGAACTGATGTCAGCAATCCGCCATCCCACAGGAATCCCCCTCAAGTGCAGGTGCTATCAGTGCTCCATTTCCTTGTAAGTGGGTCTTTTCAAACAACTGTGGCCATGGCATCAGGGATGTCCCAGCCTGTGTTTTCCAACGTATTGTCCAGAGTGTCTGCCCTGCTGAAATACATGCGGAGCTACATCGTTTTCTCTCAGGTGGAGGATTTGCCTACAGTGAAAGGTGACTTCTATGCTCTTGTGCATATCCCCAACATCATAGGTGCCATTGATGGGACCCATGTGGCTTTGGTCCCCCCCCACAGGAGTGAACAGGTGTACAGGAACCGGAAGAGTTATCATTCCATGAATGTACAGATGGTATGTTTGGCCGACCAGTACATCTCCCATGTGAATGCCATGTTCCCTGGCTCAGTGCATGACGCCTACATCCTGTGGAATAGCAGCATCCCTTATGTGATGGGTCAACTCCAGAGACACCGTGTGTGGCTATTAGGTGACTCTGGTTACCCCAACCTGTCATGGCTACTGACCCCAGTGAGGAATCCCAGGACAAAGGCAGAGGAACGCTACAATGAGGCACATGGGCGAACTAGGAGGGTGATCGAGCGGACCTTCGGCCTCCTGAAGGCGAGGTTCAGGTGCCTCCATATGAGAGGTGGATCCCTATTTTACTCACCAAAGAAGGTGTGCCAGATCATCGTGGCCTGCTGTATGCTTCACAACTTGGCTTTGCGACGCCAGGTGCCTTTTCTGCAGGAGGATGGTCCAGATGGCGGTGATGTGGCAGCTGTGGAGCCTGTGGACAGTGATGAGGAGGAAGCAGAGGAAGACATGCAAAACAGGGACTCAGTCATCCAGCAATATTTCCAGTGAAACACAGGTGAGAATACATTCCTGCCTACTACATGTACTTTTACACTTCTACCTCTCTCCTGTCAGTCGATTTCACCCAGTGTATGGTCACTGAGTTGTCACTTTCCCTTACAGTTTCACAGGTGTGGATCCCAACGTGTGTCATCTGCTTAGATTCCTCAGGGACTAGAGCTGTGTGACACAGGTATGTTGACATTACCATTTCATGTACATTTTGTCACTGTAATTGCAAATACACTATTTAAAAATCACAGACAGACTCCAGATTGTTTTGTGCTTTAAGTGTGTTTATTTAAGTGCTCAATATTGGAGGGGGTGGTAAAATGGTGAGGGTGGTGTGTGTGGTGGTAAGTGTGGTGATATGTATTGGTGTGTGGTGTTTTGTGCGTGGAAGTTGTGTGGGTGATGGTGTTGTGTGCCTGTGGATGCTAGTTTGTGGATGGTGGTGTCTCTCTCTGGCCTTCTCTCTGTAATAGTGGTCGTAGGGGTTTGTGGGTGATGTGGGTGTATGTTATATAGTGTAGTGGGTGTGTGGGAGTGGTGTGTGTATGTGTATCAGGTGTGTGTATTTCGAATTGTCCAATGTGGAAGTGTTTTGTAAGAGTGTGTGTATTTTGAGCGCGGCGGTGTGTACCGCCAATGGAATACCGCAGTTGAAAGACCGCAGTGTGGATTCGTGTGTCGTGATAGTGTGGGCGTATTTCTGTTGGCGTGATGGTGGAGGTTTTGTTTTCGCCAGTTTATCACTGACCTTTGGTGTGGTGGACTTGTGTGGGTGTCTGGATTTTGTCGGATTCCAAGATGTGGGTCATAATAGCTGTGGCGGAATTCCGCGGCCGCGGCGGTGTGTTGGCAGTCTTCTGCACGGCGGTAAGCGGCTTTTACCGCCAATGTTGTAATGACCCCCATTATATCCAATAGCGATCGTAATATGACTTTTGCGACACAGTATTACATTCGCAACAATCTAAATCAGACCCTGAGTCATGAGAGACCCGGACAGGGGTAGAGATCTGAATATTGCTCCAATGCTCAGATACATCACAATGGAGCTGGAGGGATGGGCCTCTCAGCTGAACTGCTGAACGTAAAGGGATGCAGGGCCATCTTTAAGATGACCTCCCAGTCTTAATTATTACAGAACCTACAATCTCTCCTTTGTGGATTCATGCGGAGGACCCACTGTGTCATAGTTTGGACTCTTGCTCTGAGCAAGACTGCTGGTCTCAGGATGACAGTACTTTCATTTGTAGGTGACTAAGGGCCAGATGTAGCAACTTCCCAAATTGCGACTTGCAATTTGCGAGTCCCTGCGAATATACCAAGCAACAGTATTGTGAAGAAGAGAGTCATGGTTATAAAGACCCCCACCATTTTTGCAATATATGAAAGAAATATATATATATATATATATATGAGATGGAATATGCCCTAATACCCTAATAAGAATAGGCCTAACCTCCTACCTAAAGGAGAGCTGGGTTTGCTAAACCTAATCTGCCAAAGCCGTGTCCATGAGAGGAGCCCCCAACCCTCGTTACCTTGGAATGAGGTCTCTATCTCAGACTCCGTAGGGACACGAAGACTGGGTCAGCGTCAAGACGACTGCAGCATCGGTATCAGCGATGGTGGCGATGCCCTCTGGTCAGAATCCCTCTGATTATCTGTCTGAAGTGTGATGTATTTATACAGATCTACAAGGTCCCCTGACGTAGGTGTATTTCAAAACAATAGATAACAGGCATGCTTGGGACGGCAATTAATATCAACAATCCCTCGAAAGTATAGAGAGGGAAAATCCCTAAGTGTGAACACATACTGGGGGTGATTCTAACTTCGGCGGGCGGCGGAGGCCGCCCGCCAAAGTTCCCCCACCAAAATACCGCTCCGCGGTCGAAAGACCGCTGAGGGTATTTTGGGATTTGCCCTGGGCTGGCGGGCGGCCGCCAAAAGGCCGCCCGCCAGCCCAGGGCAAATCAACCTTCCCACGAGGACGCCAGCTCAGAATTGAGCCGGCGTAGTGGGAAGGTGCGACGGGTGCAGTGGCACCCGTCGCGTATTTCAGTGTCTGCATAGCAGACACTGAAATACTTTGTGGGGCCCTCTTACGGGGGCCCCTGCAGTGCCCATGCCATTGGCATGGGCACTACAGGGGCCCCCAGGGGCCCGCGGCACCCCCTACCGCCATCCTGTTCCTGGCGGGAGACCCGCCAGGAACAGGATGGCGGTAGGGGGTGTCAGAATCCCCATGGCGGCAGAGCGCGCTCCGCCGCCATGGAGGATTCTGCAGGGCAGCGGGAAACCGGCGGGAGACCGCCGGTTTCCCGCATCTGACCGCGGCCGAACCGCCACGGTCAGAATGCCCTGCGGGGCACTGTTTGTTTGTCTTTTGTGCTTGATCTTGACGCCTTGGCGCAGTGACACTGATAATAAAACTCATAACAAGTGGCCTAACTATAAACAAGGCAGCCATCTTAGAGGAAATAAATAATTAAATGAGCTAAGACAGAGCAAGCTAAGTAGGTTAAAAGTCACTAGGTGACGGGGGCACGAGTTTACAAGCCTACGGCTAAGCTAACTCCTGTTATCCCATTAAAACAAACTAGGATTCACTACACCCTCCCCATTGCCGTAACAGGTATGATGAAGGTACAGGAACCCAAACGCTAAAAAAGCTGCTTCTGAACTAAAAAGCCAAAGGCAAAAAACCAGCTAATAAAAAGCTAATAATAAAAAAATCGTTGTGGGTGAAAACACATTAAAACAAATCTGTCTAAAAACACATACAGAGATGTTAATATCAACCATGACAAGTACAGCAAACGTCTACTATAATTGCATAATTTGGAATCGGGAATGGTAAGCAAATTCATCAAATTATGTGTTATACGCAGGATCTTGAAGAATGTCATCGAAGTCACCAGTTAAGGACTTCAAAAATGAGTCAACATCGTCCGAAGTGAAGTCTAGTGCTGGGCGGACAAACGGATCCACAGAGCAGAAGTGAGCCATATTCATCGGTGCATCGATACTTGCTGCAGTGTCCTCATCCATGTTAGATCTTATAACGGAAGGCTCATAGGTGGCCTCGCGGAGCAACCTCAGTCTCAAGGGGATGACCGTGAATGAACCCTCATCGGGGACATCAGCAGTTCGTGGTCCACAAGAGATGTCGGTGCAACAGCAAGACAGACCATAGGCAGATGCTCAAAGAGACACCATATGCAGCGGAAGACCGGTTGAACACACCAGAGAAGTGGCCAAAATGACAACGACCAGTCAAGCTCCAGTTCCACCAGAAAAGGTGTACCGAAGATCCGAATCATGCGCTCACGGCACAGTGGAGTTGGCGGGAGCGGCTCCGTTGCTCTGTGGTGCTGGAAAGAAACAACCACCGCGAATCAGAAGAAATAGCAGTAGTAGTCCGCCAATTAAAGCCAAAATAATTGGAAAGCCACCAAACACACTGGAAAAGAGAGAATGGATGGCTGATGGGATGACTCCGAAGACAGTCTGGAAGATGGACACGAAACCAGACCCGACAGCCTTAAAGAAATGAACAATCCCAGTTGTGCTTGAAGCATTGAATATTCTGGATACCAGCTCTCCAAAGTGTTTGGGGAAATCGGTATTTAAAAGGGATTGTATTTCAGCTGATGATCTCGCAATCTGGAGAGCATAAGTCTCTTTTGCGGATGTCAAGGCGACCTGTTTCTGAAACAATAGCGCCTTTAGTCTACTCAACTTGTCATAGTTCACATTAATAGTATCTATGTGGGGCCACATTTCAGATACTTTTATCTCTCGTGTGGGGGGAAACAAAACATGTCCACAACACGTAACGACCTTCGTGACTGAAATTGCGTAGGCAATTCCAGGTCGCAAGCCGCAACAGCTTTCATCGTTCAGTAGAACATAACTTCCATTGGAAAGTACATGAAACACCAGACGAATCAAGGGGACGGGAGTACCCTTCAGAAAACAGGCCAAATTTTCTACCCCCGCATTGCAAAGACCGTGAAGAGACACCTGTTTGCATATCATAGAATGCCGAACAGCAGTCTCACATTCACTTCCGCTAAGAAAGACCTCCAGTTCACCGTTCAGACATTTATAGTCAAAGGACAACTCCCACTCTTCCTTAATAAAACTATCTCCTAGCTGCTCATATCGTCCCACCGCAAGATGTTTCAGGCAGCTCGAGAAACGAAAGGTTGAAATCGGTAAATTAATAATGCTGTGCAAGAGCCAGATAGTTGAAGGACTCTCTGCTACGGTGAAGGGCAACTTATCTAATTTCTCTACTTGAAGCAGGGTGAAACGAGCCTCCCTTTTAGCCATTGTCTCTTGTTTCCTGGAAAAATTAAAAGCAGTGAATAGTTCACTCCCATTAATGTACTTCCATGGAATGTGGCCACTTTTCAGTGTCTGTAATGTCCAACCCAGCTGCATGATGGAACGTAGCTGTGTTTGCCCATGGTATAACCGGGACAAGTCAGTCTGAGTGATATCAATAACAGATGACACTATATTTGATAGTGAATAAATCCTGTTGGACAGCGTGTTCATGCCATTGTCGACAACAGCTAATGTTTTTTCCAAATTCTCCTTATCTAGTTGCCTTAAACGTGCAGCAGCCTCAATCTAGGAAAGTTTCCAAATTTCATTATACATAGCATATAAAAACTGTTTCGAGCGTTGTTTCCTAGGACCGAACAGGAAATCCTGTAAGTCTATACTGTCAGAAAGAGTGTTCAGGTGTTGCTTAACCGCTGTTAACGTGTTTGTCTGCACCCATTGCTGCCACAGCTTACCCACACTGTATGTTGTAATTATACCTGTATGTTGACCTGATAGAAAGCGAGGGTCAGGCCTGTGAATGGAAAAAACCCCTGAAGAGTTCAAGAAACGCTTTTGACACTCATCAGTGTTGGAGGGCCAAACCAACCACCCGCCGGGACGGGAAAGTGAAGAATTATAGGTACCAGCCTTAACCATTGCATCTAGCCTGTCTTCTGAGACATTAAGAAAGTGTTGCCAATCTTTATACTTTGTCGGAGTAGGGATACTGGGCGTGTTCAGGTCTTTAATTGTCGCTAGCCCCAGACAGGACGTCTGCTCAATAGTGTCATTTAAGAAAATAATTTGCACAGGAATCAGGCAAGCTCGAAACAAAGCCTCCCTACCTTGTATCTGCCAATCTTGTGTTCCCCATACACTTTTCAAATCAATAGTATCTATTCAATATTCTTAACCCTCAATCGAGAGCCGGGAAACAAAGGGATCTGAATAAATCAGTTTCGTATCTGTTAGCAAAAGTTTTCTAATTTGTGCTGGAGGTATTTTAGAATAATACAACTCTGCTTTTTTTGTATCATGCCCAGAAAAGTATGTACATTTTTTGCTGTAATACTTCGGACTCCCCACCTGTGGTGTCGAACAGTGTTCCCATTGTGTATAGTTCAAGAGAGGCCTATATCTAGTTGCATGGTGTAGGTAGTGATGTCCCCAATTGTTATAGCAGAACATTTCCCCATAATTCATTGTATAATCATATACATCATCACTTCCAAAAGCGGAATAGTCCTTCATTTCAGCTAGCATTCAATCAACTGTGTGGACATCCCAATCATCAGAGACAACATTAGGTGTAATAACATCAGACATTGAAATTTTGAACACGTATGGTATTTGAATTATCTCTGTAGGCCCGTATATATCGAATGGAACTTTGTCCCACACAATCCCATCAGTAATTGGTATAGCTGTAATATTGACAGGGGACAAATCACGTCGGACCTTATGTGAAGAATGATGTGGTGTTAAGATTTCATCAACAGGCTCCACCGAGGAGCGATCAGCCATATAGTGACCATTAATCAGTAAAAAGAAAACAGTCACAAAACCAATCCATAAAAATAATGCAATAAATGTCAAACAGAACCATAGATAGTTCCATGGGTAGATCAAATAGTTCTTTTTAAGCCATCGATACAGCTTACTACTTTCCGAAATTTTGTCAATCACAGTTGAGGATGAATCCGAAGAAAAATCATCAATGTCAATGAAATAGCCAGAGGAAGTCTCTGCAAACACAGGACCCGCTGAATTCTGATCCACCGTTCGTGGAGGTTCTTGATAGACAACGTCATTAGTCGTGGAAGTGTTCGTGTAAAATACAGCCAAATCCTGAAGCGGGGTGGTCACCGAAGTTGTTACTGGAACCAACAAAAGTTCATTTTCCACCCTCCCCGTGGTCGAGGAAGTGTCTGGAACAGCAGTTGACATAGTTGCATAATCAGTAGTAGTGATATTCATCCTAGTATGTAGATGGATGTCCTGTTGGGTAGTGAGTGGGGATCGGGAACTACCCAAGGGACCTCTTGGCCTACTGTGAAGAATCGGCCACATGGTGTCATTTGATGTCATCAATGGAGATGAATCTGTTCGATTTAAAACCAGACAATGGTGGAAGGATGACAGTCCTGGTTCCTTTTATTCCCAAGACCTGTACAGGTGCTCTGTATGATGGACCAAACTCTTTTTTCACAGCGATCTTCTCACGAACCAGATCCCCAACGTTAGGAATCCAGCCAGTCGAAGTTTTCGCCATTTCCCTTATTCCTAAGGTGGCAGCACTTGTAGATGATTTATCATCACGAAATTGTTGAAGCTCCTGTAAAACAGTGAGACGTTCTTTTATGTCAAATGGTGTTTCTGCTGCCACCATACCAGGGGCATCAAGATCAGGGACATACATAGGTATCCCAAAGAGAACCTCATATGGAGACTTTCCCCCCAAGGACCGTCTTGGCATATTATTCAGTGCTCTCTGGACCCCATATAAGTGATGTAACCAACTGCGGCCTGAACCTAATACTCGAGCTGTTAAGGACTGCTTTAGATCACGATTCCGCCTCTCCGCGACCGAATTTCCCTCGGGATGGTATGGTGAGGAGTAATGGAGTTCAACACCCATCGTTCTCATGGTGTCCCTGAAAGCTTTAGAGGCAAATGCAGGGCCCTGGTCCGAATGGAATGCTGCAACTGCATATGTACCGATAAAGATCAGCAAATCTTTTATAACAGTCCGGGCGTCAGCCGACCGCTGTGGCCATACCCACAGGAATCTAGAACAGGAATCCACAGCCACTAAAATATATTTGGATGCACCATCAGGCTGTAAGGGACCACAATGGTCTAGGTACACGCACTGGAGTGGCTTGTCTGACACTAAGAGGGATGTCTGCGGAGGGCGTTTGATATTTGAGCCCTTAATCTGCTGACAAATGTCACAGCAAAGGACATACTGTTTAGTCCGTCTGCATAGACCAGGCCACCAGTATCGTTGCTGTAGAATTGTGATTGTGGCCTGTATACCAGCATGTGCAGAAGCGACACCCTCATGTGCGGCTGTAGTCAGCTCTACTCTCTGGTCTTCATTGGGGATTACGCGATCACCAACTCCAGGAATTGTTGCATAAGCAACATTCTGTGCACTGATATGGTAAGTATAGTTCGTAGGGTATCCTTTCGGAAGGGTCTTGTCTGCAGCCGAAGCTTTAACGGCAACCAGTATTTCACTATCCAACCTCGTCCGAGATCGAGTCACTGCAGCCACAGAAGCCGTAGCTACTGATGCTTTGGCTGCTTCATCAGCCAATGTATTGCCGGCAACGTGTATTTCTACACGTTGGTGTCCTAATGTATGTACTACATGGACACTTGGTAGTTTATCCTTAAGATCAGCCACCCTTCCCCACAACATTTTGTGTTTAATGGTGTTCCCTTTAGAATCTCTAAACCCGTTCAGTTTCCAATGATTGAGATATTCATTGTATGACTGGACGCAGTAATATGAATCACAGACGATCAAAGTCTGTGTTCCTGGCTCAGAATGTTCGAGCGCTAGAAGAAGAGCCTTAAGCTCGGCCAACTGGGCTGTGCAGTCCCCTAAGGTCTGAGTGTAGGTATTGTGAGGATGGAAAACTCCGTCCTCCATTATCCCGCACATGGCTGCGCCAGTTGCCGAGTATTGATGTTTAGTACCTACAGCCGGTTGTGCCGATCTGTCAGTATAAATGATAGTATTATAACTGTCCAGTGGCAAGATATGTAGAGGAGCGGGGTACTCCTGTTCATACTGGAGAAATTCTTGTGTCTGAAGCCTGGGGTCAAACACATAATCAACATCAGTGGCGGTCAGAAACGTTGCCCATTGAATCCAGCGTGGATGTAATGCCTTAGCGTTCGGAATGCTCGCTTTAGTGACAGCCTCTAAGGCCGGCACCAGGGAGACAACAATAATGCGTTTCTCCTGGGCAAGTGGCCTCTCCTTTATGACGGCCATCTTTACCGCTGTCAGAATCTTCTCTGTAGGTGCAAAACGTTTTTCAGCATTTGAGTATAAGTGTGATTTATATGCTATCGGCACTGTGTCACCCTCATTAAAGGTGACATAAGTAAACCCAAGGGCACCAGCAATTATTCTGATGACCAAATTAGTTTTATTGTCACGTGTGTGTAAGTGTTTCGCTTCCAGCATGTCCCGTTGTATGTCCCTAAGGATGTGTGCGTGTTCAATCGTCCATCGTCTGCTAGAAAAATTGGGCTGAATTAAGTCATAAAGTGGCTTGATGCGTTCTGCATAATCTGGAATGTATGTTCTGCCAAAATTGAAGAAACCCAGTAATGACTGTAATTTCTTAAGTGTGTTCGGAGGCTGTAATTGAGCACACTTTTCTAGGAAGTGCGGGGCCAGGCTCTTCCCCTCGTTTGATATCTCATATCCCAGGAACAATACACTAAGAAAGGCTATCTTGCTTTTCTTAAAATTAAATTTATAACCGAGTTCTGCAAATCCCAAAATGATCCGATCGACCCTCGCAAGATGAATGTCGAGGGTGTCGTCAGTGAGATAGATATCATCCACATAGGACAATGCATCGTAATCAAGCTCGTGCAAAATTGATGTTACACGGGCTGAAAACTGTCCTGGGCTATTTTATAGCCTTGGGGTAAACGACAAAAGTGTTTCTGAGAGCCAAATGAAAATGCACTTAGGTCCCTACTTTCATGTGCTAAATTCTGGCAGAAAAACCCATTACATATATCCAATGTAGTTTTATATTTTTTACGCACTATATTGTTTATCAGTGTTGTGCTGTGTGAATTTTGTATAACATATGTGCGTGTATGACTATTTAAGTGTCTATAATCAACCACTATTCTATATGAATGATCTGGTTTTGCAACGGGAAATAATGGATTATTCATCGCCGATGTACAGGGCTCAATCACTCCCTGGGACTCAAGTTGTGACAGTATCTCCGTCACCGGAGCTTTTGCATCATGTTTAACAGGGTATTGTGGCTGTGGTTGGGGTGTAGACCGGACGGGAATAACATGACAAGGAGAGTCCTTGTCCCAACCTACAAGATTACGGTATAATGCAGATGCTTGCGCTAAAGCCCATTCAACAGCATAGGCTTTCTTATCTGCCTCTGGAACAAGATTGGAGAAAGAAGGCAAAATGAAATCTTCCCCATGCGGGAGCTTGAGGACGTGTTCAGGGGGCCAGTCTCTCTCAGCCAATAGGATATCACTAGTAAGTTCATCCCAAAATATTACACTAATAATTCGTTCCACGTCCCCCTCTATCTGAATTGTTAAATCATAAACCCTATCGGGTGGGAGAACGCGGCCATCCGCCGTCTCAACTGCGGTGTAATCGCTAGTTGCTGTCGCATCCAGATGATCTTTCAGACTCTGGCGACATATCGTGACCTCTGCTGCGCTGTCCAACAGAGTCACGGCCCACTTCTTGTTCCTCAACAGTGTTCTCAATACTACTGGCATTTTTAACTGTCAGTGCTGCCACTTTCTTCTTTTTAAACTGTGGCTTTTGCTGAGGAGTCTTTTCTTCTTTTTTAATGGTAGACTGTGGCGAGTCTTATTTGTCTTTCACGTATTCCGGACGTCGATCTTGACGGCCCCCTCTCTCGCTACGTTTATCCGGTGCGTCCTGAAAGGAACAAGAAGGACGCGAATCAGTATATCTGTCAGGAGTTCTAATGTTATCCCTATTTCTGAGATTATACTTCCTTTCGGAGTACTCCGGATGTGGAGAATCAGCTCTTTTATTTCTCCTGTCTTTGAAATCTTTTTGTTTATCCCAGCGCTTTTTAGAGCCCTCTTGTGCCTGCTTTGTACCTTCCTTATGGGTGGCACTTGGTAATTCCAATTTTTTTAGGTTTGGCTCCCAAACTATCCCGTCCTATACTAGTATAGGTATCGGAAATTATTTTCGGTAGCTGTCTCTCTTGTTCCACATTTGGAGTTTCCCGGAGATGCTGGCGTATCGCCAGTGCCACCACTTCCACTTTAATATTACTTAGTATTATCGAGGAGACTGCGTCAAAGTTAAGCATCAATTTCATCCCCAGATCCAGGGCCGGTGCAGCTCCATGCTCATTTTGTGTTTGTTTTAACACTTCCGGTAAATTGGCAAGTGTAGGGGTACCATGTGTGGTAGTATAAACAGCAGCGAAGACTGTACCCCATGTGGCACATTCATCCACCGAGGGAACCATCCCAAACGGCAAGCACATAGTGAGCAGTCTATGTTTTTCCTGTGGCCCCGTATGGGGGAACACAGCTTCCAGCTGATTTGTTTTCTGGGCAATCCAGAACGGTATTTTTTCCCGTTCCGTGGGCACTTTACCCATAATAGTATGCACTGTTTGTGGATTAATCCCAGTAGCCAATTGATATCCACCAGCTACTGGTGGTGCTGGACGCGCTGATGTAGTGTTCAGTGTTCGCATTACGAACTGAACCAATCGTCTATATAATGCCACTAATTCATTATATAGTACTCGTAAATCTGCGATCAGCATATTCTGTATGCCTGGGTGAGGTGTATATGTGGCAAACATAGGCCATGTAGGGCCCTCATTACTTAAAGGACCTAGCCTCACTCTTCGTAGTACATGTGGTAGGGCGCCTTCAAACCAGTTCTGATGCTCTTGATATGTGAGCGATATTTCATGATACTGGTATGCTTCGTACCGTACAGGTACGTTTGCAATTTCATATGTGTGAAATGTGTGCGTTCTTTGGTCAGCCTCAGTCAAGGTGACCCAACAGTAAAATGTTTCTGTTTGGTATGCTTCAGTTGCCTCTATTATCAGCGTAACATCCCCGCCCTCTTCTGTAAGGCCATGCGCTAATAAATGTTGTGTAAGTGCATGTCTAGCATTTGCAGAAATGTCTATAGTATTAGTCATAGTTGTTTAGAGAAACGGAACACCAAAAATAGGGGAAGTTTTTCCTTTTTATGAGTTCGAGCTCGAACAACCTACAGCTTAATTAGGTGTTACCTGTTCAGCCGAGGAGGATTCTCCCAAAGACCACGGACGTCTCCGTATACTGGTACTTAGGGTACCTGTTGTCTGTGAGACAGTGATAGTCAGGGTAACCGTAAATTAGTGCCTAAACACCATCGTTGGTGGCACCATGTCGTAGTTTGGACTCTTGCTCTGAGCAAGACTGCTGGTCTCAGGATGACAGTACTTTCGTTTGTAGGTGACTAAGGGGGTCATTCTGACCCTGGTGGTCATCGACCGCCAGGGTCGACGACCACGGAAGCACCGCCAACAGGCTGGCGGTGCTTCCTTGTGTATTCCGACTGCGGCTGTGAAGCCACGGTCGCCCAGCCGGGTCCGGCGGTTTCCTGCCGGATTACCCCCGGCTGGGAGAATCCTCCATGGCGGCGCTGCTTGCAGCGCCGCCATGGGGATTCCGACCCCCTTCCCGCCAGCCTGTTTCTGGCGGTTTTCACCGCCAGAACCAGGATGGCGGAAACGGGTGTCGTGGGGCCCCTGGGGGCCCCTGCACTGCCCATGCCACTGGCATGGGCAGTGCAGGGGCCCCCTAACAGGGCCCCAGAAAGATTTTCACTGTCTACTGCCGCCGGATAAACTCGGAATGAAGTCTCTTCCTACAACTAGTTGTAACGTTGTCCAAACCTTACCGGCTCACTAGCAGTACCTCACCAGAAACACAATAGTAAAAGGTGATTTGTAGCAGTCGCTTACGCATGGACTCAAAGTAAGATATCTCAGGGTTGTCGTGGTTAAACGGAAATTACCCTTTTCTCACAGATATATTATGTCTCATACAAACAAAGGCAATAACACAGATGCAGTGAAGTTATAATAGTTTTTATTTAACATAACTGCAATTTGCGATAAGTTGCATGAACTGCAATGATTAGGATAATGAATATACCAAGCAACAGTATTGTGAAGAAGAGAGTCAGGGTTATAAAGACCCCCACCATTTTTGCAATATGTGAAAGAAATATATATATATATGTATGAGATGGAATATGCCCTAATTTCCTAATAAGAATAGGCCTAACCTCCTACCTAAAGGAGAGCTGGGTTTGCTAAACCTAATCTGCCAAAGCCGTGTCCATGAGAGGAGCCCCCAACCCTCGTTACCTTGGAATGAGGTCTCTATCCCAGACTCCGCAGGGACTCGAAGACTGGGTCAGCGTCAAGACGACTGCAGCATCGGTATCAGCGATGGTGGCGATGCCCTCTGGTCGGAATCCCTCTGATTATCTGTCTGAAGTGTGATGTATTTATACAGATCTACAAGGTCCCCTGACGTAGGTGTATTTCAAAACAATAGATAACAGGCATGCTTGGGACGGCAATTAATATCAACAATCCCTCGAAAGTATAGAGAGGGAAAATCCCTAAGTGTGAACACATACTGTTTGTTTGTCTTTTGTGCTTGATCTTGACGCCTTGGCGCAGTGACACTGACAATAAAACTCATAACAAGTGGCCTAACTATAAACAAGGCAGCCATCTTAGAGGAAATAAATAATTAAATGAGCTAAGACAGCAAGCTAAGTAGGTTAAAAGTCACTAGGTGACGGGGGCACGAGTTTACAAGCCTACGGCTAAGCTAACTCCTGTTATCCCATTAAAACAAACTAGGATTCACTACAACTGCTTGTCTCCTTTGTAAAGTGCATGCAGGTACAGTATGACAGAGTCTGGTGAACACTGACTGTAGAGCAGATTGTCGGGCCTTACATTTGGTCCCAAATAAAGATTTACTCTTTGGCGATAGACACGAACCAGCAATCAAATTGGAACTTGCGCTTCTACAGCCATATGAATTACATTCCTTACTCATCAGGATTTCAGAGCTGGGAGATATGTGGGCGTTGGCCATGTCTCTTTAAACAGCTCTTGAGAGCATTCGGGATTTCCAATTTCAAAGTGCTTTCTTACTTGCAAGTTCATCACGCACTAGAGCCTTAAAAACAAAAACTGACACAGGTGCCCAAGTTCAGTTCCCTGGAGGCCAAACTAACGATAGAGCTCTTTGGTGGGAAAGGAATCTCCATACTCACACAATACTAAGAGGTGGCCCATTAGTCCCTTGGGGAGGTAATCAGTCAGCACATCACCCGTGAACCCAAGACGGCCCTGCTGGGTACCATGGTGGATGGGTGGGGTCCACCGAGGCTTGTGTACTGGTGGACCTGGGACTCCTGTTAGACAAATGGGACATTACTTTAAGGTAGAAAGAGAGACTAGCACCAGCAGTAAATGAGTGGCTCAGGGGCATGGATCAATGCTAAATAGGACATGAAACGGTATAGTGGGGGCAGGGCTTTAACAGAAACTATTCTCGAATTTGGGGACCATGGAATAGTTATTATGGCGAGATAAGAATGCAGGGGCTATCCGCTTAGTCCTCATATCATTGTACTATTGAAGATAACTCCCTGCAGAACAACTGGATTACATTACTACTTCATGATCTGCAATATGATACTGTTCATGGAAAGACACCTTTCTGCAAAGTGTGTTGATTGTTTCGTTTTTCGAAAAAAAACACTAATAAAAACGTTGATAACAAGATGGAAATGAGACCATGTGGTTTTGACACCCTTCATAGGCTCGTGACAAGCTTTGTGATGTCTTTTTTTTATGAAAGGTTATGTTTATTCGTTGACTAAGATGTTGAGTTGACTGATTGGCATTCCAACAAGCAGTGCATAATGTTAGTCTTTACTTCAAGTTGGTCTCTCCTATGCAAGACCTTCAGTGTGTTGTCATCTGACTGTGGATTTTCAATATATTATGGTAGCTAATGCTTCAGGTATTTTACTTCGGGAGCATGTTTACCACAGGTCCTGTCTACCCGTCCAGTTGTTTATCATTAGCAACGTCAGAGTCAAATTATATGTCACCTGTGAACAAACTTTGGCAGACCGAATAGGTCTGGCCTTGGTATGTTGGTGCAAGGGTTATTGTGTTGTTACAAGCATGTTTCACAATATGTCAATTACAAATAAAATAATGGATATCACTCTTTAAGTGGTGTTCTTTTTTCCTGAAAGAAATCATGTTGTTCATATCTGGCCTGCGTTTTATTATTTTGTTTTGTGGGCGCAACAAGAAGATATCACTACCAAATCAAACATGCAAAGTGCATACAGCTAAAATGTCAAGATGTGATTTAAGCACTTTAAGCCACACAAGGAGACAAGAAAGAAATCATCATCTAACTGGCTACTTGAAGTGTAGTCAAAAGAAATAGCTGTTGTTTAATTATTATATAAAAAATATAATGACAACAAACTTTTAACCAGCTTTTTCACTTAAGGAAACTGAACTATTTTTAAGCGGTTGTGAATTATATGCACAAGCTTTGTGCAATCACTCAGGGGCGGCTCCTTCGTTAGGGCAGAGGAGCGTCTCCCCTCCCTCGCCAGCAGGAGCTGCAAACCTTTAGAAATAAATCGATAATAAACACTGTTTATTATTGTTTTATTTTTAAAGGAGTGGGGCCATGGGGGTGACGAGCATTGAGGGGTGTTCACAGAGCACTCTCCTCAGTGCACATGTATGTTTGGCCAGCTGTCTTGGGCCAGCCAAACACACATGCGCACAAGGTCTCTCTCCAACTCGGCATTGTGTTGCCGAGTTGAAGAGAGCCAGCCCAGGCTCCCAGTCTGCGCCCAGCCAGGGCACTCCAGCCAACCATAACGCTGCTCTGAGCAGTGTCATGATTGGCGCAGGGCACGCTGGGAGCCTGAAGTGCGGTGGCGGTGCGGCAGCGGTGACTAGGTAAGTTTAATTGTTTTTTTTGTTTTTTATATTAGATTTGTTGTGCTTACCCCTGGCCCCGCCATGCCAGTTTGCTGAGTTGTCAGCCGCAACTGCAATCACTCAAAGTGAAGAGAGTCCATTGATAAAGTCGGTTAAACCAGATACTCATGCCATATCCTGGGCAAGCGAAAACAAAATGTGAATGACAATTTAATAGACCAAAGAATGAAGCCTGCTGACCAAATGCTCCTCTTTTATATTCTGTATGAAAGTTTTGTGAAAAACGTTGTTCTGGAGAGACAACTAAAACTTTCTCAGAGGCCAGACTTCATTGTGACAGATTATAACTAAACCTACGTTTCCTTAAAACATCTAAGTGCATCAATTAGAGACAGAGCCATTATATACTGTTTTTGAAATGTGATTTTGCTATACTTTCCTATGGTGCCACAGGGGCATAGCCTTCATTTGAGTAAGAAAAATTGATCCACCTGTCTATTGGTTGGGTAGTAAACACAACCATACTTGTGAAGTGAATTCCTCAGATCCTTGAGTCCCAGTGCACTGCACATGATGCACCCTGAAAGAGGCAACTCTATTGTTACAAAACGTATTCTGAAAAAGTTATGGAACTTACAAATCCTACTGCTGACCAAGTCAAGTCAACTTTATAAATCTGTATAAATCTTGCAGAAACAGACAATAGAACGTTCTCAACAGTGGATCAGCTCTTGAGTTGGTCAAAATTATACTCAACGAAAGGAGAAGACAGTGGATGTACAAGTCTATGGTTGTGAAATTTGCATTAAGTGTAACCCAGGTCTTGAAAATCCTGAAAAAACACCTCTTTTTCTATATTACTCAAGGAGCCCACTGCACACTAATTATACAAGTTGTTTAACATATGGGCATGGCCAAGATGGCAGCTGCAATGGACTCTTTGTAAAGAACTCAGTGTCCAGCCTGATCAAAATCCTCTGTTTATCCTGCCTATCCAGCCCTAAAAACCCTGGGAACTGATGTTAATACTCCCTCTATGGTCGGACGACCTTGCTGGGGGTGGCGGATTGCTTGAGGTGCTGCCACTCCCAGTGACGAAGACACATCGATGATCGATATGGTGGGCCTACTATATAATTGTCCACACTGTGGCCTTGCATTAATGCGGGGACACCATGCCTAGCCTGTTGGAGCCCATTGTGGAGTTGCATGAGGGGGCAGAGGTGCCCGACCCTCCGCTGCTGCCTCACCGAGAAGCGCTCCCTCTCCAGTGCAGACTACTGAGCCACCTGGGCCACCATGTGGCATCGTACCACAGAGATTAGCAGAGGACCGAGATTATTTCTTCTTTCCTGCACGGCTGAGATAGTGGCTGCCTGTTCGAGTCGGGACCTGCACCATTATGCCCAGCTCTACTTACTCTGTGTTTGCCACCGGCTGGTGCTGCAGCCCCCGGGGCAGCCCTAAACTACGAAGCAAGTACTGCGACACGTGACTGAGAAAGCCCAATCCTCACCTGCCACGAGTTGAAACTGTGCTGGCCACAGTACTGCCAGCTGGAACTGTGGCCCTAGGCTGTGAGAGGGGCGCTGCGAGGAAGCAGCGGCCAGGGCGCACCTGCTGTCCAGTCTTGTGCTGGGGACTGTGACGGTGCCATGAGCCTTGAAGGTGTGATTGTGCCTGGGGCGACCGTGGAGTGCCACCTCTGTAGACTAAGCCAATCCACTGGCCTGGGATTCGTGAAATTGATCTGTGCCTTGTACTCGAGCCCTGTAGCCAGAGTCAAGATGGGCAGTATGATATCCGATGCCTTCCTGATAGGCAGTGGCACCAGGCACGGTTGCCCACTCTTACCAGTGCTATTTGCGATAGCTATGGAGCCCCTTGCCTGTCAGCTGCGCCTTCATGCCCAGCGTTGGGGGATTCCCAAATTTAATACCTACCACATTTTGTTCCTTTACCCTCGTGATGAGCTGATAATTCTGTGTAATGGTGAGGCCTCCTTGCCAAGAATGATGGCCCTATTGAATACCTTTGGAACCATATCTGCAGGTAAACTGGACGAATTCCTGCCTGTTTCCTCTCGCACATGTTCCACTTCATCTCAGAGCTGCGCTTCTGAACCATTGCCTACAATGGTGTCACAACTCATCAAATACCTGGGGATACATATATATCTTTCCAATGATGACCTTAAGGTGGTGGTGGTGTGGTGGGTGCGCTCGACCATTGGAATTTGGCCCTTCCACAGCCACTATCCTCTGGAATTTGGATGTGTGCCCTTGAGCAGGTGAAAGAAGTCTCTCGCAACCCCAGATCATGTTTTACCCAGTTCAGTTCTCTCCACCAGGCACATTTATCCACCCATTGCCTCAAGCATATGTTTCCCACAACTGCTCTGGAATGTCAATGCTGTGGATTGCTGGAAGCAGGGTTCTACCACATGGTGTGGGGATGCCTGCCCCCCGCAGCAAACTTGCCAAGGGAAAACAGCTACAGCGGCAGACCTGGCCCATCACTCACTGTGCCCCACCCCGAATCCATTCTTCTTGGACTGCACCCCAGGACTTAAGGGGACAAACACCTGCATAAATTCGTAGATCTAGCATTTGTGCTATTCAAGAGGCTAGTAGCAATGGAGTGGAAAGCTCCTGCACCACCTGATGCCTCTCAATGGCTCCAAAATCTGTTGCAGTGGGCGCGAGCAGTGTGAGTGTACTACAATCATTGAGGGAGAGAGGACTACCCCACACGGGCAGTGAAAGGTCAGACGTGTTCGTGGTACACATTGAAGCAAATAACTACACCCAACCGCTTTGAAAGGGCTGCTCTACATTATTGGCTCGCTGAAAACCGTGCCTACCGACCTCACCCAAGTCGTGTTTGGTACAATTCAATCACTGCAACAGCTAGCCCCTGACTCTGATTTAATGAACGGTTTAAGTAGTAGACACTGTTATGTGACTCCCTTCATTCGGCTGGTGTCCCTCCCTTTTATCCCCCCCTGCATAGAGGGGCTGCTCCCACCTCCCTACCACATATGTACCTGAGATCACCTCCTCCCTTGCTCTCAATCTCTCAGCACATGCTAACACATTACACGTACTCCTAAAGGGTCTGATTTGTTTGGTTTGACTTATGCACATTGTGTATGTGCTTATTTCTACTTATGTAACTTGCTTATTGATTTTAGAATGTTAGACTTCTCCCCCTGCCTCCACGAGCCTATGTTGTTGATCGTTTTGTGAAACAATAAAAACAGATTAAAATAAAAGTTATGTACCATATTTGCATGAAGTAATTGGTGTACAGCCTATCATGCTGGTATTTTGCTCTTAATGTTACCAATATTGTCCCTCATTACAACCTTGGCGGGCAGCTGAGGCCACCCGCCAAGGTTGTACCGCCGAGCGGCCACCAATGCGGCCGCACTCCCGCCGGCCCAGTGGGGATGTCGGCCGCAACATGGGAGCCGGCTCCTAATGGAGCTGGTGGTGTTGTGGCCGTGCGACGGGTGCAGCTGCACCCGTCGCGCTTTTCACTGTCTGCTGTGCAGACAGTGAAAAGCAGTGTTGGGCTGTGCCTGGGGGGGCCTGCACTGCCCATGCCAAGTGCATAGGCAGTGCAGGGGTCCCGGCAGTGCAACCGCGGCGCTTCTGCTGCGGTCGTAATCCGCAAGATTGTACCGCCAGCCTGTTTTCAGTGTCTGTAATGTCCAACCCAGCTGCAAGATGGAACGTAGCTGTGTTTGCCCATGGTATAACCGGGACAAGTCAGTCTGAGTGATATCAATAACAGATGACACTATATTTGATAGTGAATAAATCCTGTTGGACAGCGTGTTCATGCCATTGTCGACAACAGCTAATGTTTTTTCCAAATTCTCCTTATCTAGTTGCCTTAAACGTGCAGCAGCCTCAATCTAGGAAAGTTTCCAAATTTCATTATACATAGCATATAAAAACCGTTTCGAGCGTTGTTTCCTAGGACCGAACAGGAAATCCTGTAAGTCTATACTGTCAGAAAGAGTGTTCAGGTGTTGCTTAACCGCTGTTAACGTGTTTGTCTGCACCCATTGCTGCCACAGCTTACCCACACTGTATGTTGTAATTATACCTGTATGTTGACCTGATAGAAAGCGAGGGTCAGGCCTGTGAATGGAAAAAACCCCTGAAGAGTTCAAGAAACGCTTTTGACACTCATCAGTGTCGGAGGGCCAAACCAACCACCCGCCGGGACGGGAAAGTGAAGAATTATAGGTACCAGCCTTAACCATTGCATCTAGCCTGTCTTCTGAGACATTAAGAAAGTGTTGCCAATCTTTATACTTTGTCGGAGTAGGGATACTGGGCGTGTTCAGGTCTTTAATTGTCGCTAGCCCCAGACAGGACGTCTGCTCAATAGTGTCATTTAAGAAAATAATTTGCACAGGAATCAGGCAAGCTCGAAACAAAGCCTCCCTACCTTGTATCTGCCAATCTTGTGTTCCCCATACACTTTTCAAATCAATAGTATCTATTCAATATTCTTAACCCTCAATCGAGAGCCAGGAAACAAAGGGATCTGAATAAATTAGTTTCGTATCTGTTAGCAAAAGTTTTCTAATTTGTGCTGGAGGTATTTTAGAATAATACAACTCTGCTTTTTTTGTATCATGCCCAGAAAAGTATGTACATTTTTCGCTGTAATACTTCGGACTCCCCACCTGTGGTGTCGAACAGTGTTCCCATTGTATATAGTTCAAGAGAGGCCTATATCTAGTTGCATGGTGTAGGTAGTGATGTCCCCAATTGTTATAGCAGAACATTTCCCCATAATTCATTGTATAATCATATACATCATCACTTCCAAAAGAGGAATAGTCCTTCATTTCAGCTAGCATTGAATCAACTGTGTGGACATCCCAATCATCAGAGACAACATTAGGTGTAATAACATCAGACATTGAAATTTTGAACACGTATGGTATTTGAATTATCTCTGTAGGCCCGTATATATCGAATGGAACTTTGTCCCACACAATCCCATCAGTAATTGGTATAGCTGTAATATTGACAGGGGACAAATCACGTCGGACCTTATGTGAAGAATGATGTGGTGTTAAGATTTCATCAACAGGCTCCACAGAGGAGCGATCAGCCATATAGTGACCATTAATCAGTAAAAAGAAAACAGTCACAAAACCAATCCATAAAAATAATGCAATAAATGTCAAACAGAACCATAGATAGTTCCATGGGTAGATCAAATAGTTCTTTTTAAGCCATCGATACAGCTTACTACTTTCAGAAATTTTGTCAATCACAGCTGAGGATGAATCCGAAGAAAAATCATCAATGTCAATGAAATAGCCAGAGGAAGTCTCTGCAAACACAGGACCCGCTGAATTTTGATCCACCGTTCGTGGAGGTTCTTGATAGACAACGTCATTAGTCGTGGAAGTGTTCGTGTAAAATACAGCCAAATCCTGAAGCGGGGTGGTCACGAAGTTGTTACTGGAACCAACAAAAGTTCATTTTCCACCCTCCCCGTGGTCGAGGAAGTGTCTGGAACAGCAGTTGACATAGTTGCATAATCAGTAGTAGTGATATTCATCCTAGTATGTAGATGGATGTCCTGTTGGGTAGTGAGTGGGGATCGGGAACTACCCAAGGGACCTCTTGGTCTACTGTGAAGAATCGGCCACATGGTGTCATTTGATGTCATCAATGGAGATGAATCTGTTCGATTTAAAACCAGACAATGGTGGAAGGATGACAGTCCTGGTTCCTTTTATTCCCAAGACCTGTACAGGTGCTCTGTATGATGGACCAAACTCTTTTTTCACAGCGATCTTCTCACGAACCAGATCCCCAACGTTAGGAATCCAGCCAGTCGAAGTTTTCGCCATTTCCCTTATTCCTAAGGTGGCAGCACTTGTAGATGATTTATCATCACGAAATTGTTGAAGCTCCTGTAAAACAGTGAGACGTTCTTTTATGTCAAATGGTGTTTCTGCTGCCACCATACCAGGGGCATCAAGACCAGGGACATACATAGGTATCCCAAAGAGAACCTCATATGGAGACTTTCCCCCCAAGGACCGTCTTGGCATATTATTCAGTGCTCTCTGGACCCCATATAAGTGATGTAACCAACTGCGGCCTGAACCTAATACTCGAGCTGTTAAGGACTGCTTTAGATCACGATTCCGCCTCTCCACGACCGAATTTCCCTCGGGATGGTATGGTGAGGAGTAATGGAGTTCAACACCCATCGTTCTCATGGTGTCCCTGAAAGCTTTAGAGGCAAATGCAGGGCCCTGGTCCGAATGGAATGCTGCAACTGCATATGTACCGATAAAGATCAGCAAATCTTTTATAACAGTCCGGGCGTCAGCCGACCGCTGTGGCCATACCCACAGGAATCTAGAACAGGAATCCACAGCCACTAAAATATATTTGGATGCACCATCAGGCTGTAAGGGACCACAATGGTCTAGGTACACGCACTGGAGTGGCTTGTCTGACACTAAGAGGGATGTCTACGGAGGGCGTTTGATATTTGAGCCCTTAATCTGCTGACAAATGTCACAGCAAAGGACATACTGTTTAGTCCGTCTGCATAGACCAGGCCACCAGTATCGTTGCTGTAGAATTGTGATTGTGGCCTGTATACCAGCATGTGCAGAAGCGACACCCTCATGTGCGGCTGTAGTCAGCTCTACTCTGTGGTCTTCATTGGGGATTACGCGATCACCAACTCCAGGAATTGTTGCATAAGCAACATTCTGTGCACTGATATGGTAAGTATAGTTCGTAGGGTATCCTTTCGGAAGGGTCTTGCCAGCAGCCGAAGCTTTAACGGCAACCAGTATTTCACTATCCAACCTCGTCCGAGATCGAGTCACTGCAGCCACAGAAGCCGTAGCTACTGATGCTTTGGCTGCTTCATCAGCCAATGTATTGCCGGCAACGTGTATTTCTACACGTTGGTGTCCTAATGTATGTACTACATGGACACTTGGTAGGTTATCCTTAAGATCAGCCACCCTTCCCCACAACATTTTGTGTTTAATGGTGTTCCCTTTAGAATCTCTAAACCTGTTCAGTTTCCAATAATTGAGATATTCATTGTATGACTGGACGCAGTAATATGAATCACAGACGATCAAAGTCTGTGTTCCTGGCTCATAATGTTCGAGCGCTAGAAGAAGAGCCTTAGCTCGGCCAACTGGGCTGTGCAGTCCCCTAAGGTCTGAGTGTAGGTATTGTGAGGATGGAAAACTCCGTCCTCCATTATCCCGCACATGGCTGCGCCAGCTGCCGAGTATTGATGTTTAGTACCTACAGCCGGTTGTGCCGATCCGTCAGTATAAATGATAGTATTATAACTGTCCAGTGGCAAGATATGTAGAGGAGCGGGGTACTCCTGTTCATACTGGAGAAATTCTTGTGTCTGAAGCCTGGGGTCAAACACATAATCAACATCAGTGGCGGTCAGAAACGTTGCCCATTGAATCCAGCGTGGATGTAATGCCTTAGCGTTCGGAATGCTCGCTTTAGTGACAGCCTCTAAGGCCGGCACCAGGGAGACAACAATAATGCGTTTCCCCTGGGCAAGTGGCCTCTCCTTTATGACGGCCATCTGAACCGCTGTCAGAATCTTCTCTGTAGGTGCAAAACGTTTTTCAGCATTTGAGTATAAGTGTGATTTATATGCTATCGGCACTGTGTCACCCTCATTAAAGGTGACATAAGTAAACCCAAGGGCACCAGCAATTATTCTGATGACCAAATTAGTTTTATTGTCACGTGTGTATAAGTGTTTCGCTTCCAGCATGTCCCGATGTGTGCGTGTTCAATCGTCCATCGTCTGCTAGAAAAATTGGGCTGAATTAAGTCATAAAGTGGCTTGATGCGTTCTGCATAATCTGGAATGTATGTTCTGCCAAAATTAAAGAAACCCAGTAATGACTGTAATTTCTTAAGTGTGTTCGGAGGCTGTAATTGAGCACACTTTTCTAGGAAGTGCGGGGCCAGGCTCTTCCCCTCGTTTGATATCTCATATCCCAGGAACAATATACTAAGAAAGGCTATCTTGCTTTTCTTAAAATTAAATTTATAACCGAGGTCTGCAAATCCCAAAATGATCCGATCGACCCTCGCAAGATGAATGTCGAGGGTGTCGTCAGTGAGATAGATATCATCCACATAGGACAATGCATCGTAATCAAGCTCGTGCAAAATTGATGTTACACGGGCTGAAAACAGTCCTGGGCTATTTTTATAGCCTTGGGGTAAACGACAAAAGTGTTTCTGAGAGCCAAATAAAAATGCACTTAGGTCCCTACTTTCATGTGCTAAATTCTGGCAGAAAAACCCATTACATATATCAAATGTAGTTTTATATTTTTTACGCACTATATTGTTTATCAGTGTTGTGCTGTGTGAATTTTGTATAGCATATTTGCGTGTATGACTATTTAAGTGTCTATAATCAACCACTATTCTATATGAATGATCTGGTTTTGCAACGGGAAATAATGGATTATTCATCGCCGATGTACAGGGCTCAATCACTCCCTGGGACTCAAGTTGTGACAGTATCTCCGTCACCGGAGCTTTTGCATCATGTTTAACAGGGTATTGTGGCTGTGGTTGGGGTGTAGACCGAACGGGAATAACATGACAAGGAGAGTCCTTGTCCCAACCTACAAGATTACGGTATAATGCAGATGCCTGCGCTAAAGCCCATTCAACAGCATAGGCTTTCTTATCTGCCTCTGGAACAAGATTGGAGAAAGAAGGCAAAATGAAATCTTCCCCATGCGGGAGCTTGAGGACGTGTTCAGGGGGCCAGTCTCTCTCAGCCAATAGGATATCACTAGTAAGTTCATCCCAAAATATTACACTAATAATTCGTTCCATGTCCCCCTCTATCTGAATTGTTAAATCATAAACCCTATCGGGTGGGAGAACGCGGCCATCCGCCGTCTCAACTGCGGTGTAATCGCTAGTTGCTGTCGCATCCAGATGATCTTTCAGACTCTGGCGACATATCGTGACCTCTGCTGCGCTGTCCAACAGAGTCACGGCCCACTTCTTGTTCCTCAACAGTGTTCTCAATACTACTGGCATTTTTAACTGTCAGTGCTGCCACTTTCTTCTTTTTAAACTGTGGCTTTTGCTGAGGAGTCTTTTCTTCTTTTTTAATGGTAGACTGTGGCGAGTCTTTTTTGTCTTTCACGTATTCCGGACGTCGATCTTGACGGCCCCCTCTCTCGCTACGTTTATCCGGTGCGTCCTGAAAGGAACAAGAAGGACGCGAATCAGTATATCTGTCAGGAGTTCTAATGTTATCCCTATTTCTGAGATTATACCTCCTTTCGGAGTACTCCGGATGTGGAGAATCAGCTCTTTTATTTCTCCTGTCTTTTAAATCTTTTTGTTTATCCCAGCGCTTTTTAGAGCCCTCTTGTGCCTACTTTGTACCTTCCTTATGGGTGGCACTTGGTAATTCCAATTTTTTTAGGTTTGGCTCCCAAACTATCCCGTCCCATACTAGTATAGGTATCGGAAATTATTTTCGGTAGCTGTCTCTCTTGTTCCACATTTGGAGTTTCCCGGAGATGCTGGCGTATCGCCAGTGCCACCACTTCCACTTTAATATTACTTAGTATTATCGAGGAGACTGCGTCAAAGTTAAGCATCAATTTCATCCCCAGATCCAGGGCCGGTGCAGCCCCATGCTCATTTTGTGTTTGTTTTAACACTTCCGGTAAATTGGCAAGTGTAGGGGTACCATGTGTGGTAGTATAAACAGCAGCGAAGACTGTACCCCATGTGGCACATTCATCCACCGAGGGAACCATTCCAAACGGCAAGCACATAGTGAGCAGTCTATGTTTTTCCTGTGGCCCCGTATGGGGGAACACAGCTTCCAGCTGATTTGTTTTCTGGGCAATCCAGAACGGTATTTTTTCCCGTTCCGTGGGCACTTTACCCATAATAGTATGCACTGTTTGTGGATTAATCCCAGTAGCCAATTGATATCCACCAGCTACTGGTGGTGCTGGACGCGCTGATGTAGTGTTCAGTGTTCGCATTACGAACTGAACCAATCGTCTATATAATGCCACTAATTCATTATATAGTACTCGTAAATCTGCGATCAGCATATTCTGTATGCCTGGGTGAGGTGTATATGTGGCAAACATAGGCCATGTAGGGCCCTCATTACTTAAAGGACCTAGCCTCACTCTTCGTAGTACATGTGGTAGGGCGCCTTCAAACCAGTTCTGATGCTCTTGATATGTGAGCGATATTTCATGATACTGGTATGCTTTGTACCGTACAGGTACGTTTGCAATTTCATATGTGTGAAATGTGTGCGTTCTTTGGTCAGCCTCAGTCAAGGTGACCCAACAGTAAAATGTTTCTGTTTGGTATGCTTCAGTTGCCTCTATTATCAGCGTAACATCCCCGCCCTCTTCTGTAAGGCCATGCGCTAATAAATGTTGTGTAAGTGCATGTCTAGCATTTGCAGAAATGTCTATAGTATTAGCCATAGTTGTTTAGAGAAACGGAACACCAAAAATAGGGGAAGTTTTTCCTTTTTATGAGTTCGAGCTCGAACAACCTACAGCTTAATTAGGTGTTACCTGTTCAGCCGAGGAGGATTCTCCCAAAGACCACGGACATCTCCGTATACTGGTACTTAGGGTACCTGTTGTCTGTGAGACAGTGATAGTCAGGGTAACCGTAAATTAGTGCCTAAACACCATCGTTGGTGGCGCCATGTCGTAGTTTGGACTCTTGCTCTGAGCAAGACTGCTGGTCTCAGGATGACAGTACTTTCGTTTGTAGGTGACTAAGGGGGTCATTCTGACCCTGGTGGTCATCGACCGCCAGGGTCGACGACCACGGAAGCACCGCCAACAGGCTGGCGGTGCTTCCTTGTGTATTCCGACTGCGGCTGTGAAGCCACGGTCGCCCAGCCGGGTCCGGCGGTTTCCTGCCGGATTACCCCCGGCTGGGAGAATCCTCCATGGCGGCGCTGCTTGCAGCGCCGCCATGGGGATTCCGACCCCCTTCCCGCCAGCCTGTTTCTGGCGGTTTTCACCGCCAGCACCAGGATGGTGGAAACTGGTGTCGTGGGGCCCCTGGGGGCCCCTGCACTGCCCATGCCACTGGCATGGGCAGTGCAGGGGCCCCCTAACAGGGCCCCAGAAAGATTTTCACTGTCTGCATTGCCAAGTGGCGGTTCCCGTTTGGATGGCGGCTACTGCCGCCGGCCAAACTCGGAATGAAGTCTCTTCCTACAACTAGTTGTAACGTTGTCCGAACCTTACCGGCTCACTAGCAGTAGCTCACCAGAAACACAATAGTATAAGGTGATTTGTAGCAGTCGCTTACGCATGGACTCAAAGTAAGATATCTCAGGGTTGTCGTGGTTAAACGGAAATTACCCTTTTCTCACAGATATATTATGTCTCATACAAACAAAGGCAATAACACAGATGCAGTGAAGTTATAATAGTTTTTATTTAACATAACTGCAATTTGCGATAAGTTGCATGAACTGCAATGATTAGGATAATGAATATACCAAGCAACAGTATTGTGAAGAAGAGAGTCAGGGTTATAAAGACCCCCACCATTTTTGCAATATGTGAAAGAAATATATATATATATGTATGAGATGGAATATGCCCTAATTTCCTAATAAGAATAGGCCTAACCTCCTACCTAAAGGAGAGCTGGGTTTGCTAAACCTAATCTGCCAAAGCCGTGTCCATGAGAGGAGCCCCCAACCCTCGTTACCTTGGAATGAGGTCTCTATCCCAGACTCCGCAGGGACTCGAAGACTGGGTCAGCGTCAAGACGACTGCAGCATCGGTATCAGCGATGGTGGCGATGCCCTCTGGTCGGAATCCCTCTGATTATCTGTCTGAAGTGTGATGTATTTATACAGATCTACAAGGTCCCCTGACGTAGGTGTATTTCAAAACAATAGATAACAGGCATGCTTGGGACGGCAATTAATATCAACAATCCCTCGAAAGTATAGAGAGGGAAAATCCCTAAGTGTGAACACATACTGTTTGTTTGTCTTTTGTGCTTGATCTTGACGCCTTGGCGCAGTGACACTGACAATAAAACTCATAACAAGTGGCCTAACTATAAACAAGGCAGCCATCTTAGAGGAAATAAATAATTAAATGAGCTAAGACAGCAAGCTAAGTAGGTTAAAAGTCACTAGGTGACGGGGGCACGAGTTTACAAGCCTACGGCTAAGCTAACTCCTGTTATCCCATTAAAACAAACTAGGATTCACTACAACTGCTTGTCTCCTTTGTAAAGTGCATGCAGGTACAGTATGACAGAGTCTGGTGAACACTGACTGTAGAGCAGATTGTCGGGCCTTACATTTGGTCCCAAATAAAGATTTACTCTTTGGCGATAGACACGAACCAGCAATCAAATTGGAACTTGCGCTTCTACAGCCATATGAATTACATTCCTTACTCATCAGGATTTCAGAGCTGGGAGATATGTGGGCGTTGGCCATGTCTCTTTAAACAGCTCTTGAGAGCATTCGGGATTTCCAATTTCAAAGTGCTTTCTTACTTGCAAGTTCATCACGCACTAGAGCCTTAAAAACAAAAACTGACACAGGTGCCCAAGTTCAGTTCCCTGGAGGCCAAACTAACGATAGAGCTCTTTGGTGGGAAGGGAATCTCCATACTCACACAATACTAAGAGGTGGCCCATTAGTCCCTTGGGGAGGTAATCAGTCAGCACATCACCCGTGAACCCAAGACGGCCCTGCTGGGTACCATGGTGGATGGGTGGGTTCCACCGAGGCTTGTGTACTGGTGGACCTGGGACTCCTGTTAGACAAATGGGACATTACTTTAAGGTAGAAAGAGAGACTAGCACCAGCAGTAAATGAGTGGCTCAGGGGCATGGATCAATGCTAAATAGGACATGAAACGGTATAGTGGGGGCAGGGCTTTAACAGAAACTATTCTCGAATTTGGGGACCATGGAATAGTTATTATGGCGAGATAAGAATGCAGGGGCTATCCGCTTAGTCCTCATATCATTGTACTATTGAAGATAACTCCCTGCAGAACAACTGGATTACATTACTACTTCATGATCTGCAATATGATACTGTTCATGGAAAGACACCTTTCTGCAAAGTGTGTTGATTGTTTCGTTTTTCGAAAAAAAACACTAATAAAAACGTTGATAACAAGATGGAAATGAGACCATGTGGTTTTGACACCCTTCATAGGCTCGTGACAAGCTTTGTGATGTCTTTTTTTTATGAAAGGTTATGTTTATTCGTTGACTAAGATGTTGAGTTGACTGATTGGCATTCCAACAAGCAGTGCATAATGTTAGTCTTTACTTCAAGTTGGTCTCTCCTATGCAAGAACTTCAGTGTGTTGTCATCTGACTGTGGATTTTCAATATATTATGGTAGCTAATGCTTCAGGTATTTTACTTCGGGAGCATGTTTACCACAGGTCCTGTCTACCCGTCCAGTTGTTTATCATTAGCAACGTCAGAGTCAAATTATATGTCACCTGTGAACAAACTTTGGCAGACCGAATAGGTCTGGCCTTGGTATGTTGGTGCAAGGGTTATTGTGTTGTTACAAGCATGTTTCACAATATGTCAATTACAAATAAAATAATGGATATCACTCTTTAAGTGGTGTTCTTTTTTCCTGAAAGAAATCATGTTGTTCATATCTGGCCTGCGTTTTATTATTTTGTTTTGTGGGCGCAACAAGAAGATATCACTACCAAATCAAACATGCAAAGTGCATACAGCTAAAATGTCAAGATGTGATTTAAGCACTTTAAGCCACACAAGGAGACAAGAAAGAAATCATCATCTAACTGGCTACTTGAAGTGTAGTCAAAAGAAATAGCTGTTGTTTAATTATTATATAAAAAATATAATGACAACAAACTTTTAACCAGCTTTTTCACTTAAGGAAACTGAACTATTTTTAAGCGGTTGTGAATTATATGCACAAGCTTTGTGCAATCACTCAGGGGCGGCTCCTTCGTTAGGGCAGAGGAGCGTCTCCCCTCCCTCGCCAGCAGGAGCTGCAAACCTTTAGAAATAAATCGATAATAAACACTGTTTATTATTGTTTTATTTTTAAAGGAGTGGGGCCATGGGGGTGACGAGCATTGAGGGGTGTTCACAGAGCACTCTCCTCAGTGCACATGTATGTTTGGCCAGCTGTCTTGGGCCAGCCAAACACACATGCGCACAAGGTCTCTCTCCAACTCGGCATTGTGTTGCCGAGTTGAAGAGAGCCAGCCCAGGCTCCCAGTCTGCGCCCAGCCAGGGCACTCCAGCCAACCATAACGCTGCTCTGAGCAGTGTCATGAGTGGCGCAGGGCACGCTGGGAGCCTGAAGTGCGGTGGCGGTGCGGCAGCGGTGACTAGGTAAGTTTAATTGTTTTTTTTGTTTTTTATATTAGATTTGTTGTGCTTACCCCTGGCCCCGCCATGCCAGTTTGCTGAGTTGTCAGCCGCAACTGCAATCACTCAAAGTGAAGAGAGTCAATTGATAAAGTTGGTTAAACCAGATACTCATGCCATATCCTGGGCTAGCGAAAACAAAATGTGAATGACAATTTAATAGACCAAAGAATGAAGCCTGCTGACCAAATGCTCCTCTTTTGTATTCTGTATGAAAGTTTTGTGAAAAACGTTGTTCTGGAGAGACAACTAAAACTTTCTCAGAGGCCAGACTTCATTGTGACAGATTATAACTAAACCTACGTTTCCTTAAAACATCTAAGTGCATCAATTAGAGACAGAGCCATTATATACTGTTTTTGAAATGTGATTTTGCGATACTTTCCTATGGTGCCACAGGGGCATAGCCTTCATTTGAGTAAGAAAAATTGATCCACCTGTCTATTGGTTGGGTAGTAAACACAACCATACTTGTGAAGTGAATTCCTCAGATCCTTGAGTCCCAGTGCACTGCACATGATGCACCCTGAAAGAGGCAACTCTATTGTTACAAAACGTATTCTGAAAAAGTTATGGAACTTACAAATCCTACTGCTGACCAAGTCAAGTCAACTTTATAAATCTGTATAAATCTTGCAGAAACAGACAATAGAACGTTCTCAACAGTGGATCAGCTCTTGAGTTGGTCAAAATTATACTCAACGAAAGGAGAAGACAGTGGATGTACAAGTCTATGGTTGTGAAATTTGCATTAAGTGTAACCCAGGTCTTGAAAATCCTGAAAAAACACCTCTTTTTCTATATTACTCAAGGAGCCCACTGCACACTAATTATACAAGTTGTTTAACATATGGGCATGGCCAAGATGGCAGCTGCAATGGACTCTTTGTAAAGAACTCAGTGTCCAGCCTGATCAAAATCCTCTGTTTATCCTGCCTATCCAGCCCTAAAAACCCTGGGAACTGATGTTAATACTCCCTCTATGGTCGGACGACCTTGCTGGGGGTGGCGGATTGCTTGAGGTGCTGCCACTCCCAGTGACGAAGACACATCGATGATCGATATGGTGGGCCTACTATATAATTGTCCACACTGTGGCCTTGCATTAATGCGGGGACACCATGCCTAGCCTGTTGGAGCCCATTGTGGAGTTGCATGAGGGGGCAGAGGTGCCCGACCCTCCACTGCTGCCTCACCGAGAAGCGCTCCCTCTCCAGTGCAGACTACTGAGCCACCTGGGCCACCATGTGGCATCGTACCACAGAGATTAGCAGAGGACCGAGATTATTTCTTCTTTCCTGCACGGCTGAGATAGTGGCTGCCTGTTCGAGTCGGGACCTGCACCATTATGCCCAGCTCTACTTACTCTGTGTTTGCCACCGGCTGGTGCTGCAGCCCCCGGGGCAGCCCTAAACTACGAAGCAAGTACTGCGACACGTGACTGAGAAAGCCCAATCCTCACCTGCCACGAGTTGAAACTGTGATGGCCACAGTACTGCCAGCTGGAACTGTGGCCCTAGGCTGTGAGAGGGGCGCTGCGAGGAAGCAGCGGCCAGGGCGCACCTGCTGTCCAGTCTTGTGCTGGGGACTGTGACGGTGCCATGAGCCTTGAAGGTGTGATTGTGCCTGGGGCGACCGTGGAGTGCCACCTCTGTAGACTAAGCCAATCCACTGGCCTGGGATTCGTGAAATTGATCTGTGCCTTGTACTCGAGCCCTGTAGCCAGAGTCAAGATGGGCAGTATGATATCCGATGCCTTCCTGATAGGCAGTGGCACCAGGCACGGTTGCCCACTCTTACCAGTGCTATTTGCGATAGCTATGGAGCCCCTTGCCTGTCAGCTGCGCCTTCATGCCCAGCTTTGGGGGATTCCCAAATTTAATACCTACCACATTTTGTTCCTTTACCCTCGTGATGAGCTGATAATTCTGTGTAATGGTGAGGCCTCCTTGCCAAGAATGATGGCCCTATTGAATACCTTTGGAACCATATCTGGTCTGCAGGTAAACTGGACGAATTCCTGCCTGTTTCCTCTCGCACATGTTCCACTTCATCTCAGAGCTGCGCTTCTGAACCATTGCCTACAATGGTGTCACAACTCATCAAATACCTGGGGATACATATATATCTTTCCAATGATGACCTTAAGGTGGTGGTGGTGTGGTGGGTGCGCTCGACCATTGGAATTTGGCCCTTCCACAGCCACTATCCTCTGGAATTTGGATGTGTGCCCTTGAGCAGGTGAAAGAAGTCTCTCGCAACCCCAGATCATGTTTTACCCAGTTCAGTTCTCTCCACCAGGCACATTTATCCACCCATTGCCTCAAGCATATGTTTCCCACAACTGCTCTGGAATGTCAATGCTGTGGATTGCTGGAAGCAGGGTTCTACCACATGGTGTGGGGATGCCTGCCCCCCCGCAGCAAACTTGCCAAGGGAAAACAGCTACAGCGGCAGACCTGGCCCATCACTCACTGTGCCCCACCCCGAATCCATTCTTCTTGGACTGCACCCCAGGACTTAAGGGGACAAACACCTGCATAAATTCGTAGATCTAGCATTTGTGCTATTCAAGAGGCTAGTAGCAATGGAGTGGAAAGCTCCTGCACCACCTGATGCCTCTCAATGGCTCCAAAATCTGTTGCAGTGGGAGCGAGCAGTGTGAGTGTACTACAATCATTGAGGGAGAGAGGACTACCCCACACGGGCAGTGAAAGGTCAGACGTGTTCGTGGTACACATTGAAGCAAATAACTACACCCAACCTCTTTGAAAGGGCTGCTCTACATTATTGGCTCGCTGAAAACCGTGCGTACCGACCTCACCCAAGTCGTGTTTGGTACAATTCAATCACTGCAACAGCTAGCCCCTGACTCTGATTTAATGAACGGTTTAAGTAGTAGACACTGTTATGTGACTCCCTTCATTCGGCTGGTGTCCCTCCCTTTTATCCCCCCCTGCATAGAGGGGCTGCTCCCACCTCCCTACCACATATGTACCTGAGATCACCTCCTCCCTTGCTCTCAATCTCTCAGCACATGCTAACACATTACACGTACTCCTAAAGGGTCTGATTTGTTTGGTTTGACTTATGCACATTGTGTATGTGCTTATTTCTACTTATGTAACTTGCTTATTGATTTTAGAATGTTAGACTTCTCCCCCCGCCTCCACGAGCCTATGTTGTTGATCGTTTTGTGAAACAATAAAAACAGATTAAAATAAAAGTTATGTACCATATTTGCATGAAGTAATTGGTGTACAGCCTATCATGCTGGTATTTTGCTCTTAATGTTACCAATATTGTCCCTCATTACAACCTTGGCGGGCAGCTGAGGCCACCCGCCAAGGTTGTACCGCCGAGCGGCCACCAATGCGGCCGCACTCCCGCCGGCCCAGTGGGGATGTCGGCCGCAACATGGGAGACGGCTCCTAATGGAGCTGGTGGTGTTGTGGCCGTGCGACGGGTGCAGCTGCACCCGTCGCGCTTTTCACTGTCTGCTGTGCAGACAGTGAAAAGCAGTGTTGGGCTGTGCCTGGGGGGGCCTGCACTGCCCATG
The DNA here is from genome assembly GCF_031143425.1 of Pleurodeles waltl. Taxonomy (NCBI): domain Eukaryota; kingdom Metazoa; phylum Chordata; class Amphibia; order Caudata; family Salamandridae; genus Pleurodeles; species Pleurodeles waltl. The sequence continues at coordinate 1,716,608,178 of NC_090440.1, forward strand.
CCAAGTGCATAGGCAGTGCAGGGGCCCCTAGGGGCCCCGCAACTCCCCTTCCCACCAGCCTTTCCATGGCGGTCTCTACCGCCATAGACAGGCAGGTGGGAAGGGGACTCGTAACCCGACAACCGTCGGGACAACCATGGCGGTAAACCGCCGGTCCCGGCAGTGCAACCGCGGCGCTTCTGCTGCGGTCGTAATCCGCAAGATTGTACCGCCAGCCTGTTTTCAGTGTCTGTAATGTCCAACCCAGCTGCATGATGGAACGTAGCTGTGTTTGCCCATGGTATAACCGGGACAAGTCAGTCTGAGTGATATCAATAACAGATGACACTATATTTGATAGTGAATAAATCCTGTTGGACAGCGTGTTCATGCCATTGTCGACAACAGCTAATGTTTTTTCCAAATTCTCCTTATCTAGTTGCCTTAAACGTGCAGCAGCCTCAATCTAGGAAAGTTTCCAAATTTCATTATACATAGCATATAAAAACCGTTTTGAGCGTTGTTTCCTAGGACCGAACAGGAAATCCTGTAAGTCTATACTGTCAGAAAGAGTGTTCAGGTGTTGCTTAACCGCTGTTAACGTGTTTGTCTGCACCCATTGCTGCCACAGCTTACCCACACTGTATGTTGTAATTATACCTGTATGTTGACCTGATAGAAAGCGAGGGTCAGGCCTGTGAATGGAAAAAAACCCTGAAGAGTTCAAGAAACGCTTTTGACACTCATCAGTGTCGGAGGGCCAAACCAACCACCCGCCGGGACTGGAAAGTGAAGAATTATAGGTACCAGCCTTAACCATTGCATCTAGCCTGTCTTCTGAGACATTAAGAAAGTGTTGCCAATCTTTATACTTTGTCGGAGTAGGGATACTGGGCGTGTTCAGGTCTTTAATTGTCGCTAGCCCCAGACAGGACGTCTGCTCAATAGTGTCATTTAAGAAAATAATTTGCACAGGAATCAGGCAAGCTCGAAACAAAGCCTCCCTACCTTGTATCTGCCAATCTTGTGTTCCCCATACACTTTTCAAATCAATAGTATCTATTCAATATTCTTAACCCTCAATCGAGAGCCGGGAAACAAAGGGATCTGAATAAATCAGTTTCGTATCTGTTAGCAAAAGTTTTCTAATTTGTGCTGGAGGTATTTTAGAATAATACAACTCTGCTTTTTTTGTATCATGCCCAGAAAAGTATGTACATTTTTCGCTGTAATACTTCGGACTCCCCACCTGTGGTGTCGAACAGTGTTCCCATTGTGTATAGTTCAAGAGAGGCCTATATCTAGTTGCATGGTGTAGGTAGTGATGTCCCCAATTGTTATAGCAGAACATTTCCCCATAATTCATTGTATAATCATATACATCATCACTTCCAAAAGCGGAATAGTCCTTCATTTCAGCTAGCATTGAATCAACTGTGTGGACATCCCAATCATCAGAGACAACATTAGGTGTAATAACATCAGACATTGAAATTTTGAACACGTATGGTATTTGAATTATCTCTGTAGGCCCGTATATATCGAATGGAACTTTGTCCCACACAATCCCATCAGTAATTGGTATAGCTGTAATATTGACAGGGGACAAATCACGTCGGACCTTATGTGAAGAATGATGTGGTGTTAAGATTTCATCAACAGGCTCCACAGAGCAGCGATCAGCCATATAGTGACCATTAATCAGTAAAAAGAAAACAGTCACAAAACCAATCCATAAAAATAATGCAATAAATGTCAAACAGAACCATAGATAGTTCCATGGGTAGATCAAATAGTTCTTTTTAAGCCATCGATACAGCTTACTACTTTCCGAAATTTTGTCAATCACAGCTGAGGATGAATCCGAAGAAAAATCATCAATGTCAATGAAATAGCCAGAGGAAGTCTCTGCAAACACAGGACCCGCTGAATTCTGATCCACCGTTCGTGGAGGTTCTTGATAGACAACGTCATTAGTCGTGGAAGTGTTCGTGTAAAATACAGCCAAATCCTGAAGCGGGGTGGTCACCGAAGTTGTTACTGGAACCAACAAAAGTTCATTTTCCACCCTCCCCGTGGTCGAGGAAGTGTCTGGAACAGCAGTTGACATAGTTGCATAATCAGTAGTAGTGATATTCATCCTAGTATGTAGATGGATGTCCTGTTGGGTAGTGAGTGGGGATCGGGAACTACCCAAGGAACCTCTTGGTCTACTGTGAAGAATCGGCCACATGGTGTCATTTGATGTCATCAATGGAGATGAATCTGTTCGATTTAAAACCAGACAATGGTGGAAGGATGACAGTCCTGGTTCCTTTTATTCCCAAGACCTGTACAGGTGCTCTGGATGATGGACCAAACTCTTTTTTCACAGCGATCTTCTCACGAACCAGATCCCCAACGTTAGGAATCCAGCCAGTCGAAGTTTTCGCCATTTCCCTTATTCCTAAGGTGGCAGCACTTGTAGATGATTTATCATCACAAAATTGTTGAAGCTCCTGTAAAACAGTGAGACGTTCTTTTATGTCAAATGGTGTTTCTGCTGCCACCATACCAGGGGCATCAAGATCAGGGACATACATAGGTATCCCAAAGAGAACCTCATATGGAGACTTTCCCCCCAAGGACCGTCTTGGCATATTATTCAGTGCTCTCTGGACCCCATATAAGTGATGTAACCAACTGCGGCCTGAACCTAATACTCGAGCTGTTAAGGACTGCTTTAGATCACGATTCCGCCTCTCCACGACCGAATTTCCCTCGGGATGGTATGGTGAGGAGTAATGGAGTTCAACACCCATCGTTCTCATGGTGTCCCTGAAAGCTTTAGAGGCAAATGCAGGGCCCTGGTCCGAATGGAATGCTGCAACTGCATATGTACCGATAAAGATCAGCAAATCTTTTATAACAGTCCGGGCGTCAGCCGACCGCTGTGGCCATACCCACAGGAATCTAGAACAGGAATCCACAGCCACGAAAATATATTTGGATGCACCATCAGGCTGTAAGGGACCACAATGGTCTAGGTACACGCACTGGAGTGGCTTGTCTGACACTAAGAGGGATGTCTGCGGAGGGCGTTTGATATTTGAGCCCTTAATCTGCTGACAAATGTCACAGCAAAGGACATACTGTTTAGTCCGTCTGCATAGACCAGGCCACCAGTATCGTTGCTGTAGAATTGTGATTGTGGCCTGTATACCAGCATGTGCAGAAGCGACACCCTCATGTGCGGCTGTAGTCAGCTCTACTCTCTGGTCTTCATTGGGGATTACGCGATCACCAACTCCAGGAATTGTTGCATAAGCAACATTCTGTGCACTGATATGGTAAGTATAGTTCGTAGGGTATCCTTTCGGAAGGGTCTTGCCTGCAGCCGAAGCTTTAACGGCAACCAGTATTTCACTATCCAACCTCGTCCGAGATCGAGTCACTGCAGCCACAGAAGCCGTAGCTACTGATGCTTTGGCTGCTTCATCAGCCAATGTATTGCCGGCAACGTGTATTTCTACACGTTGGTGTCCTAATGTATGTACTACATGGACAGTTGGTAGTTTATCCTTAAGATCAGCCACCCTTCCCCACAACATTTTGTGTTTAATGGTGTTCCCTTTAGAATCTCTAAACCCGTTCAGTTTCCAATGATTGAGATATTCATTGTATGACTGGACGCAGTAATATGAATCACAGACGATCAAAGTCTGTGTTCCTGGCTCAGAATGTTCGAGCGCTAGAAGAAGAGCCTTAAGCTCGGCCAACTGGGCTGTGCAGTCCCCTAAGGTCTGAGTGTAGGTATTGTGAGGATGGAAAACTCCGTCCTCCATTATCCCGCACATGGCTGCGCCAGCTGCCGAGTATTGATGTTTAGTACCTACAGCCGGTTGTGCCGATCCGTCAGTATAAATGATAGTATTATAACTGTCCAGTGGCAAGATATGTAGAGGAGCGGGGTACTCCTGTTCATACTGGAGAAATTCTTGTGTCTGAAGCCTGGGGTCAAACACATAATCAACATCAGTGGCGGTCAGAAACGTTGCCCATTGAATCCAGCGTGGATGTAATGCCTTAACGTTCGGAATGCTCGCTTTAGTGACAGCCTCTAAGGCCGGCACCAGGGAGACAACAATAATGCGTTTCCCCTGGGCAAGTGGCCTCTCCTTTATGACGGCCATCTGAACCGCTGTCAGAATCTTCTCTGTAGGTGCAAAACGTTTTTCAGCATTTGAGTATAAGTGTGATTTATATGCTATCGGCACTGTGTCACCCTCATTAAAGGTGACATAAGTAAACCCAAGGGCACCAGCAATTATTCTGATGACCAAATTAGTTTTATTGTCACGTGTGTATAAGTGTTTCGCTTCCAGCATGTCCCGATGTGTGCGTGTTCAATCGTCCATCGTCTGCTAGAAAAATTGGGCTGAATTAAGTCATAAAGTGGCTTGATGCGTTCTGCATAATCTGGAATGTATGTTCTGCCAAAATTGAAGAAACCCAGTAATGACTGTAATTTCTTAAGTGTGTTCGGAGGCTGTAATTGAGCACACTTTTCTAGGAAGTGCGGGGCCAGGCTCTTCCCCTCGTTTGATATCTCATATCCCAGGAACAATATACTAAGAAAGGCTATCTTGCTTTTCTTAAAATTAAATTTATAACCGAGGTCTGCAAATCCCAAAATGATCCGATCGACCCTCGCAAGATGAATGTCGAGGGTGTCGTCAGTGAGATAGATATCATCCACATAGGACAATGCATCGTAATCAAGCTCGTGCAAAATTGATGTTACACGGGCTGAAAACAGTCCTGGGCTATTTTTATAGCCTTGGGGTAAACGACAAAAGTGTTTCTGAGAGCCAAATAAAAATGCACTTAGGTCCCTACTTTCATGTGCTAAATTCTGGCAGAAAAACCCATTACATATATCAAATGTAGTTTTATATTTTTTACGCACTATATTGTTTATCAGTGTTGTGCTGTGTGAATTTTGTATAGCATATGTGCGTGTATGACTATTTAAGTGTCTATAATCAACCACTATTCTATATGAATGATCTGGTTTTGCAACGGGAAATAATGGATTATTCATCGCCGATGTACAGGGCTCAATCACTCCCTGGGACTCAAGTTGTGACAGTATCTCCGTCACCGGAGCTTTTGCATCATGTTTAACAGGGTATTGTGGCTGTGGTTGGGGTGTAGACCGAACGGGAATAACATGACAAGGAGAGTCCTTGTCCCAACCTACAAGATTACGGTATAATGCAGATGCCTGCGCTAAAGCCCATTCAACAGCATAGGCTTTTTTATCTGCCTCTGGAACAAGATTGGAGAAAGAAGGCAAAATGAAATCTTCCCCATGCGGGAGCTTGAGGACGTGTTCAGGGGGCCAGTCTCTCTCAGCCAATAGGATATCACTAGTAAGTTTATCCCAAAATATTACACTAATAATTCGTTCCATGTCCCCCTCTATCTGAATTGTTAAATCATAAACCCTATCGGGTGGGAGAACGCGGCCATCCGCCGTCTCAACTGCGGTGTAATCGCTAGTTGCTGTCGCATCCAGATGATCTTTCAGACTCTGGCGACATATCGTGACCTCTGCTGCGCTGTCCAACAGAGTCACGGCCCACTTCTTGTTCCTCAACAGTGTTCTCAATACTACTGGCATTTTTAACTGTCAGTGCTGCCACTTTCTTCTTTTTAAACTGTGGCTTTTGCTGAGGAGTCTTTTCTTCTTTTTTAATGGTAGACTGTGGCGAGTCTTTTTTGTCTTTCACGTATTCCGGACGTCGATCTTGACGGCCCCCTCTCTCGCTACGTTTATCCGGTGCGTCCTGAAAGGAACAAGAAGGACGCGAATCAGTATATCTGTCAGGAGTTCTAATGTTATCCCTATTTCTGAGATTATACCTCCTTTCGGAGTACTCCGGATGTGGAGAATCAGCTCTTTTATTTCTCCTGTCTTTTAAATCTTTTTGTTTATCCCAGCGCTTTTTAGAGCCCTCTTGTGCCTGCTTTGTACCTTCCTTATGGGTGGCACTTGGTAATTCCAATTTTTTTAGGTTTGGCTCCCAAACTATCCCGTCCCATACTAGTATAGGTATCGGAAATTATTTTCGGTAGCTGTCTCTCTTGTTCCACATTTGGAGTTTCCCGGAGATGCTGGCGTATCGCCAGTGCCACCACTTCCACTTTAATATTACTTAGTATTATCGAGGAGACTGCGTCAAAGTTAAGCATCAATTTCATCCCCAGATCCAGGGCCGGTGCAGCCCCATGCTCATTTTGTGTTTGTTTTAACACTTCCGGTAAATTGGCAAGTGTAGGGGTACCATGTGTGGTAGTATAAACAGCAGCGAAGACTGTACCCCATGTGGCACATTCATCCACCGAGGGAACCATCCCAAACGGCAAGCACATAGTGAGCAGTCTATGTTTTTCCTGTGGCCCCGTATGGGGGAACACAGCTTCCAGCTGATTTGTTTTCTGGGCAATCCAGAACGGTATTTTTTCCCGTTCCGTGGGCACTTTACCCATAATAGTATGCACTGTTTGTGGATTAATCCCAGTAGCCAATTGATATCCACCAGCTACTGGTGGTGCTGGACGCGCTGATGTAGTGTTCAGTGTTCGCATTACGAACTGAACCAATCGTCTATATAATGCCACTAATTCATTATATAGTACTCGTAAATCTGCGATCAGCATATTCTGTATGCCTGGGTGAGGTGTATATGTGGCAAACATAGGCCATGTAGGGCCCTCATTACTTAAAGGACCTAGCCTCACTCTTCGTAGTACATGTGGTAGGGCGCCTTCAAACCAGTTCTGATGCTCTTGATATGTGAGCGATATTTCATGATACTGGTATGCTTCGTACCATAGAGGTACGTTTGCAATTTCATATGTGTGAAATGTGTGCGTTCTTTGGTCAGCCTCAGTCAAGGTGACCCAACAGTAAAAAATTTCTGTTTGGTATGCTTCAGTTGCCTCTATTATCAGCGTAAAATCCCCGCCCTCTTCTGTAAGGCCATGCGCTAATAAATGTTGTGTAAGTGCATGTCTAGCATTTGCAGAAATGTCTATAGTATTAGCCATAGTTGTTTAGAGAAACGGAACACCAAAAATAGGGGAAGTTTTTCCTTTTTATGAGTTCGAGCTCGAACAACCTACAGCTTAATTAGGTGTTACCTGTTCAGCCGAGGAGGATTCTCCCAAAGACCACGGACGTCTCCGTATACTGGTACTTAGGGTACCTGTTGTCTGTGAGACAGTGATAGTCAGGGTAACCGTAAATTAGTGCCTAAACACCATCGTTGGTGGCGCCATGTCGTAGTTTGGACTCTTGCTCTGAGCAAGACTGCTGGTCTCAGGATGACAGTACTTTCGTTTGTAGGTGACTAAGGGGGTCATTCTGACCCTGGTGGTCATCGACCGCCAGGGTCGATGACCACGGAAGCACTGCCAACAGGCTGGCGGTGCTTCCTTGTGTATTCCGACTGCGGCTGTGAAGCCGCGGTCGCCCAGCCGGGTCCGGCGGTTTCCTGCCGGATTACCCCCGGCAGGGAGAATCCTCCATGGCGGCGCTGCTTGCAGCGCCGCCATGGGGATTCCGACCCCCTTCCCGCCAGCCTGTTTCTAACGGGTGTCGTGGGGCCCCTGGGGGCCCCAGAAAGATTTTCACTGTCTGCATTGCCAAGTGGCGGTTCCCGTTTGGATGGCGGCTACTGCCGCCGGCCAAACTCGGAATGAAGTCTCTTCCTACAACTAGTTGTAACGTTGTCCAAACCTTACCGGCTCACTAGCAGTACCTCACCAGAAACACAATAGTAAAAGGTGATTTGTAGCAGTCGCTTACGCATGGACTCAAAGTAAGATATCTCAGGGTTGTCGGGGTTAAACGGAAATTACCCTTTTCTCACAGATATATTATGTCTCATACAAACAAAGGCAATAACACAGATGCAGTGAAGTTATAATAGTTTTTATTTAACATAACTGCAATTTGCGATAAGTTGCATGAACTGCAATGATTAGGATAATGAATATACCAAGCAACAGTATTGTGAAGAAGAGAGTCATGGTTATAAAGACCCCCACCATTTTTGCAATATGTGAAAGAAATATATATATATATGTATGAGATGGAATATGCCCTAATTTCCTAATAAGAATAGGCCTAACCTCCTACCTAAAGGAGAGCTGGGTTTGCTAAACCTAATCTGCCAAAGCCGTGTCCATGAGAGGAGCCCCCAACCCTCGTTACCTTGGAATGAGGTCTCTATCCCAGACTCCGCAGGGACTCGAAGACTGGGTCAGCGTCAAGACGACTGCAGCATCGGTATCAGCGATGGTGGCGATGCCCTCTGGTCGGAATCCCTCTGATTATCTGTCTGAAGTGTGATGTATTTATACAGATCTACAAGGTCCCCTGACGTAGGTGTATTTCAAAACAATAGATAACAGGCATGCTTGGGACGGCAATTAATATCAACAATCCCTCGAAAGTATAGAGAGGGAAAATCCCTAAGTGTGAACACATACTGTTTGTTTGTCTTTTGTGCTTGATCTTGACGCCTTGGCGCAGTGACACTGACAATAAAACTCATAACAAGTGGCCTAACTATAAACAAGGCAGCCATCTTAGAGGAAATAAATAATTAAATGAGCTAAGACAGCAAGCTAAGTAGGTTAAAAGTCACTAGGTGACGGGGGCACGAGTTTACAAGCCTACGGCTAAGCTAACTCCTGTTATCCCATTAAAACAAACTAGGATTCACTACAACTGCTTGTCTCCTTTGTAAAGTGCATGCAGGTACAGTATGACAGAGTCTGGTGAACACTGACTGTAGAGCAGATTGTCGGGCCTTACATTTGGTCCCAAATAAAGATTTACTCTTTGGCGATAGACACGAACCAGCAATCAAATTGGAACTTGCGCTTCTACAGCCATATGAATTACATTCCTTACTCATCAGGATTTCAGAGCTGGGAGATATGTGGGCGTTGGCCATGTCTCTTTAAACAGCTCTTGAGAGCATTCGGGATTTCCAATTTCAAAGTGCTTTCTTACTTGCAAGTTCATCACGCACTAGAGCCTTAAAAACAAAAACTGACACAGGTGCCCAAGTTCAGTTCCCTGGAGGCCAAACTAACGATAGAGCTCTTTGGTGGGAAAGGAATCTCCATACTCACACAATACTAAGAGGTGGCCCATTAGTCCCTTGGGGAGGTAATCAGTCAGCACATCACCCGTGAACCCAAGACGGCCCTGCTGGGTACCATGGTGGATGGGTGGGGTCCACCGAGGCTTGTGTACTGGTGGACCTGGGACTCCTGTTAGACAAATGGGACATTACTTTAAGGTAGAAAGAGAGACTAGCACCAGCAGTAAATGAGTGGCTCAGGGGCATGGATCAATGCTAAATAGGACATGAAACGGTATAGTGGGGGCAGGGCTTTAACAGAAACTATTCTCGAATTTGGGGACCATGGAATAGTTATTATGGCGAGATAAGAATGCAGGGGCTATCCGCTTAGTCCTCATATCATTGTACTATTGAAGATAACTCCCTGCAGAACAACTGGATTACATTACTACTTCATGATCTGCAATATGATACTGTTCATGGAAAGACATCTTTCTGCAAAGTGTGTTGATTGTTTCGTTTTTCGAAAAAAAACACTAATAAAAACGTTGATAACAAGATGGAAATGAGACCATGTGGTTTTGACACCCTTCATAGGCTCGTGACAAGCTTTGTGATGTCTTTTTTTTATGAAAGGTTATGTTTATTCGTTGACTAAGATGTTGAGTTGACTGATTGGCATTCCAACAAGCAGTGCATAATGTTAGCCTTTACTTCAAGTTGGTCTCTCCTATGCAATAACTTCAGTGTGTTGTCATCTGACTGTGGATTTTCAATATATTATGGTAGCTAATGCTTCAGGTATTTTACTTCGGGAGCATGTTTACAACAGGTCCTGTCTACCCGTCCAGTTGTTTATCATTAGCAACGTCAGAGTCAAATTATATGTCACCTGTGAACAAACTTTGGCAGACCGAATAGGTCTGGCCTTGGTATGTTGGTGCAAGGGTTATTGTGTTGTTACAAGCATGTTTCACAATATGTCAATTACAAATAAAATAATGGATATCACTCTTTAAGTGGTGTTCTTTTTTCCTGAAAGAAATCATGTTGTTCATATCTGGCCTGCGTTTTATTATTTTGTTTTGTGGGCGCAACAAGAAGATATCACTACCAAATCAAACATGCAAAGTGCATACAGCTAAAATGTCAAGATGTGATTTAAGCACTTTAAGCCACACAAGGAGACAAGAAAGAAATCATCATCTAACTGGCTACTTGAAGTGTAGTCAAAAGAAATAGCTGTTGTTTAATTATTATATAAAAAATATAATGACAACAAACTTTTAACCAGCTTTTTCACTTAATGAAACTGAACTATTTTTAAGCGGTTGTGAATTATATGCACAAGCTTTGTGCAATCACTCAGGGGCGGCTCCTTCGTTAGGGCAGAGGAGCGTCTCCCCTCCCTCGCCAGCAGGAGCTGCAAACCTTTAGAAATAAAACGATAATAAACACTGTTTATTATTGTTTTATTTTTAAAGGAGGGGGGCCAGGGGGGTGACGAGCATTGAGGGGTGTTCACAGAGCACTCTCCTCAGTGCACATGTATGTTTGGCCAGCTGTCTTGGGCCAGCCAAACACACATGCGCACAAGGTCTCTCTCCAACTCGGCATTGTGTTGCTGAGTTGAAGAGAGCCAGCCCAGGCTCCCAGTCTGCGCCCAGCCAGGGCACTCCAGCCAACCATAACGCTGCTCTGAGCAGTGTCATGATTGGCGCAGGGCACGCTGGGAGCCTGAAGTGCGGTGGCGGTGCGGCAGCGGTGACTAGGTAAGTTTAATTGTTTTTTTTGTTTTTTATATTAGATTTGTTGTGCTTACCCCTGGCCCCGCCATGCCAGTTTGCTGAGTTGTCAGCCGCAACTGCAATCACTCAAAGTGAAGAGAGTCAATTGATAAAGTCGGTTAAACCAGATACTCATGCCATATCCTGGGCAAGCGAAAACAAAATGTGAATGACAATTTAATAGACCAAAGAATGAAGCCTGCTGACCAAATGCTCCTCTTTTATGTTCTGTATGAAAGTTTTGTGAAAAACGTTGTTCTGGAGAGACAACTAAAACTTTCTCAGAGGCCAGACTTCATTGTGACAGATTATAACTAAACCTACGTTTCCTTAAAACATCTAAGTGCATCAATTAGAGACAGAGCCATTATATACTGTTTTTGAAATGTGATTTTGCGATACTTTCCTATGGTGCCACAGGGGCATAGCCTTCATTTGAGTAAGAAAAATTGATCCACCTGTCTATTGGTTGGGTAGTAAACACAACCATACTTGTGAAGTGAATTCCTCAGACCCTTGAGTCCCAGTGCACTGCACATGATGCACCCTGAAAGAGGCAACTCTATTGTTACAAAACGTATTCTGAAAAAGTTATGGAACTTACAAATCCTACTGCTGACCAAGTCAAGTCAACTTTATAAATCTGTATAAATCTTGCAGAAACAGACAATAGAACGTTCTCAACAGTGGATCAGCTCTTGAGTTGGTCAAAATTATACTCAACGAAAGGAGAAGACAGTGGATGTAGAAGTCTATGGTTGTGAAATTTGCATTAAGTGTAACCCAGGTCTTGAAAATCCTGAAAAAACACCTCTTTTTCTATATTACTCAAGGAGCCCACTGCACACTAATTATACAAGTTGTTTAACATATGGGCATGGCCAAGATGGCAGCTGCAATGGACTCTTTGTAAAGAACTCAGTGTCCAGCCTGATCAAAATCCTCTGTTTATCCTGCCTATCCAGCCCTAAAAACCCTGGGAACTGATGTTAATACTCCCTCTATGGTCGGACGACCTTGCTGGGGGTGGCGGATTGCTTGAGGTGCTGCCACTCCCAGTGAGGAAGACACATCGATGATCGATATGGTGGGCCTACTATATAATTGTCCACACTGTGGCCTTGCATTAATGCGGGGACACCATGCCTAGCCTGTTGGAGCCCATTGTGGAGTTGCATGAGGGGGCAGAGGTGCCCGACCCTCCGCTGCTGCCTCACCGAGAAGCGCTCCCTCTCCAGTGCAGACTACTGAGTCACCTGGGCCACCATGTGGCATCGTACCACAGAGATTAGCAGAGGACCGAGATTATTTCTTCTTTCCTGCACGGCTGAGATAGTGGCTGCCTGTTCGAGTCGGGACCTGCACCATTATGCCCAGCTCTACTTACTCTGTGTTTGCCACCGGCTGGTGCTGCGGCCCCCGGGGCAGCCCTAAACTACGAAGCAAGTACTGCGACACGTGACTGAGAAAGCCCAATCCTCACCTGCCACGAGTTGAAACTGTGCTGGCCGCAGTACTGCCAGCTGGAACTGTGGCCCTAGGCTGTGAGAGGGGCGCTGCGAGGAAGCAGCGGCCAGGGCGCACCTGCTGTCCAGTCTTGTGCTGGGGACTGTGACGGTGCCATGAGCCTTGAAGGTGTGATTGTGCCTGGGGCGACCGTGGAGTGCCACCTCTGTAGACTAAGCCAATCCACTGGCCTGGGATTCGTGAAATTGATCTGTGCCTTGTACTCGAGCCCTGTAGCCAGAGTCAAGATGGGCAGTATGATATCCGATGCCTTCCTGATAGGCAGTGGCACCAGGCACGGTTGCCCACTCTTACCGGTGATATTTGCGATAGCTATGGAGCCCCTTGCCTGTCAGCTGCGCCTTCATGCCCAGCGTTGGGGGATTCCCAAATTTAATACCTACCACATTTTGTTCCTTTACCCTCGTGATGAGCTGATAATTCTGTGTAATGGTGAGGCCTCCTTGCCAAGAATGATGGCCCTATTGAATACCTTTGGAACCATATCTGGTCTGCAGGTAAACTGGACGAATTCCTGCCTGTTTCCTCTCGCACATGTTCCACTTCATCTCAGAGCTGCGCTTCTGAACCATTGCCTACAATGGTGTCACAACTCATCAAATACCTGGGGATACATATATATCTTTCCAATGATGACCTTAAGGTGGTGGTGGTGTGGTGGGTGCGCTCGACCATTGGAATTTGGCCCTTCCACAGCCACTATCCTCTGGAATTTGGATGTGTGCCCTTGAGCAGGTGAAAGAAGTCTCTCGCAACCCCCGATCATGTTTTACCCAGTTCAGTTCTCTCCACCAGGCACATTTATCCACCCATTGCCTCAAGCATATGTTTCCCACAACTGCTCTGGAATGTCAATGCTGTGGATTGCTGGAAGCAGGGTTCTACCACATGGTGTGGGGATGCCTGCCCCCCGCAGCAAACTTGCCAAGGGAAAACAGCTACAGCGGCAGACCTGGCCCATCACTCACTGTGCCCCACCCCGAATCCATTCTTCTTGGACTGCACCCCAGGACTTAAGGGGACAAACACCTGCATAAATTCGTAGATCTAGCATTTGTGCTATTCAAGAGGCTAGTAGCAATGGAGTGGAAAGCTCCTGCACCACCTGATGCCTCTCAATGGCTCCAAAATCTGTTGCAGTGGGCGCGAGCAGTGTGAGTGTACTACAATCATTGAGGGAGAGAGGACTACCCCACACGGGCAGTGAAAGGTCAGACGTGTTCGTGGTACACATTGAAGCAAATAACTACACCCAACCTCTTTGAAAGGGCTGCTCTACATTATTGGCTCGCTGAAAACCGTGCGTACCGACCTCACCCAAGTCGTGTTTGGTACAATTCAATCACTGCAACAGCTAGCCCCTGACTCTGATTTAATGAACGGTTTAAGTAGTAGACACTGTTATGTGACTCCCTTCATTCGGCTGGTGTCCCTCCCTTTTATCCCCCCCTGCATAGAGGGGCTGCTCCCACCTCCCTACCACATATGTACCTGAGATCACCTCCTCCCTTGCTCTCAATCTCTCAGCACATGCTAACACATTACACGTACTCCTAAAGGGTCTGATTTGTTTGGTTTGACTTATGCACATTGTGTATGTGCTTATTTCTACTTATGTAACTTGCTTATTGATTTTAGAATGTTAGACTTCTCCCCCCGCCTCCACGAGCCTATGTTGTTGATCGTTTTGTGAAACAATAAAAACAGATTAAAATAAAAGTTATGTGCCATATTTGCATGAAGTAATTGGTGTACAGCCTATCATGCTGGTATTTTGCTCTTAATGTTACCAATATTGTCCCTCATTACAACCTTGGCGGGCAGCTGAGGCTACCCGCCAAGGTTGTACCGCCGAGCGGCCACCAATGCGGCCGCACTCCCGCCGGCCCAGTGGGGATGTCGGCCGCAACATGGGAGCCGGCTCCTAATGGAGCTGGTGGTGTTGTGGCCGTGCGACGCGTGCAGCTGCACCCGTCGCGCTTTTCACTGTCTGCTCTGCAGACAGTGAAAAGCAGTGTAGTGCAGTGCAGTGCATAGGCAGTGCAGGGGCCCCTAGGGGCCCCTAGGGGCCCCGCAACTCCCCTTCCCACCAGCCTTTCCATGGCGGTCTCTACCGCCATGGACAGGCAGGTGGGAAGGGGACTCGTAACCCGACAACCGTCGGGACAACCATGGTGGTAAACCGCCGGTCCCGGCAGTGCAACCGCGGCGCTTCTGCTGCGGTCGTAATCCGCAAGATTGTACCGCCAGCCTGTTGGCGGTACAATCGCCAAAACAGCCCTGGCGGTCTTTGACCACCAGGGTTGTAATGAGGCCCATTGTCTAATCCACCATGGCTTCTTTACAGATAAGTGTAATGACGGTTTCACTCATCTGCGTTCCACTATGATTAATTCCAAAATGGATATGAAAAGATTCAGAAACCCCGTAGTCTATATATTCTCTTCATGACCTTGTTTAAGTTCCAATCATATTTCTCGGGCTGATGTTTAGTTCAAACAGTAATAAGTCTGCTTGCTTATCCACATATCTTTCCATGCCATTTGAAATGTAATCTTGTATTCCATTCTTAGTAGCTTTTAAAAGTTTATTTTTTTTCGAAAATAGAATTGTTGTGAGGATGTATCACTGTCAGCGAAGGTCAAAGTAATGATGATGTGAAGTAAACGAACGCTTGGCTTCTATCTGGAGGAGTTAGGATCACTGGTTGTTCCCTTAGTGGACTGGAGGGTAAAGGGTCAGGTTTCTTGTACTTGGAATCCAACTGGGTATATGCATGCTCCACAATTTTCAAGGTCCGCTCATCTTCAATAGTCAGTGAAGACCAGTCCTGTGAGAGAACCCTGGAAGAATCAGATTACCCTCCTCTCAGTTGGGCTTCACCAGTATGTAGCAGTTGCAAGGCGGTATCTGCCTGGTAGACTGAGCATCTTGAAGGTCCCTGAGAGGCTGGAGAGTCACACTTTCAATATTTGATAAAAGACAAAGAGGGGGTTCCCTAGAAGTACAGCCACCATCTAAGCAACAAACATGTGCTGCATCAAACACACTAATACAACATTTTGAATAGCAACTCAGTCTTTACAACTTTCATAGACTATCTTCAGGAACTGCTGATGTTTGCTACAGTAACCCACATAAGCGGATCATTTCCCCACAGAAAATCCAGCATCTTGTAGTGATATGGCCTGCAAGTTGGATGTGCCTTTCACTGACTCCTGTGCATGGCTCAACCACCTATCTTGAACACAGCAGGAGGCAAAGCGATGTCTCTTCCAGCCCTGACCTTGCCATAAGAATTGCTCTTGTGCTGCAATTGCATGAGTGGAGAGTCTCATCTCCGTGGATCCAACCACAAGGCCCAAGATGGCAGCACCCATGTTTCTGAACAATAGATATCCAGTACCTATAGATGGGGACTGGTGAGCTTGCTACCACCTCAGGGATTTATTCATTTCAGGAATAGGATGCTAAAACTCTAATGCAAGAGAGCAGGAAGTCTGACCTTTGATTTAAGTGCCTTTGCTTCTGTTTTTGAATGGCAATGCAAGGTGCAAAGGCAGGGAATCATCCTTACCAAGATGGGGAGCTCTCGGATATACCTGTTTTATTTGGGGTCTAGGATCCCATGCTATGAAGACCTAGTTTAGGATCCCATACTATGAAGACCTATACAGAAGATGTGTTTCTGCCGTTCCTTACACCTCGGAATATGGGGCCTATGTCATTCATCTTTAAGTGGAGCACAGTAAACTAGGGATCAAGCCACTCCCATGAAATTTTTTTATTTTAAATGGAGGTTGCAAACGTGTCCCATGAAGAAGATGGGTGTACTCCAAAGGCAAGAGAACTTCTGAGGAAAATGTGCAGGGGGATTTCACAATGGCAAAGGAAGAGGAGATGGGGGATGGGAACGCCTTACGTGTTGATAGCGCAATTGTTGTATAAAGATTGCCTTTCTAGACAGGTCTTAGAAACAGAGAACCCGATAAAAGGAGCTAAGAAATACTCTAGATTCTGCCACGTAAGTTTTTTTTTAAAGAATGGGTTCTCTAGCAGGAATCTTGATTAGTCTGTCTTTATTAATGAAAATGCTCAGTCATGAAGACGGCTTTCAAGTGCTTTGTTAGAGTAGATTGGGTACACTTTGGTGGGTACTTGGGCCCAGTCCTTTTAAACTCAAATTAATTGTGCTTTCTTTCCCTTGTCAGTTCTTCCCCCTAAACGTCTCAGGTTCTCCACATTTTTATCCGAAAATGGCAAAATTGAATTAACATTTTATATGGGGTGGATGTGAAGAATTGTACCGGATGAATGTATTAATTCTGGGGATACACGAATTCTTTTACTTTTAAATACGTGGTGCGTTCTTTAATTGTACAATAAAAGAATGGAAAAGATAACCCAGCGTTCTGGTCTTGAGTAATTTACCACATAAGATCAAATTGTACATTATGGCCCTCATTCTGACCCTGGCGGTCAAAGACCGCCAGGGCGGAGGACCGCGGGAGCACCGCCGACAGGCCGGCGGTGCTCCAATGGGGATTCCGACCGCGGCGGTAAAGCCGCGGTCGGACCGGCACCACTGGCGGGCTCCCGCCAGTGTACCGCCGCCCCATTGAATCCTCCACGGCGGCGCAGCTTGCTGCACCGCCGCGGGGATTCCGACCCCCCCTACCGCCATCCAGATCCCGGCGGTCCGACCGCCGGGATCCGGATGGCGGTAGGGGGGGTCGCGGGGCCCCTGGGGGCCCCTGCAGTGCCCATGCCACTGGCATGGGCATTGCAGGGGCCCCCGTAAGAGGGCCCCTACATGTATTTCACTGTCTGCTGCGCAGACAGTGAAATACGCGACGGGTGCAACTGCACCCGTCGCACAGCTTCCACTCCGCCGGCTCGATTCCGAGCCGGCTTCATCGTGGAAGCCTCTTTCCCGCTGGGCTGGCGGGCGGTCTGAAGGCGACCGCCCGCCAGCCCAGCGGGAAAGTCAGAATTACCGCCGCGGTCTTTCGACCGCGGAACGGTAACCTGACGGCGGGACTTTGGCGGGCGGCCTCCGCCGCCCGCCAAGGTCAGAATGAGGGCCTATGTTGTTATTGTAAAATTAAATTATATGCATCCTCTGGGCTGTGGTGGTCACTGCTTAAATCGTGCAGATGATTGCAGTTCTTGAGCATTAGAAGTAATTTTGGGGGAACACAACGCTTTTTGCATCATCAGACTTTGAATGAAAGCAAACAAGAAAAACAGGAAAGGTAGGAAGCTGGAGAAAGAGAAAAATAAGAAAATAATCACAAAGGGAGAAATCAGGGATGGAACATGACTTTAAAGAGTGAGATCAAAAGGAAGTGAAGGGTAGTGGAAATAGTATGAGTTGAATCAAAACAGTGCAGCTTTTGGTATTCGGCAACCCTGTCATTCAGCTGAGCCGGCTGTGGGCTCCTATAATAATCATTGAACCATCCACTTATGTTTCTACAAATTAGGCATTCTACATCATAGGAGCCCCCACTTCAACCCCATCCACATGAGAGTTTAGTTTATTAAACCTTTTCATGCAAATGGTTTCTCTCAAATGCAATAAAGCCTTAACATCAAACAAAAAGGCATTTGCTGACATACCTACTTCAAAGAGCATCGTTTAGACCAATCGGGGGAATTGAGCAGAACAGTTCTAAACAATCACGTTTTTAGTGTCACTTGGTGCAGCAGTTAGTACTGTTGTACCAATCTAGCCTATCACAAAAGTCCTCTCATACCGTGCAATTCTCAAGTGTTCATTTTTGTCTTATCAACGTTATAGTGGCCTGAACATGCTGCTATCACTATCATTGCTCCTTTCAGGCTTTATATTCTGACACTGCATCGACTACCTGCCACCACAATTAGATACTAGAGTTATCTTAGATACAGCTCATTCCTCCACTCCTCTGATGGTGATGCCCACTCAAATAACCCTCTGCCCCCTTTGTTTTTGCCTTTTGGCCTTTGCTCTTGTGTTCTGCTGAACTACCTTCTTACCCATTGGCAGTCCGGTTCTTATCTCTGATTTCCTTTTCGTTTCCGTCCCTGTGTTAACAATTTCAATTCAGCTGGTGCAAATTACCCATGACTCATTTCTCATGACTGCGACCTAATGAGTGTGAAAAGCACTTAAACACCTTTTGCCCCCTTTTGGGCTTAATCCTCGATGTATATTGGTGATGCTGAGAGATCCCATCTCTGTTCTCCAATTCCTCCTTTGTCCCTCTTTCTGTACCACAGATGCCAAGTGACTAAAATGTTCATTTGAGCTAAGGCAACATGACAGTAACTCAAGGGATCCCAAACCAGACACTCAAAACTCTTTGATCGCTTAATATTGATATTTTACCCTATAGTTGATGGGCTGCTTCTTCAATAAAAACTTTAGAGCCCACCGTAGCGGGCTATACCAGCCATGAAAGCCCCCTCCAGCGTTAAAGGCCCATGCTGAAGGCAAGGGCCTTAAACGAGGGAGCAGGACTTTAATTGCCGATATACCCCTGCTAAGAAGGGCTGTAAGGCTATTAGAACATTCTGCTACTAGAGGGCAGAACGTTCTAATAAATAAAACAAAGTCCTCAAGGAGCCTGAGGGGTTAAACTCCCCAGGGACTCTGTAAGGCCTTTGTTCACAGCTGTTACTGTGAAACAAAGAACATTGGAATGTTGAGGGGGCTTTTACCAACCATTAGAAGCCCAGAGCACTCCATTGTCTCCAATTGAGCTTCCAACATTTCAATGTTCTAATATAGGATAGTTCCACTCTGGACCCTTGATTGCCCCATCATCCTTGTTTCAGCAGTTCCTTTCTAGTGCCACAGACCCCAAATGATCTCTACAATCTTGTGACGTTGCACAATGTGGCAGTGCCCTAGATGAAACTGCACAAGCCATGTAAACCATTTAGCCTCAAGCTTTTGATGGTTGCCATCACTTGTGGTCTTCTGTCCCTCTCCCACCCCTAGGTTTGTGAAAATTAGGCTCATTGCATCGGTAAAACAGAGGTTTGTTTCCGTATAACAGAAAAATAGGTCAGGCTTTGGAGGCTGTGAGGAATTTCAAGATGGTGACAAAGAAGGGACATGGCATAGATTAGAGTGCTAGCTAATCACTGTAGACAGTTCAGGTTGTGCCCGGGACTTCCGGGGAACTATAGACAGTCATAGCATCAACAGGAAATGTGTACCTGCAGTTCCATATCTGGCAACAATGTGTAAACTTTAATGTGTTCCTCACTGCTATTAAAAGTTTGCACCTAGTCCTTTCTGTTACCATACTTTAGTTTTCTTTCCCTCGTGATTTTACTTGCAGTGATCTGCTTAGAGTCCTCCGGTTCCCAGGGAAACTGGAATTGTTCCTCATCTTCCTTACATTTGTCAGAGTATAATTCACTGGGAATCATGTAAGACATTTGGGTGATATTTTACAGTTATGCCTCATCTAAAACATTGTGTTGTGAAGATCGTAGAAAGACTGCTTTGAGAAGCACACTGTTAAGATGCTACCAGCACCACATGAGTTTTGATTGACCCAGTCATGTTTGTCTTGTCTTATCACTTCCCCATTTCCTCTTAACTCCTACTTCTGGTAGCATTACAATATACTGCTGAAAATGGGAACTGAGAAGATTTCGTTCCTCATCAAGTTCAACTTCAGGGTACAGCGTGAGCATGATGGGAGAGCCCTGCACAGGCACCTCAATTGTCCATTCATCAAGGTGGCCATGAACTCTTAAGGATTCTGGTCAGCTCCTAGTTCTTTAGCTGCAATCATTGAAGAGGTGTGGGAACACAGAATGCCCATTGGGGTAATGTGGCTGGAGACACAATGCCAGTGGGAACTGGCAGAGATGACTCTCAGCCTATTGTGACCTTGCTTTAGAGGTGCAATGTGCAGTACACTGCAGAGCCAGTAGTGGCTATCCTTGCCTGGCTGAGTCCCTCAGCGAGGGAGCTGGGCTGACGGGGTTTACATTGGCATTGATGTACCTGGAGAGTCCCAGAAGAAGAGTGCACATTGAAGACCATGGTGGAATCAGGACTGCCGCTTGCTGTAGGATATGAGGCAGGCAGTCTCTTCCCCATGGCTGATACCCTCACATGAACTTAGCCAAGGTACAAGGGCAAGTACTGTACATTGACGTGAAAGTGAGATTACCTTTGCCCTGCCAATTTGCAAGGCATGGTACTTCACCATCATGATATTTGCAAGGCATGGTATTTTAGCATCATGAGTTTAAGCTCTTGCAACATGGAGGGATCAATGACCAGACCAATATAAGACTAAGGGTGTGAGTCAATCTCAAACACCAGCAACAGTTCTTGTCAGGGTGAACCACAAAAGTCACTGAATTAACCCGTGCTTAACAGTCTGGCAGCTTGTCACAAAAACAGTTAGGCTTAACTTAGAGACAATGTGTAAGGTATTAGTGCAGCACACAAACAATAATAAAGTGAAAATGCAACACAAGAAAAATCCCACACCAATTAGAAAATAAAGAACAATTTAAAAACGGATTTGACAACATAACAATAAAAATCCAATCAGTTTAACCAGAGATATGCAGTTTCAAAGATTTGAGTAAGTATAACACCTAAAATCACAAAGCACAACTTGTTGTCATCTTGTCGTGCTGGACCAGGGGAAAGTCATAAGTTCCTTAATGACCACGATGAAGCACCGGCTGAATACCGGGACCAGGTTAGTCCAGCTGAAAAAGTTACCTTCTGGACCTCTGATGTGAAGAGTCCAATTTGCTGTGTAGGAGGCTGCAATAAGCAGTGAGAGCATCTTGGATGGTCGTCACTGTAGTGCGAAGAGCAGGACGGGTTTTGCACAAGGTCGTTACTGGAGCTTTGCATTGGCAGTCACCTGTGGCTTTTGATGCTGTAGCATGAAGTGCAGATCTTGCGTTGCCAGTTGTTGCTGGTGGTTGCTGCAACACAAAGGATCAAGTTCACCGGAGCATCGCTTTCAACTTTCGACCGTGGTAGGTGGCAAGATTTAGCACTGACAGGACTGTTTGTGATCACGAAGAGCCCAAAACTTAAGAATTTCTCTGTTTCTTTGCAAGAGGAACGCAGTTGATGCCAATCAAGGGCCCAGGACCTGGAAGACATTCATTCCAGCAGTGGCCAGCAGGACACGGGCTGGTCCAGTTACAGGTCTAGGCAGGTCCAGCGCAGCAGGTCAGTTGAGCAGTTGCAGGGAGCCTCTAAAGCTTGTTATGTCCCTGTAGCTCTGTCCTCAGGCAACAGGGCAGTTCTCTGGCAGCAGGGCAGGCCATCCACTGTAGTATCCACAAGGCCAGAAGTGTACTGAAGAGTTGGTCTGAGGGTCCACATGGTGTCAACTTTCAATTGGGAGAAACACCTAATCTCTCCCCCCGCCCACATCAGGTTCTGGAAGTTCCTTCCTTCCTGAACTGGTCCCAGGATGTCTGGAGTCTCAAACAGCTAGTGTGAAGTTTTTTTGTGGTGTACTGAGGCAGCTCCTTCAAAGAGCAAGTGTGGTAGGTGACAGATCCGTCCCCCCCAATAAATCAGGATTAAACATTGTGTGAATATCCAATCCTGCTTGGTATACTATCTGGGAGTAATACACAAAGGCCAACTGCCACAACAGTCATGTGACACAGGATAGAGGCTGCAGGCATCAAGTGATTAGGGCAAGAAAATGGCAACTTTCTAAAAGTGGCATATTCAGAAATGTGACTTAAAATCCGACTTCACCATTAAACAGGGTTTTAAATTACAATTAATTCGAGACCAAGCATAACATTTCTACCTGTCCCCAAACAAAAGTTATCACTTAATAAATGTTATAAGGTAATCCAATGCTATCCAATAGGAGAGGTAGACTTTGTAGTAGTGAAAAATCATATTTAGGCATTTTTATCACTACCAGGATATGTAAAACTTAAAAGTACATGTCTGTATTTTTAAATAGAATGCATCCTGTCCCATGGGCTGGTAAAGCCTACCCTAGGGGTGACTTAGATGTATTAAAAAGGAATCTTTAGGCCTGATAAAAGATTTATTTTGCCAGGTCGAAATGGCAGTTTCATACTACACACAGCCTGCAATGGGGATCCTGAGACACATTTAAAAAGGCTATTTAAGTTGGTGGCCCAATAAGTGCTGTTAGCCCGCTAGTAGCATTTCATTTACAGGCCCTGTGTACGTGTAGTACCACATGACTAGGGACTTACAAGTAAATTAAATGTGCCTATTGCTTGCAAGCCAATTTTACCATGTTTTACCATGTTTGGAGGAAAGAACACAAGCACATTAGCACTGGTTAGCAATGGTAATGCACACAGAGTCCTAATGCCAACTAAAAGGATTTTACCAAAACAGTCCAATGCTTGAGGTAACACTACCATAAAAATAAATATTCCTTGGTTTGTATAGGTTTCTCGAACACATATCGGTTGAATTATTTAAAAGATGAGGCTTAAGCAAAAAATCTGTCTGTTAGGTAGCTGCAAGAATTTGCAAGATGTGTAAAACTTCAGCTTGCTTAAATATCCACAACCTACAACAGAACATGCGGTTGGGAAACCACTTTACCACTGCAGGATAGTGTTCTTCACACAGAGGCAAAGTGTAGATGTTGATTTATTTCGGAAATAATTAAGGAAGCTAGCCACTTGAGTCTACACCTTAGACTCTTACATTTAGATTCTACACAAGAGCATCATACACCAAGGTGAGGTGGAAAAAATTGTCTTGATAGATGTGCGCCTGTAAGCTTGATTAAACGGAGCCCCTTCTCCAGTACATAGTTGACACCAAGTTCTTGTTAGTAACATCAGCAATACGATGGCAAGTAAACTTTGCGTTGTGTGAAGTTGTTCATTTGCATGCGCTCTTTCTAGAGGTTCACATGCACTTTGCCCCAGACTTTAGACTAATGCAGTATGTACAAATATAATAAAAATGTTTCGATCACGTAGATAGCAGCAATAAATCTTATTATTTTTGTTGTATAAGCATGCCTAGTAAAGGCATGTGTGGAAACGGCATGCAAAACGGCATGCGTGGTTCTATCATACCACCCCCCACCCGCCCTGAGGCCCAAAACTACCCCACCCCTAATACCAAAACTACCCTGACCCTCCCACCTGCCCTGCGTTCCAGAAAAACTATCCCAACCCTTCCACCCCACCCCTATAACGTAAAGTACACGATAAACCCAAACGCCCTAAACCCAAAAAAACTACCCCAGGTCCCCCCACCCCTGCCCCATAAAAGTAAATACCCGACACCCTCCAACCACCCTGAGCCCTAAAACAACAACTATCCTGAACCCCTACTACCTCTAAAAAGTAAACTACCCCTACCCCCACCTGCTGTAAAAAAAAAGACTGCCCAACCCCCACCCCTAAAAATGAAACTAGCTCGACACCCCCACCTACCCTGAGCCCTAAAACCTTCCCCTCCTAATAAGTAAACTACCTCGAAAGCCCTAAAAAAACTATTCCGTACCCCCCAACCCCAGCCCCTAAAAACTGAAGAACTCTGACCCACACTGAGCCCAAAAAAAACTAAAGCTAAAGTACTCCGACACGCCCCACCCACTCTAAGCCCTAAATCCACCCCACCGCTCAAAACTACCCACCAACCCTGCCCAAACCCCACTTACCTCACTGCGTCCTCTTCCGATCCTTCCTTCGCTTCTCTCCTCCCTCCTCCCTCCCCCCTCCCCTCTCCCTTCCTTAAACATTTCCCACTCCTTTAAAAATAAACTACCCCACCCTATATTAAAAATATACAGAAACCCCCCTATTCCCACCCCTAAAAAAACAAAACCCGACCCCCCCACCCTAAGCGCTTAAAACAAATACCTAAACCCCTACACCCGTACCTCTTAAAAAAAATATTACAGCAAAAAGATTTTACAGTCTGGAAGATCCAGTTGTTGAAATCACATAAGGCTTGGGTTGTAACAATAGTAATACTCCAACTGGCCCAAACGATTCTTCCTTTTCCCTCCTAACCCCCTCAGTCCACCTCCGCACTGCAGGGAAGTCACTGCTCCCATTTACCACCTGCTCAGAGTAAATGAGTGTTTAAAATGTCTCAGAATAGGGAGTACCATGCAGAAATCCATGTCTGCACAGTTATTTCCCATTGCGAGGAGTCTAACTTGTAACAGGCAGAACTCCATGGCAAGATACTAGCTGATCACTGCAACTTGGGCTACTGGGACTCTCTACATGGAATTCCTCCTAACTTGTAATCACGCCCTGACAGTCAAGATCACATCACAACCTTGTTTTCTGCCTTCAGTCTTACTTCGAACCTCCTGCAACAGCTCTGTACAAATGCCAATGTCACTCATTAAAGAAACATGGAAAACTTCAGAGAACAGTCAGTACATCTCTAACTCTTGTTTATGTGTGTGCACATAACACAAAAGTTCAGGCCAATGTCTTCTAGGTGCCTGGTATGATTATGTACTATGGCCACAACTAATGTGGCCCAAAAGAAGACAAGCATCACTATATCATTATAATACACGGGATTCTGTCACCCCTGTATAAAAAGTAGTCACCAATTTCTTAATAATTGTGACACACCTAGTCTCCAATTATAAAGGAAATACATCAGAAATTGACTATTATAAGGTTATTACAGTTGAGTTTTGATGTCACAATGCCTGCTGCCAACAGCTGAGGTGAAAGGCAGGTCATGGAACATAATTAAAGCAGCCTTTTAAAGCAACAAACGGAACCATCCTTTTCTTTCTTCTGTTCTATTTTAAAAGCGTACAGTGCCAAGCATAGGGAATTTGTTTATTTTTTGCTCTCCTTAGATAAAAAAAGCTAGAATCTTTCTGTATGTTTCTACGTTTTCCGAGCTACTGTAACTTTCTTTTGTTTTTTAAAACTGACTTGCACTGAACTGTTTCTAATATCTGTTTGCAACAATAATATAACAGGTTTTTGATGTGTTTAATTTTGCACTGGGGCCCATATTTATACTTTTTGACGCTAAACTGCGCTAACGCAGTTTAGCGTCAAAAAGTTTTGCGCCGTCTAACGCCATTCTGAAGCGCCATGCGGGCGCCGTATTTATGGAATGGCGTTAGACGGCGCAATCAGACCGGCGCTGCCTGGTTTGCGTGGGAAAAAACCACGTAGACCAGACAGCGCCGGCGTAGGGGGAAAATGGCGCATGGGCGTCTTAAAATGGGGCAAGTCAGGTTACGTCGAAAAAATCGTCTTAACCCGACTTGCGCCATTTATTTTCGACGCCCATCCCCCATCAACATGACTCCTATCATTGTAAAGATAGGAGTCATGCCCCCTTGCCCAATGGTCATGCCCAGGGGACTTCTGTCCCCTGGGCATGGTCATTGGGCATAGTGGCATGTAGGGGGGCACAAATCAGGCCCCCCTATGCCACAAAAAATTATTAAAATAAAAAAAAAAAATACTTACCTGAACTTACCTGGGGTGGGTCCCTCCAGCCTTGGGTGTCCTCCTGGGGTGGGCAAGGGTGGCAGGGGGGGTCCCTGGGGGCAGGGGAGGGCACTCTGGGCTCATTTTGAGCCCACTTGTCCCTTAACGCCATGCCTGACCCAGGCGTTAAAAAGCGGCGCAAATGCGCCGTTTTTAGCCACGCCCACTCCCGGGCGTCTCTTTTGCCCGGGAGTATAAATACCACGTAAAGGCCTGGGAGTCATTTTTTAGACGGGAACGCCTCCCTTGCATATCATTAACGCAAGGAAGGGGTTCACGCTAAAAAATGACGCACATTCCGGGAACTTTGGCGCTATTCGCCTCTAACGCCATAGTATAAATATGGCGTTAGTTTGCGTTAGTTTTGCGTCGAAATTGCGTCAAAAAAAACGACGCAATTTCGGCGCAAACGGAGTATAAATATGCCCCTAGATGTTTTATTTCTATTCTGCATGTTTGCCAAAATGCTTGCTCTTTCATCTGAAAGAACTAAACACCAAGGTTTTAAGTCGTTAGTGGGAAAGGTGATGGTGTGACCGTATATTATATAGTATGAAGTACCTCATGGCATACATGATAAAGATATTGCAAGTCACCTCGGAGTTCCATTACCTTGTAAAGAAACTCAGCCTGTGGCCTCGTTCCATTATATGGTTATGGAACTCCTTGGTGACTTGCAATATCCTTATAATGTATGGCAGGTGGTTCTTTATCCCTTAAATCACCGCTGACTTGTGACGCACCCAGTCACGATTATAAAGAAAAGATGTTGGAACTTCACTATTATAAGTTATTATAGCGAGTTCTGACATAAACATGACATCTGTTGCCAGAGCCAGGAAGCCAGTTGAAATTCAGGTCAGGTTACAGAGCACAATTGAAGCAGGTATTTAAAGCAACAAAAATAGAAGGCAGCTTTTCTTTCTTCTGGTCTATTTTAATAGCTTACAATTACAAGCAGAGAAAATATGTTTATTTTTTACACTCCTTAGATAGAGAAAAGCCAGAATCTTTCTGCATGTTTCTACAGCTAAAAGCTGCTGCACCTTTTTTTTTTAAGAACCAAACTGATCTTTGGCCTCCTTCCTCTATATGGTTATGGAACTCCACCGGCCAATCTCCTTAAAATGTATGGGAGAGGGTACTTTATTCCTGATATCTGGGACCTAAGCAATACTCCAGGTCTTATGTGAGACATACTTCCAGGTTAGGCTTCTGATGGCGCCTTCGGAGGGAAATGCCTTCCACATAAACAGTTACGTATCAAAATATAGTCATGATTTGGATCTAGAGCCCCACCTCCCAACCCCTTCACACACAACTTGTCCCCAGTGCCGCCGCACCTGCTGCGTCTCTTGTTTAATTTTGTCGGCACAGAAACAGTACAAACAGACACGAGGCTTTATTATTGAAACACGTTAGCATGTATTTTATTTTATACACAATTGTACACAAATATAAAACATTATGATTAAAAAAAATGAGAAACCGAAAGTGGGAGAAGCTGAAAAGAGGAACGTTTCAGGGACGTTGCTTTTCCAGAGTCATAGCGCTGCAGAGTTTTTTGGAGACTAATGGGATAAGGCGCTAGAAATGTGAATCGGTCTATAACATCCCACTGGCACTGAATAAGTGGGTGACTACAGTTAGTTTATCTAGGGCACAGGCAGCTAAAACAGCTTACTCAAGGACAGAGGTGTGCTGTAAGGATGTGGAATTTGAATCAAAGAACGACCATATCAAGCCCCGTGTGTTCTCCACCATTGCAGTCGTTAAATCAGACGGCGAAGGCAACAGGCTAGCATGTGTTGTAAAATGTGCAGCAGCTTATCTGTCCCTTTTATTTTGATTTTGCACTGTGTGACAGTGATTACTATATGTAGATGCCCGGGAATAGCGTTTCTTTTGTACCAGAGCATAGATGCTTTCGTGTAGGTACATTTTAAAGAGAAAAGGCAAAATTTTATGTTGCATAGATAATAGTTTTATTTGATTTCCTTAAAAGATAAGTGTTTTGGCGCTACCAACCTAAGCAAGAATGAACAGAATTATGGACTTTACAATACTGCATCTTGTTTTCCGGCCTTTAAGAAACAAAAGTACATTGCGCCCAGTTAACGCTTTTATTTACAGGCGTCTTGAGAGCAGCACCTTATTGACGCCGTAGTGGGGGCCCACACAGGATGGACTTCCGGGTTGCAAAGAGATGGATTATCACGGGCCAGACAAAGGGAGGTGATGCCGGTCCTCATGCAGGCTTTCGGGCCAACACACAGTAGTACTCGGCTACAAAGTCCACCGTCGTGTCCATGGAAGTGACGCCCAAGGTCTCCAGAATCCTGTGATAAGAAAAGGATACACATATGCCTCAAGATTTGTCTGTGGGGTAAATGTCATGGAGGTCTGGCCTCAGATCAGACAGGCAAAGCTCTTCTGGCTGGAAAAATGTAAACAGAAAAAAAGATGTCGTGCACTGAGAGTTCTTCTTAAGAAAACTCATAACAGAACAAGGATCCCTGCTCCACGAATTCATGTTTACAGAGATTATAGTAGGAGAAATGTAAATACATCATAATTAAGACCCCCAATTTCACATTTTTACAAATAATAAAAATTGGCAGACACCAATCTGTTTCTTTGAAATTGAAGGACGGTATATGCCATCACAAATGTGACAGATATCCATATGCATTATAGCATAACGTGGATGAAATCTACACCACGTGTTGACATACCAACCCATCTGCCAAACTGTAAATGGGGCCTTCAGTTATTTTGAGCTCTGTCAGTCATGATTTCCAGGCAAGGGTTCTGCAGACTGACAGAGAGGTGAATTTTAAAGTTTTTTTTTATTTAATGAAGCTTTAAACAGCCTAAGGTGTGCTTTCATTTATACCAGCATATGCATGTTTTCTATGAGAGTATTGTATAATAGGGATGCATCGTACATGCCTTCTTTTAGCACTAAAACACATCAAGCATGGAACTGCTACTGAGCACTCAACTGCAAATAAATGTAGAAATATACCAGATGCAGCTTAATTTTTTTTTTAAAAACGTGAAAAAATGTGAATAAATAGAGGTCAAATTAGCTTACAATAAATTTGGATTAAAAAAAATTCAAAAAAGTGAGCGTTGATCATAATATTGGAGATACAAAGTAATTAAGAGTTCCACAAAAAGAGAGAGAGCGCTGGGCTGGCTGTACCATGCTGATTGTTCAACTTGAAATGAACGATACAAAGTGGAGGCCATTATACCTCCCTTTTATGTCTATTTGGGAACTTATTTTGTATTCTTTTATTTGGGGTGATTTGTATAATGCCACATGATGCCTCTCCACTATTTCAGAGTAGTAATAGACCATGGGGGGAGTCAATGCGGCTTTGGAGGCTTGGTGCCTCTGCATGGGACCGATCGGTGTGCAGACGCACAGCGGTTGTGTACTTTGCTTCAGGACAAAACATTACACAGCCCAAAGGGCCATTCGCGCCACTAAGGCTTCGAGCAGATGTCTCAAATCAACTTTATCTTTAGCATTTAACCTTAACTACCCAAAAGGGAGTATCATATGAGACTACTCATTCCAGTCATCGGAACGCTACTTAGAAGGCTTTATAAAATGAAATCATAGTTTCAATGTAGAATGAAAGGTGCTTTTGAAGAAGGCTATGTTACTAATTCCCAATTACATACACGCAATATGATCTTTAATTTTGGGTTAACAATTTCAAATCTATTTGTGTATTCATCCTTGTAGGGGATATTTGTAGTAGTGCCATGATGAAGAAATGTGTCATATAGTAGAGCTGAAATCAAGATTCTTCCTTTTTAAAATGGGGAGCCTTTCACAATATCTCTTTTTTGCCAGTCTCATCTATGGCTGAAAGTTAAGTGGAACCAAATGCAGTTTTTTCTATTCCTTAGAACGTTTTATGGAATACATTCTGATTTATTTGGGTAAAAATATATGTGGTGAAAGCAAAGGTAATTTACTTTATTATTCTTATTTTGAAATTGTTGAATTACTGCTTCTCAGTACCTAAAAAGAGTTTTTGAATATTCAATTTCTTACCTTTTTTGTGTTTTTGGCAGAAATTCTTTTGCTCCCTCTGGGTCGAGAGCCTTGTAAGTCTGGTACATGTAAAGAGACTCAAGGAACCCCATTAACTCTGTCACTGTCATAGGAAATGTCTCAGAAATGTCATCCACTCTGCAAGAAAGGAACTTGTATAAGGATACTGGCTGAGTCAACAAAAGCAGTGTAACGACAATCGTTTGGTGTGCACTGAAGAAACATAGGGTCCACAAGATTTTAGTGAAATAAATCAGGTTTAAGAAAAGGCAATTCATATTATTATTTTTTATATATATTATATAATTGAACAATTGAAGAAAAATATACGTTCATGCATTATGTGATTTAAACATCAGAGGGCAGATACAGAATTATAAGATGATTGCTGTGACTGAAGACTACCATTCCAAAATGGCCTCCATACTACCTAAGATGGCGCCTATATTTGAGTGCCATTCAACGATAGCTCATATAGCTACATGTTTAAACTGTTCAATTATTTTGTAGCTATTATTGTTCTGAGAATTTGTGATATGCATGCTCACTTGCAATTTTCCTTATAGTGAACTAGAGGACACAGTGGCTACACGCAGACAAATATATAAAACAGACGTATGGTCACTCAGACACACATACATGGGCACACAGCGTAAATCCCCTAACCTCTTTTTGTCTTCATATGGTACGGCTTCATATATCAGCTGGTATTTGTTCTGGACATGGATAAAGCATTCATGAGCATACTTAAAGAGGAACTCCATGGCCTGTAGAGAAGAAAGCAAGGCAGTCAGTGCGCTGCAGCATTATGGTGTTGCATTTCCCCAGCATTCTCTTGACTTCTGAGTCTACATGTTGTTATGCTTACTATTAAAGTACACAGCACACATTGTGTGGTAGAAGACAGCATGCATTTAAAACATTTACATTTGAAACTACATTCAATAAATGAAAATAAAAGCAAAAGGTCAGGTGCAAGCCTCTCAAACAGTGTGGGAAAGACGGGCATCTGCCATTGACACGGTGGTCCAATTTGAAGTTTCCAGTGGCATTTTGGATTGGAGTGTCCAATTTGAAGTTTGAAGTTTCCAGTGGCATTTTGGATTGAGTGAATATTTTGGTGGGTAACAATAGGTCCTTTTTTGACTTAAAAAACAGTTGAACTGTAAAAAGCAGGGGCATCTATGAGCTATGCATCTGAAACCTGGGTCGTAATTTGGGCATGATAGAGAATATGAGTACTGCACTGTGAGATCTGAGCCTGATTTAGTCTAACAGTTAGCTTCATCTGTTAAAAAGATCTGCAAAAACAGATTGTTATTTGTTCTAATCCAACAAAGTGGACTGAAACTTCATTCCAAAGCAGATGTGCATGGAAAACAGTTTAACAAATTAGCACTTAATTTTCAAGTCTGCATTATCACAGGACCTCGTATATCTTGAGTGCTGTCAGCATGAGGGACATGATATTGTGCTATAACATCATTTGTTATGATCCTTGATTGGACACTTCTGTTGTTTACCTTCTGGGTGCCATTTTCATAAGGTGTTGGGAGTTTAATTGGACAGGTGACTTTGTTTGTGTGTAGTTGTGCTTGAGTAGCAACAATTTGGGGAGTCAATATATCATGTAGTAATAACTCATGTTTACTGGCATTAAAAATAAAAACCTATTCAATCCTGAAAAAGACCTTTCCAGGTTGCTATGGACATGTATGGATACGCCAAAGAAATTGGCAGTTTATTTTGTGCCATTGGGATGAACAGTTCTCCATTGGCAAGCTTGAGAAGAGCAGTTTCCATACTGGCAATTCAACCCAATAGCACAGCCTTAATGCATTGTCGTGCACTCAAGGGAGTGACATGGTTAAACTGACTCGTTTTGAATTATTATGAAACGGAAATAATTCTTCATAATCTTCACCTCAGACCCTGCCCTATATGCTTGTGGAGCCCGAATTAGTTATTTTCCAGTCCTCACCTCCTTGAAGACGGCAGATATACGCTCTGATCGGTCCTTATAGTGCAGTGGAATGTACCCTGACAGGGTGTGCAAAGCTAGGCAGCCATTGGGTTTGAGTACACGATCCGCCTCCTTCATGAACTTCTCGAAGTTGAACCAGTGGACCGCTGTCGTAGAGGTGACCAAATCCACAGACCCATCTTCAAACGGCAGCTGGTCTGCTGTGGAGATGCTGTAAAAAGAGGTGAGAAGCTCTGAATGTGAACACGAGCGTTTACATCCATCATTATTTATAATGTGACAAGACAAACACGTTTCTTGTATTCACGTTTTGGATTACCTCCAGACATGGGGAAGTAGACGTTAAAACTTCCCAGCCTTAGTCTATATATATTAACTGTACATGTAGTACTGTGAGGTCTTATTTAGTGTTTACCAGTGCAGGGCATCCTCCAAAAAGTTGTGTATGTCCCTCCCACGGTATTTAGAAAGCAATGGACAACAATGCACTTGTAATACAATGGAAGACAGGAGATCTGCAACTTCTTGGGGTACGTTCTGCATACGCTCGACTCTAAATAGGCCCTTTACAGTCATTTATAGTACTTTGACGATTCCATCGGAAGATTGAACATACCAGTAAGAAATGTTGGAGTCCAGGGTGTTTTGTTTTGCTTCCGAGATCTGAGCTTCGCTTACATCTACTCCAACCACTTTCTGAAAGTATGGTGCCAAACCTCTTGTGCTCTGTCCTGATCCGCAGCCGACATCAGCCACAATAGCAAAGGGAGGCTGTCTCTATATATGTAAAAAAAGAACACTCCATTAAGTTTCTTTCACATGTGATTACCCTTCAACCTTCTTTACTCTACTGTGACAGTTAAACACACACTAAGGGCAATGTGTACGATCATTTTGTTTTGGGACTAGCAATTTGTGATTTTCTGTGAATTGTACATTGCGAGTCGTAAAACCAAATGTACAACAGTGTCAACCACACTGTTTGCGCTCGCAAATGGGTGCGAGGGGACCTGCATCATCAGTATTCATGAGGCAGGTCGCAATTTGAGACCCATTTGTGAATGGCAACAATCACAGGGTTGGTGGCCTGCTGGGGTCAGCATGCCACCATGTCTGTGATTGCTTCGTCAATAAACCAATTTCTTTTTAGAGTCGAGTGCGCAAGCGCTCTGGCCCCTGTTGTAATCTCTCGGTGGGATTTTAACCACGCTCTTCAGTTTGGTTGGATTGTGGGCTTTCCTTTTAAAATTTGCTTGATTTCATTAGTGAAAGGCATGCAGAAGTCATGCCTTTTCTGGTGTTTAGCCATCCTCTACAACACCGGTAAACTACTGAAAACATCCAAGGCCCGTGTTTTCCGAATGACTTCTGCACTATTTCTTTTTATTTCCTACGCAGCGAGATTTCGCTGGGCAGTAGTTGAGCATTTTGCATGACATCGACCCTGTTACATGGCTAATTCTACTTTTGCTCGTTACATATATAATACTACTTTTGCCGGTTACATGGATAATTACACTTTTGCCGATACGTTTCACTGCGAGCAAACTTCTGTTTCTATTTCTGTGTCAACTTCACGCTCATGGCGATCGTTGGCTTGGATATGTGAAACTGTTTTACTTTCCATTATCAGTTTACGTGGCAAGAAAAGTCCGGTTAGGAGTTTACACCGCTAATAGCTCTAACTTGAGTAAATGCGAGACCCATTGCATTTCAAATGCTTGTTTTAAATGCAGCCCATTTTCCTTAATGGAAAACTAAATGCATTTAAAAAACAAAAATGAAAAGTTCATTTTTTCAGAGTAGGCAGTGGTCTGTGGGATCACTGCCTACTCTGAAAAAATGTTGACATCCCATTCACAAAGGGAAAGGGGTCCCTTGGGAACCCCTTCCAGTTTGCAAATGGGTTATTACCATTTTGAAATTGGTGGTAACTGCAAGTGCTTTGCGACCGCATACACGGTTGCAAAACAATCATACATGGGCCTGCAAGTCGCAATTAGGAAGGGATGCCCTTGGCACCCCCTTTCTAATTGTGAGCCGCAGTAACAGGATACAGACTCCCAAAATAGGGATAGTACATGCAACAAGGCCATTTTGCTGTCACAAAAGGTGAATTTCGCAGTTTGCGACCACAAAATAGCTTTGTACATCTGGCCCTAAATACTTGCTAACATAGGGCCGATTCACAAACTGCATTTTATAGTTTGTCAAATAGTACTACAGTGCTACTACTCATGTGCTGTCAAAATGCAAATCATAGCCCTAAGGCCTGAGACCTGCACTTCTGCCTGGATTGTATTTTCTGGGTGGAGCTTGCCACCATAGTATTTGAGATCTCTGGATGCCTAGGTATATGAACTGTTCATAAAAGTAAGGGGGCAACAGTGGTAAGTGTGCAAAAATATGTAATAAGTATTTCTAAATGGAAGGAGTTAGGAAAGTTTAAGGAGAAGTTTGGGGTTAGGGAAGATTATGGAGGGATTTGGGAGAGACATGCTAATACTAAACACACATTGATAAAAGAGTAAGATAGTTGCAGTTGACAAAAATACACTTCTAGAGTTACTAGTGCCCTACCTTGATGTAAGTCTAGAACCACACCTGGTCTACCACTGGTACTGCAACAACACTCCCATAGAAATCAACGGAGGAGCGGAATTAAAATAGCATCCCATATAAATAAATGTTAAATAAAAGAAATTAGACCAGCCTTTTGAAAAATACGATTATTGTATTTATTTAAAAAAAAAATGTAAGATTAAACCTAATTTAAAATAATTAAATGAAGCTTTTGAAGTTTAAAAAAGAAATGTGAAAGGTTTTTAAATTAAATATGGAATTTTTAATCAAGTTTACTAAATATTAAATAAAAATGATGGTGAGGGCAGGCACATTTTTAAATTACTGTTTGCAATTAATATTTATGAATGAAATAATCTATTTAAATTATTTTATTATTTAGTAAACAATACAATGTAATCATACAGTTAGCACTCCAAATGGGTCTATTCATCAGTTAAGTTAATTGAGCAAACAGAGGTAACGCATTTTCGGAGGCAATGCTTTTGTCAAATCAGGATTGGCGTGATTCAGTACATGATGGGTAAGTCTGTAAGCGTTTTTTGCCAATGGTATGGAGTAATCATAAAACTCTACATGCATTTGGGCAATTTAAAACAATACACCCATCTGCTTGGGTTGTGTAATGTGTACGTGAAAAATATCAGCAGATGGAGGACATTAGGTATTTTAAGGCATTTTCTGATACAAATCGGAGAGTTAGTTCCATTGAAATCAACCAGGACTACACATACCAGAATCCATAGATTGTTAAATGAAAACCCAGAGCTGTAGCATTGTGTCCTTGGTGACAAGCAGTCATCTCCTAACATTAAGTTCGCTCTTCTCCTCTCTCCCTTTGCTGCAGGAATATCTAAGCTTTGGCAACGTGTTGCAACTCATAGGTGAATGACCTGTGCTATTTTGACTGTATGGATCCTAACACATGTATTGCAAATCTGTTTGAAACTTGGGCACCAAGTGGGCGGATCGCATGAGTATAAAAGCCTCCACCCGTTGGCTCATTAAACAGCTGTGGCACCTGTGGAGCCTTTTTTAGGAAGGAAAGTGATGTGGTTTGCAGTTTGGGAGTCTCAGAAAGTGCTGCATTCCTATCATTTTAATGTCTGAAAAACGAAATTGTATTGGACTGCTCCACAGGCAAATGTGAAGATTCCCATCTATTTATGTTGCCTCTGTCTCCTCCCTATTTGGCTCATCTGCCCTTTACAACTCATCCTCAGCTCACCTTTTCCTTGAGGTAATTGTAGACCATTTCAGGGATCTCCGGCGAGGGGGCAAACCGGAACTTGCGGTAGAGATGTGCATGTTCTTCACTCTTGTGTGAGTGGATGCTTGGGTTGGAAATTTCCAGCTCCTGGAAAGGTTCAAAATAATAGTTATATTTGTGTTTTTATGCTTTACCAGTTAAAACAAATACTTTATTTATTTTCTCCATTTCACATTATCTCAACAAATTTACAAATATTGCTCTCAGCAAGGGAGTATTCGTGTGCCAATTGGTTCCCGCATTGTACAGGATAGGCACAAATTATAATCACACTAGAACCTGAGATTCCTTCATGGTTATAGTAGCTGTTTAAACTGTATCAACCACTGCACTGTGGAAGAGGCTCCCTGTGGAGGGGGTTTCTCCAGCCTCAGCCATTGATTTAAAAGGATGCATCAATTCTCACAGAGGTATTCAATGGATCATTACTTTTATGTTAGAGTCACTACTCAGTGATGCATACATCTAATTTTCAGGCTATTTGGTCAGAAATTAATATCTTTATCTGCCTTTTTTGGAATACAATTTTGATGGTTTACATATGTATACTTCGCCCTCGATTTTTACTGGCAAATGTCAAAATGCCAAAGATGGGAAAACAGTTGAGTTTCATAGATGTAACATGTATTTGTATGAAGCACAACTAGCTAAAAATTGATCCTTCTTCCGGAGGTTTCCGAGTAAAAACAGCCATTATTGGATCTGAAAACCATCTTATGTCCCTGTGCCTCGGTGCCACTGCACCTGCTCCACTGCTGGTAGATATGCCCCTATTACTCCCCATGTAATTATGTAAACTATTCAAATGAGGTGGCCGTCTAGCTATGAATTTATGCTGATTAAATGCACTAATTATGTAGCTATTGAACTCTTCTCTTTAACTATACTATTATAATAACTAGATAACTTCACTATGTCACAAAAGTAACAATGAAACTGTAGTGTCTGTTTAACTATGTAAATATACACACTCTGTAACTATACTCATGGAGTATTTATACTAAACACATAATCTTCCTTCCTTGAATATATATACATATATATATATATATATATATATATATATATATATATATATATATATATATATATACATATATATATATATATATATATATATATATATACATATATATATATATTGTCAAGGTACATATATGTGAAGGGGTTAGTATAGTAAATCCCCACTTACTATTGTATAAACTCATCATTTTGATAGCTTTGCCCTTGATGTCTTTAATATGATAGATGATAGTCTGGTACCACAATGTTTCTCGGTAGATATTAAGATGTAATACTGTGTAAATAGGAGAACTTCTAGGAAAAACAAAACTTAGGGACCCCCAGATTCACATGTACTCCATGCTGAACAGCATCATGGTATGATCCATGGCTGTTTTTCGGTCAGCTAATAGATATTATTTGTACTTACATTTTTTTCTATGTTTGCACCTGGAAATCTAATATAATTGCAAACTATTGATAAAAATATAAGATGACATCATATTACGGACTTTCATCCTTCCAAGGTCAAAAAATGAGTGAGCCATTGCAATGAATAATATCACCTATTGTTGAAGTAACTGCTGTGAGAAAGAATAGTTTTTGGCCGTGTGCTGAACAAAACAAGGAGCTATGACACATACATGTACATTTATTCAATTATCACTATTATGCTATTAGCTCTTCCAGCATGCTAAGCACAACTTACCTTTGGTACATAGCTTTCGGGTTGCGGGAAGAAGCGATCTGGGTGTGCTCGGATCTCGGAGCCCAAATTCTGCATTCTGAGGAGAGATGGTGCTTCAAGCAGTGTCTTGCAGGGACTAGAAGGTGAGGCCGTGCCATACCTGCTGCTCCTGCAGGCATATATGTGTAAGGGAAAGAAGGGCGGGCCGCGGAAAGAGTGGGATTGCTTGGGTGTGGGCGCCCAATGGTTCTGGGCGGGTCAGCATCTGGCAGCCAGCCAGGAAGACAAGCCCTCAAACTAGGGTTTTCCCAACATGATGCCAGGAATTCTGACAAGAAAAAACAGCTCACGTTAACTTTTATTCCTTATTAACTTCCGCTGACATGATCTGCATATATTTTTGTCAATGCATTCTATGCCTTTTAAATGAAGACATTCTTTTTATGTACATAATGATGTTATTGTTAACTTATTGAGATTACAGGGTGTAAAAACGGCGAATATCGTCACTGCAGATCATTTCATTCCATGACAATAAATTATAGATAATAATAAATGTGGCAACCAATTCAACGTACATTTTAATGATGGTTGGAGAAACAGTAAATCCTAGTCCTAATCCGCTATGATCATGCTTGTTCTAGGAGAAGTTGTAATTTAGGTTCTGCATCCTATTTTAGCTCTTTGGGATGTCAGAGCGATAGAAATTTGCTCGAGACATTAACAAGCAGTTAGAAAACTCTGGAGAATCGCCTGTTAGTTGCCGACGGTGATGGCTGCATGGGAGTGAGATAATATTCCTGAATCAAAAAAGGTATTGGATATAGTGTGAGTTTGCTCCCGTTGTAAGAGCAGCTCCTGACAAATCTGTCTTTCGTCACACCACTGAATAGTGTTGCCACACAGGAGCAAGAATAAGCAAAGACTGAGAAAGTATAACTAGATCACCATATAGTCCAAAAACGACACTGTCTCACCCTACAAACCTAAATCACCTTCAAGAACATCTGCACATCTAAAACCCCATGCTTCTAGCAGGTAATATCTCTAATGGTGCACAAAACACAACAAGCCTGATCATTGCCAGGTTTGAAGCAAAGAAAGAAAAGACCAGACGATAGCTCTGGAGGTCCGCCTAAGCATAGATCCAGCATACAGCGTCACTCCTCCACTTCTTGAAGAAAGTGAAAACTCTCCTATTCACGGAACGCATCCTCTATGAGTAGATCCAGTGCATGCCCATAATGAGAAGAACTGTAAGCCAGCTTTATTTGACCACTCCTTCTATGGTACAGTGCTTCCTTTCTCTCTCTCTCTCTCTCTCTCTGTCTCTACACATATATATATATATATATTTCCTACTGGCGGTCACGAGTAGGTAGTTATAGTTAGGATCATGTTTCCATTGAAACAGTGTTTTTGGCTTGCCTATATCTTTGGTGCAGTTTGATGAATCTTCATAAACATTTCGAAAACAAGTTTGCAGGTGATTCTTGTTGTGTATGTAAAGTTTCAGGGTCATCTATCCCGTGGGGGCTGAGAAAAAGGGGGGTAAAAAAACATGCGTTTCAATGTTAATTCCCATAGGAATGTTGAACACGGCTCCAGCCCGAACTGCTGGATGAAATTACATCAAATTTGGAAGAAAGGTATGTTTGAAATGCAGATTACACTTTTGGATATTTGGTGCAAATCCAATCAGTAGTTTATGAAAAATTAAGGAAAATTCAAATTTGTATATCTAAGGTCACAAATAATTTACGAATATTTGCGAATGCGCAGGCAAATAGAAGCGCTGGAATTGACTGGCCACAACCTGAACAGAAAGTTGCGGCTGCCATTTTAAGGTCCAAGAACACGGTCCTGAGCCTGAAAAATAAAAATAAAAGTATCGAAAGAGGTCTGAGTAGAGGTACCCTGCCCCCATGGGTGTGAGATAGGGGTGCTTAAGGTTCAAATTATGGGTTTAAAATTTGTTTTCTTCTCCATGCACGATATTTGCAAATATTCAAGTATATTTAATAATATTCACGAATAAGCAAAAAATAAAAGCATCCACAGACACATTCATGAACTAATTCATTCACTCATACATGCACTCAGAGACTCATGTGCCCACTCACACACCCACTCAGACACTCATGCACCCACTCAGACCCACTCATAGACTTACACACCCACTTTCAGACCCACTCGGACACTCACGCCCTCACTCAGTGCGTGAGGTGGTTAGATTAACGTGTCTTTTAAAAATTACTTTACATCACGGGTCTTCAAATGGGGGGCGGGCCCTTCTAAAGGTGGTTGATCAATTCAGTACCACCTATTCAACTAATGGTAAGGCCTGTAGATTGTAATGTTGTGTAACAGAACACCTGTGGTGTAAACACCAAGCAAAAAAAGTGTTTTTAGTTCTATTATTTTATTATTATTAGTTGTATTGGCTAAACCTTAAATCAGAGGGACCAAAAGTTAACCATTTAGGTTTTTGATGGTATTAAAGTGCGTCGCCTAACGGTCACAAAGAACCATACTATCCAGGAAGTTTAAATCTAATGATCCTCTGTTCTCTTATTGTTTAGAGTCGCTCCCTCCTGTTTTGGTGGAAGTAAGATATTTTTCACATGAGAATTGTGCAACAGGTTAAACATACAAATCTACATACTGAAATACTTACAATTTTGAGTATTCCTGGAAATGTTGCACTATTGCATATTTTAGGACTTTGTTGATAATTCAGGCAGTCGGAAAGTCATATAGGTCTCGCGCTGTTGTCACGGGCAAGGTGCAACAGAACGAGACCTCGAGAAAGTGGAATGGAACGAGACCTCGAGAAAGTGGAACGGTTTGAGGGACGGTTAGCGGACGAAGGTTGGTGTGGCAGGAACGGGAGAAGGAGCTGTCTTACATGTCTACTTACGAATAAAAGATTCATCGCAATCCTGAGACTCTGACTTTTCAGTGGCGACGAGGGTCCTCGTGGACAGCACTCCCACGTTAAAGAAATAATTTGGTCATTCCGTCTGCACAGCTTCTTCTTCCTTACGCGAGAGGTCTTGCGCGTCACTTCACAGATTTGCCTTGGCAGTGCGTTGCTGGAGTGAGCGCAGGAAATTGGCCGATTAAAGAAGAAAGTTTCCGGGACACGCTGCTGCTAGACGGAAGCAGCATTCACGTAAGAGGCGACCACTGCCCCGGCAGCAATATTGTGGTTGGCCATTCAGCAATTGTTATCAACCCCGGCCATTTGACGATAACTGATCCTGCGTGTCACGACGACGCGCACAACGACGGCGGCCATTTTAAGTTGGTGAAGT
Source organism: Pleurodeles waltl (assembly GCF_031143425.1). Taxonomy (NCBI): domain Eukaryota; kingdom Metazoa; phylum Chordata; class Amphibia; order Caudata; family Salamandridae; genus Pleurodeles; species Pleurodeles waltl. Next base: position 1,716,649,027 of record NC_090440.1, read on the forward strand.
ACACATTACTGATCCTGCGTGCCACGGTGACACGCACACCTACGGCAGCCATCTTAAGTCGGCAAAAGTGCACGTTTTAGCTACCATTTGCCGGATTTTGCGTGCGACCAAGTTTAATTGCTGATTCAGCATTTTGCGCACTACGATCATATGCACTCCTGTCTTGGAAACAATTTAATACGCACACCATTGTGACATCTAAGTGGCAACACTGTCACTTTGTAAACCGTGTGTTTTGCACATTTTTTTTAACACTCTTCTTCTGTTATTTTGTACATTCACAATGCACCAGTCTATTTCCCCGCCCTCTCCATTTATCCCCAATCCTGCTTCGTCCGATGTTGAGTGGGAACAGTGGAAAGAAGCTTTTGAAGCGTATTTAGATGCTCTTGAGGGTGAAACTTTCACCCATAAGAGGAAATTTGCGATCTTAAGACATTGTTTGGGGAATGAAGGGTGCAAAATTCTTAAATACACGCCAAAGGTTGCAGTTCTAGTGATTGAAGGCGAAGGTGATGGCGTGGAGGATGAGTATGAAACTGCAATCAAATCTTTGGACATGAGGTTCGTCAAGTGTAAAAATGTCACATTGGAAAGACACAAATTTTATAGGAGAGTTCAAATCCACGGCAAATCTTACTCTGCAAAAAGTATTAGAAATAGCCACCAGGATCGAAAGCACAGTGTCTTTTATGGAACAAATGTCCATTTCTGAAAATAAAAGTCAAATCCCACGGCCGGATGTGCTAGCAGTTAAAAGTCATTACAAGAAGGGGAACAAAAAGAACAGCAATTCGCAACAAGCTAAATTCAGTAAAACTGAAAAGACGTTTAGCAACAAATCCTTAGAGTGTTATAGGTGTGGCAGCACTGCTCACTTGGGAAATGCAAAATTTTGCCCAGCTGTTGATAATATGTGTGCCAAATGTTATAAAAAAGGGCATTTTGCTAGGGTGTGTAAGTCTTCTAAATCAAACAAACAGGAGTCAAACAAGGTCAACAGTGTAGCCTCGAATAATTCTCCTTCTTCTAGTAGTGATGAAGGGGAAGTATTTGTTGTTAACAACAACAGTTTGTTAATCTGTGAGTTAAAGTCCAGCATGAAAAGACTCTTTTGCATAGTTGAGATAAATGGTACCCAGATTAAGATGATGGCGGATTCCGGATCCCCTTTCACACTTCTAAGTGAAGCCAAGTGGGATGAACTATTCAAGAGTCAAAGACTCATATTATCCCAGTCACTATTTCAACCTATAGGGTATGGAGAGAAATCCATTGATGAGATTGGGGAATTCAATGCTGAACTTAAATTCAAGAACACTGTTACATCAGCTACAATTTATGTGGCTAAGGATGATGCGTGTCTCCTTGGGTGGTTCGATCAAGGCAAATTGGAGTTAGTATTAGACCCTAATAACCCTGAACAGGCAGTAATAACGAAGGAATACATGCAGGTGTCTTCGGTTAAGTGTGATAAGTGGGAATTCCACTTTCCAGCAATATTTAAAAATGGTATGGGTTTATACAAGGGATTTGCTCACAAGATCAAGGTTAAGGAGAATACTCAACCCCTGGTCCATAAGGTGCGCAAAGTTCCTCTCACTTGGAAAGACGATTTCAGGAAGGAATTAGATAAATTGTGTGCTGAGGACATAATAGAACCAATTGAATTGTCTGATTGGATTGCGCCTGTGGTTTTGGCTCGTAAGGCCAATGGTTCACTGCGTATGTGTGTGGAATTGCGCGATCTGAATGAGCAAATTTGGGTGGACCAGTACCCCCTACCCAACATTTCAGAAATGTTATCATCTAATAAGGATGGGAAAATATTTTTCCTACTCGATATGACGTCTGCGTACCATCAAATTAATTTGCATCCGAGTTCTAGACACTATATGGCTTTTATTACACCTTTTGGTTTATTCCAATTTAAGCGGATGACATTTGGTTTGGCCTCTGCATTTGCTGTTTTTCAAAGAACAGTAGAAAGTATGTTCAGGGAGATGAGTGGGGTGAAGGCATTTCAAGATGATATTCTTGTTTACGGTAGAGATATGTGTGAACATGACGAAAGATAGAGTCATGTGTTGGATGTGTTGAAGTCGAAAGGAGTAACTCTTAACCCAAGCAAGTGTTGTTTTGGTGTGTCCTCTATGAATTATTTGGGCTTTGTCAGAGTCACCAGATCCTCGGGGTCTGTGCACGTTCCCAACACGTCCATCACTGAACAGCTCCAAGACTCTGATAGATAAATCACAGAGACTGAGAGAGTTCAAGAGGGGAAGAGGGGATTAGGAAGGGAACAGCTGGGAAGGAGACCTGTAGTAAGAAAAAGGTTAGAACGCATGATATGAAAATTATATCTCCTGAAATCAATACTAGACTATGATTATAAGCCTAGTCACTCTGAAAACATGAACAATCTAAGAGTTAAGTTTAAAATGACTAAGTTTCAAGATGGCCGGATACCTGTAGGGGAATCAAGATGAATTAAATGAAAACTTTCTTATTCAAGTACTTTCCTTTACATGAGAATCAGAAAAAACATTCTGACTAAATTTTAAACCAGTCATATAAATCCTGTTTTGAGAATGTATACTGGGACCATACAATATTGCATCTAGAAACTCTGGCCTTCTGTGTACTCTTAAAATGTTCCAACACAAATTGCACATATTGCATGTATATATATATATTTATATATATATAGTAAACACCATAAAAGGATTGTGCACCATGAATAACACAATATGGATTCAGGAAACAAATCACATAACTTGTCAACTCGAATATTGCATAATAAATATCTTAGAATAGTGGCATACAATAAACAACATGAAATAAACTTGAGGAGAGAATCGTGCGTCTTGCCGATTTGAGTGTCACCATGTAAAATACCAAGAAATGGTAGCACGCAATGAATATCAAAGTCAAATCATCATTAATCGAATCGCGCGTCTTGCCGATTCGTAAAACACGATGTAAATGTCAAGAAATAACAGCTCACAATAAATAACAAGCTCAAAGTACAATGAAACGAATCGCGCTTCTTTTGCCGATTCTTAAGCCACCATGTAAATGTCAAGAAATGGTAGCGCGCAATGAACAACAAAGTTAAATCCTCATGAAACGAATTGCGCGTCTTGCCAATTCGTAAAACATCATATAAATGTCAAGAAATAGTAGCGCGCAATGGACAACAATGTTTAAACACCATAAAACAAATCGCGCGTCTTGCAGATTCTTAAGCCACCATGCCAATGTCAAGAAATGGTAGCACGCAATGAATAACAAAGTCAAACCTTTATGAAACAAATCGCGCATCTTGCCTATTTGTAAACTACCATATAAATGTCAAGAAATGGTAGCGCGCAAGTAATCTGTTACTCATTTAAGAATTAAATCAAGAATATGAAAATTCTCAATACCGGTGTCGGAACAGTCCAACCACCGTCTTACCGCCTGGAACAATGATCACCAATGAAGGATGAAGGGCAGAAGACTGGAAGATCCAAATAGGCCGCCGGGACAGGAGCTCAGGAAGAAGCTGCTGCTCTGCACCGGGACCTCTGAATAGTGAGCACTGGGAGTTGGGCTGGCTCTCTTTTATAGAGTCTTGGCCCAGCCCAGAACCACGCCCAGGCATGTTGCAGGGAAAGTCTCTGGAAGTCCCTGGAAAGGGGCCACACCCTAACACACTCTGAAAACCTGCAGCAATACATTGCAAAGGAACAGTATTTGTAAGCATATTAAAAATAAGTTTTCAGGATTGAACTCTGCAATGAAAAAGGTTAAACCACAACATATCAGCACAATGCATAAATTACGTTGTTTTGAGAGTGCTGTTTTTTTGCATTTTTGTCGCCAATAGAGCGCGTACTGCTCTGGTGTTGACAGTACTCCCCTCTCCCAGACGCGCTCTAGGGCCTGGTTTGCTTGGATTAAGACGATGAAAGCGTCTCACAAGTACTGGAGCATGAACATCAGATGCGGAAACCCATGAGTTACTTTCAGGACCATAACCTTTCCATGAGATTAAGTACTATAGATTACGCCCTCTCAGTTTAGAATCCAACACTTTCTTGACTTCGTATTCTTCTTCCCCTTGTACTAGAACAGGAGCTGGATGAGGGTGGACCTTTTGGACTGCCTTTTTCAAGAGGGAAGTGTGGAACACTGGATGAATCCGTAAGGATCTGGGCAATTGTAGTTTATAGGTCACCGGATTGATTTGCTGAAGGACAGTATAAGGACCTATGAATTTGGGGTTAAACATGTGCTTCTTCTTGAAGTCTATATGTTTTGTGGAAAGCCACACTTTGTCACCTGGTTGATATTGCGGTCCCTCACAATGTTTCTTGTCATAATGCCTTTTATATTTTTGTTTGGCTTTTTCTAAATGCTGTTGAATCAGTTTCTGGGTTTGATGTAAATGCTGAATGGTTTCTGACACAGCTGGAGTAAGAGAACTTTCTTGAGGAATTGTGATGGGCAAGGTGTCAGGATGATAGCCAAATAAACCAAAAAAGGGTGTAACGCCAATAGAAGTGTGGAATGAGTTATTGTAAGCTAGCTCAGCTAACCAGAGCATAGATGTCCAAGAATGAAGTGCCTTTTCAGCGTAGGCACGTAGCTATTGTTTCAAAGTCTGATTTAGTCTCTCCGTTTGACCATCTGTTTGAGGATGGTGACTAGTAGATAGCGTAGATGTCACTTGGAGTGTTTTACACCATGTCTTCCAGAAATTGGAGGAAAATTGTGACCCCCGATCGGAGAGGATAACCTTTGGCAGTCCATGATAATGAACCACTCTGTTCAGTAAAATAGTTGCCAATTCACTAGAAGTGGGCAATTTTTTACAGGCGATGAAATGTCCATATTTTGTGAGACTATCTACTACCACCAGAATTACTGAATGCTGTTGAACCACTGGCAGACCGGTAATAAAGTCTAAAGAAATGTGCTCCCATGGTCGACTTGGGGTTGGAAGTGGATGTAACAACCCTTTTGGTTTTGAATTACTTGTTTTAATGCGAGCACAAACTTCACAGTTTTTTACCATTGCTTTTATATCTTTTGTTAGGGTAGGCCACCAAAAATAGCATTGGATCAGTTCAAGAGTTTTAGGAGTACCTGGGTGACCTGCCGTAGGTATAACATGCAACCAATGAAACACTATCTTGCGAAGTTTGGTAGTGGGTACGAACAAACGAGCGTCATGAAAGGGTAAACCTTGCTTGATTGACCTTTTGGGATCTGCTTGGGCCCATGTTTGCCATTTTTCAACAGTGAAAGAGTTGTGAATTTCTTCAAAGAAATCTTCTGTTTTTATGATACATAGAACCTTGTCAGGAGCAATGATAGCTCTGGAGGCTTGAAATGCAGGCAACGTGGTAGACTCTTGACGGGACAAGGCGTCAGCCTTGCAATTATCTTTACCAGGCCGGAAGTTTACTACAAAATCAAATTCGGCAAAAAAAAGCATCCAGCGTAATTGCCGAGGGGTCAAAAGTCTGGCGGAACTCATGAATTGAAGATTACGATGATCAGTATATACTGTGACAGTGTATTTGGCACCCAACAAATTATGTCTCCATTCTTTAAAGGCATCACGAGTCACCAGAAGCTCTTTTTCAGCAATGACATAGTTCTGTTCGGCTTCGTTCAACTTCCGAGACATATAAGCTACAGGATGAAGTTGACCAGTGTCTTTATTTCATTGTGATAAGACGGCTCCTATTGCTACATCTGAAGCATCAGCTTCCACTGTGAAATGTTGATACGCATCAGGATGAGTCAAGACTGGGGCAGTGGAGAAAGCTTCCATCAAAGTCGAGAAGGCTTGATCAGCTTCTGGGGACCATACAAACTTTTCTTTCTTTCTTAGTAGCTTAGTGATTGGAGCCACTGTCTGGGAGAAATGATTTATGAACCTCCGGTAAAAATTAGCAAACCCCAGGAAACATTGTACATCACGAACATTCTTTGGGGTGGGCCAATAAGATACGGCTTTTACTTTCTTTTCTGCCATCACCATACCTTGAGGGGTAAGAATAACCCCTAAAAACTCAACTGTGGTAACATGAAACTCACACTTGGTTAGTTTGCAATATAAATGGTGTTTTCGAAGGGCTGCAAGAATTTTCTTGACATGTTGGACATGTTCGTTTTCATTGTCTGAGTAGATCAAAATGTCATTGATGTAGACTATGGCAAATATGTCGAGGTACTCTCTAAGAACGTCATTCAAGAAAAATTGAAATGTTGCTGGAGCATTACACAGACCAAAAGGCATGACAGTGTATTCAAAAAGGCCATATCTTGTCTTGAACGCTGTTTTCCATTCGTCACCCTCTCTCATTCTGACCAAATGATAAGCACCTCGAAGGTCAAGCTTCGTGTAGATTTTTGCTCTGTTTACTTGTTCCAATAAGACCGGAATTAGGGGTAAAGGATATTTATTCTTGATGGTGACTTTGTTCAAACCCCTATAGTCAATGCAAGCTCGAAGCTCTCCATTAGCTTTTGGAACAAAAAACAAAGGCGAAGCTGCAGGAGACTTAGAGGGGCGAATGAAGCCATTCTCCAAAAATGTATCTAGGTATTTTCGTAAATGTTTATTTTCATGTTCTGACAGGGCATATACACGACAGTTGGGAAGTATCGCACCTGGGGCTAGATCAATTTGACAGTCATAAGATCTATGAGGAGGTAGAGTCTCTGCTCCTTTCTCATCAAATACATCTTTGTAAGATGAATACTGTTTGGGCAGCTGAATTTCTGTCTCCGCTGCAGTAGCTATGTAAGAGTTGCAAACTTTTGGTATTTGAATCTTTTGGAGACATTGTTCGTTACAAAGCGCAGAAGAGAACACGATTTTTCGTTCCGCCCAATTGATCTCCGGATTGTGATGAGTTAACCATGGCAAGCCGAGGATAATCCCATATTGGGGAGCATGGATCACGTCAAGGATGATTTTCTCTTTATGTTTCTTATCTTCACAAATCATCGACAAGGGGATAGTCTGAAGAGTTACCGGACCTCCAGTCAAGAGTTTTCCATCGACTGCCTGGATGATTTCTGGGGTCTTCTTTTCAATACATGGGATCCCCCATGCACGAACCAAGTGGACATCAACAAAGTTCCCAGTAGCCCCAGAATCGACTAGAGCTTTTTTGAAATAGATCTTTTTCTTGACCTGAACTCTTATTTCCAGTTTAAGATGTCTAGATTGTGAAGGGTCCACAGTGACACCCAAGAGCAACCCTTCTCTGCATCTTGGGTGTTTTAGTTTTCCAACTCGACTGGTGCATTGGCTGCGACCTTCTGAACTGGACCTTGCTTGTTCTTTGGTTTGATTGGACAATCTTTGGCAAAATTACCTTTTCGCCCACAATAAAGGCATTGTCCATTTTTTCTGCGCAGGTCCTTTTCATCTTTGGTCAAAGGTCTTCTGATGGTTACAATTTCCATCGGTTCCGGCGTTCTTTCTTTCGGAGTTCTTGAGTCTCTGTTATCATGAACGCGCCATGAATATTTTTCAATCTTTTTGCGCGTTCCTTTACGTTCTGCTAAACGATGATCAAGTCTCAAGACAATATTTATTAATTCTTGACAGTCTGTAGGTTGTGGGTTGATTTGTGCTAAGTTATCTTTTAGTTCCTCTTTGAGTCCCTTGTAAAACAAGACCGCTTGTTTTTCTTCAGGCCAGGATGTCTCGGCAACCAGCTGGTTAAAGTTAGCTAAATACAACACTAGGTCTTGATTCCCTTGGCGTAAATCTAATAATTCAGGATCTGCTGACTCTGTTACAGTTTTACGATCAAAAACTCTCTCAAATTCACGAACAAAATTTCTCCAGTTGTACAACAAGGGACTATTTTTACGCACAAGAGGAATTGCCCAAGTAGCTGCATCCCCAGACAGATGTGATAACAAGAAAGCTACTTTGGACTGGGCATCGGGGAAAGTATTTGGTCTGCAGGTGAAGTGTAGTTCCACTTGAACCAGGAAAGATTGCACTTTCAAAGGGTCACCTGAGAAACGTTCTGGGGGAGCTAAAGGAATTGTAGAAGGAACATTTAGGAAAATCGGATTACTTCCAGAAGCCTGAGAAGAAGTACCTGGCCAAGACACACCTGTGGGACTTTGTTCCTTCTTCTCTACCTTATCTTGCAACTGACTCACTCTCTCCGCTAAGCTAGTTGTCAATTCTTTGGATGATACCACCTCTGCTTGGAGCTGGGTGATAGCCTTGACTAACTCGTCTAGCGTGGCCATGCTGAGAACATACACAAGCCAGGAGGATAATAATTCGTGGGCTCACTATTCTGTCAGAGTCACCAGATCCTCAGGGTCTGTGCACGTTCCCAACACGTCCACCACTGAACAGCTCCAAGACTCTGATAGATAAATCACAGAGACTGAGAGAGTTCAAGAGGGGAAGAGGGGATTAGGAAGGGAACAGCTGGGAAGGAGACCTGTAGTAAGAAAAAGGTTAGAACACACAATATGAAAATTATATCTCCTGAAATCAATATCAGACTATGATTCTAAGCCTAGTCACTCTGAAAACATGAACAATCTAAGAGTTAAGTTTAAAATGACTAAGTTTCAAGATGGTCGGATACCTGTAGCGGAATCAAGATGAATTAAATGAAAACTTTCTTATTCAAGTACTTTCCTTTACATGAGAATAAAAAAAAACATTCTAACTAAATTTTAAACCAGTCATATAAAACCTGTTTTGAGAATGTATACTAGGACCATACAATATTGCATCTAGAAACTCTAGCCTTCTGTGTACTCTTAAAATGTTTCAACACAAATTGCACATATTGCAGATATATATATATATATATATACATATATATATGTATATATATATATATATATATATAGTAAACACCATAAAAGGATTGTGCACCATGAATAACACAATATGGATTCAGGAAACAAATCACATAACTTGTCAACTCGAATATTACATAATAAATATCTTAGAATAGTGGCATACAATAAACAACATGAAATAAACTCGAGGAGAGAATCGTGCGTCTTGCCGATTTGAGTGTCACCATGTAAAATACCAAGAAATGGTAGCACGCAATGAATAGTCAATTCATCATTAATCGAATCGCGCGTCTTGCTGATTCGTAAAACACGATGTAAATGTCAAGAAATAACAGCTCTATAAATAACAAGATCAAAGTACAATGAAACGAATCGCGCTTCTTTTGCCGATTCTTAAGCCACCATGTAAATGTCAAGAAATTGTAGCGCGCAATGAACAACAAAGTTAAATCCTCATGAAACGAGTTGCGCGTCTTGCCAATTCGTAAAACATCATGTAAATGTCAAGAAATAGTAGCGCGCAATGGACAACAATGTTTAAACACCATAAAACGAATCGCGCGTCTTGCCGATTCTTAAGCCACCATGACAATGTCAAGAAATGGTAGCACACAATGAATAACAAAGTCAAACCTTTATGAAACAAATCGCGCGTCTTGCCTATTTGTAAACTACCATATAAATGTCAAGAAATGGTAGCGCGCAAGTAATCTGTTACTCATTTCAGAATTAAACCAAGAATATGAAAATTCTCAATACCGGTGTCGGAACAGTCCAACCACCGTCTTACCGCCTGGAACAATGATCACCAATAAAGGATGAAGGGCAGAAGACTGGAAGATCCAAATAGGCCGCCGGGACAGGAGCTCAGGAAGAAGCTGCTGCTCTGCACCGGGACCTCTGAATAGTGAGCACTGGGAGTTGGACTGGCTCTCTTTTATAGAGTCTTGGCCCAGCCCAGAACCACGCCCAGGCATGTTGCAGGGAAAGTCTCTGGAAGTCCCTGGAAAGGGGCCACACCCTAATACACTCTGAAAACCTGCAGCAATACATTGCAAAGGAACAGTATTTGTAAGCATATTAAAAATAAGTTTTCACGATTGAACTCTGCAATGCAAAAGGTTAAACCACAATATATCATTACAATGCATAAATTACGTTGTTTTGAGAGTGCTGGGTTTTTGCATTTTTGTTGCCAATAGAGCGCGTACTGCTCTGGTGTTGACAGGCTTTGAGCTGTCAGGGAATGGTATCAAACCCAAGATGAGTTTGGTGAAAGCAATTGATGATTTTGTGTGTCCGGAAAATAAGGATCAATTAAGGTCTTTCATGGGCTTAATTGAATTTTATGCCAAATTCATCCCTAATTGTTCAGATAAAACTTACAATTTAAGGAACTTGTTGAAAAAGAATGCAAGATTTTTGTGGGATACCAACTGCAATGATGAGTTTGTAAACATAAAGAGGGAGATCACTCATGCCATTCCTCTGAAACCTTTCGACACCAATGATTATACTATAATTATGACTGATGCCAGCCAGAAAGGTTTGGGTGCTGTTTTGTTACAGAAAAGGGAAGGCAAGGAGGAAGTGGTAGCAGTTGCATCAAAGAGTTTCAGAGGCGCCGAAGCAACATATTAAGTGATCGAGCGTGAAGCCTTAGCTTGTTGGTGGGGCATAAGTCATTTTAGGCAATTTGTGTGGGGTACATGGTTTACTGTAAGAACCGATCATAAGCCTTTGTTACAACTATTTCAACTAAGGGCGCAGAAAAAGCCACGCTGAGAATTCCCAAATGGCATTACAGGTTGTCTGAACACAATTTCAAGTTGGAGTATGTTCCTGGAAGGAAACATGTGTTGGCTGACTGTTTATCAAGATTGACTAGCACTGATTCTTCTGAAATCACTGCAACAGAGATTAAATCTGAGAGCATGGATCATGAAGTGGTAGTGTGTTCGGTAAATGAACAATTGGATGGGGCTTTAAATGAACAGGAGTGGAGGAGTGCATGTGAGAAGGATCACGATGTTAGCTCAGTCATGCGCGGGGTTGTTGTGGGGTGGTCACAATGGAATCCTGAAGAGGACCTAGGTAATAAGTACAAGCATGTATTTGATGAGTTATCTATAATCAATGGATTATTATTCAGGTCAAAGTTGTTAGTGGTACCCGAAGGTATGAGAGGGAAAGTCTTAAGTTTAGCACATGAGGGTCACATAGGCATACGAGCCATGAAGAGGAGGATCAGAGATGGTTTCTGGTGGCCTGGCATGGATAAATGTGTGGAGCATTTCGTAAGGGATTGTATGTGTTGTGCTGTCAGCGACAAATCTCAGATTACAGCACCTAGCCTGATTGAAGCTGTAAGTGTACCAGACAAACCATGGAGTAAGTTAGCTGTTGACATCATTAGACCTGTCAATTTATTGTATGGATCTCAAGAATATGGTTTGGTGCTCATTGACTATTATAGCAGATGGCCAGAAGTCAAGTTTGTAAAAATTCCTGATTCTAATAATGTAATCCAGTGGTTGGAAGAAGTTTTTGCAAGGGAGGGAATACCAGACAAAATTTTAACAGATAATGGGAGCCCATTTACTTCTGGACAGTTTGAAACATTTGTGAATTTTTGGGGTATTAAACACCCAAAGACATTCTTGTATCATCCTAGGAGTAATGGACTCATGGAGAGATTTAACAGGGTTCTCAAAGATAATATTCAGTTATCCAAGGCGAGTGGATTGCATTGTGAGTCCGAACTGGCAGAGTTGTTGTGGGCCGTGCGTACTACTAACAATGCTGATACGCTAGTATCCCCTTTTGTTTTGTTGCGTGGTCGCATTCCATCATCCAAATTAACCAGAGAGTGGATGGGTCATTTTGAGGCACCTTGGCATTAAGTGGATAGAGTGATGGCGAAACGGAAGGATGCCCAACAGAAGTATGTTTAACAGAAGAAGGTTCAGAGTCCGCAGCAATCTTGTCACCGGAAGTTTGTTTGGAAGGAGGGGGATTGGGTGAGAGTGAAATCTCCGAGAATTGTAGTCAAAGGCCAGTCAAGGTTTAGTGGTTGGAAAAAAATTGTGCAAGTAGGCGATAGTGCCGTAAAGCTGGAAGATGGCAAAAGGTGGAACAAGGAAAAAAATTCGCTGACCAATACTGTTAAACACAGAGGTTTACGAGGTATGGTAGATGGAAAAGATGTTCCGAACTCTTGCAAATGTTCTACCAACAAACGTCCTGCCAGGATAATCAAACCACCCAGAAAATTTAATGACTATGTTTTGGAGGAAATTTATGGAGGAAAATGTGTGGAAATGGCGCTACATGAAACTCTTTGTCATGTACATGTTGGTGCTATATGCAACTCTTTGTCATGTATATAGTTGTGTATTATTTCTGCACTGAAATGTAATTCATGCAATGTACGTGTATTCAATGTGTCGTATTCCAGTTATCTATTATTCTTATGATGCTAGGATCTTATCGTAATTGTTAATTTTGTTGTAAGGGAAAAGATGTGTTGGGTTGTGTAAGTCATATAGGTCTCGTGCTGTTGTCACGGGCAACGTGCAACAGAACGAGACCTCAGGAAAGTGGAATGGAACGAGACCTCAAGAAAGTGGAACGGCTTGAGGGACGGTTAGTGGATGAAGGTTGGTGTGGGAGGAACAGGAGAAGGAGCTGTCTTACATGTCTACTTACGAATAAATGATTCATCGCAATCCCGAGACTCCGACTTTTCAGTTGCACTATTGCAGATTTTAGGACTTTGTTGATAATTCAGGCAGTCGGAAACGTTATTGGCACATTGGAGATACCACACAGAAGCAAATGTGTGTTTTCCACAGCTGCGTCTTTGAGAGTTGGCCCATTGTTAGAATGTAACGGCATTCATATGTTATTAAGCGTGTTTGGGAAACCACTTTTTTATGGGATCAGGAACTGAATGTCCTTAAGCAAAACATAAAAAAACGTTAACATCTAAGGATGTTCACTGACATTTAAGATCCAATCAAAGAATGGATTAATTACACTGTTGTTGACTGATAAAGGGAGTGAACCATGGCGAGCTTGACTACTTAAAGAGTGCTTTGCATCAATTCATGATTTTATTAATGGAAGTTTTATAGAAAGTAGAAAGCAGATTTAGCTGTGTTGATGATGGATCTGCATGCAGAACATAGCCCTTTGATTTAAGTGATTTTGTCTGCATTTTTTCTCTTTTCTGGTATGTCACAGAAATGAGAGTTCTTGTGAGTGCCATGTTGCTGGGGGTTTCAATTGGGATGACCGATTTTTCGGTGGGGCATTGAGTTCTCTGTGCTTTTTGAGAGTCAAGAAATATTTCGACATTTGATGAAGTTGAAAGGAGTGGGGTACATGGAACTCATCTTGGAGAATGTGCATTCGGATATAGATGTGGATGAGGGAGAAGAGGGTGTAAAAGTGATAAATCAAGTTTGTGTTCATTGGCTTTTTGCTGGATCCTATTGCCTCCAGGAAGCTGAGGGTATGGTAGAGGTGAATGTGAACCATGCCTCCATGATGAAAATCACATATAGGTTGTACTGTGTATGTCTAGAGCATCAATGACTATAGATTGTGCATTAATGAGCAAAAGTTACAGTGCTTTTACTATAGATAACGCCTGTGTTGCTGAACAGTATATAGATGAGGGTATTGGTCTAATGTGTGGGTGCTTATTTGTACGTGGTTTGGGTGTGAACGTGGGTTTGTTGAGTAATGAAATGTTTGTGTAGTACATGGTGCTGATGGGTTTCTTTGAAGGATAGAGATTTTGATCTTAGGCCCTTCCTGGCCTGAGCAGGCCCAAATAAGCATCAGCCTTGACCTTGTTCACCTTTAGCCAAGCACATCAAAGTATTCTCCATGTTGCTTTCTTTTAAGTGAGGAGAAATCTGAAACTTTCTGTTTTTTAATGCATTTTTGGACTGGACAAAATCTACTAACCCTTAAGGTGCCCCAGAAAACACAACTCCACTTAATCTGCTGCTAGATTTATAATAGTCGGGTCTAAAATTAGTACAATTGACCTCAATTCCATCCTTTAAAGGTATGCTGAAATCATGATCGCTCTTTTTTTAATTTCTTTTATTTTTCTTTTTTCTCCACGATTGAGGTTCATCTGAAAAACACCCTGCCGCGGTCAATCCATGATGCACATTTCTACACACTTGGTCCCAAAGTGGATGCTGCTGTTGCAAGAGCGGAACACCTAGTCTCAAAATGGTACCCAACTGGCATCCTGCCCTCCTCTAGCAACCGCCGTGGTGTCACTCAGCATTAGCACCTGTTCTCCTCTGGATCAATTAATCCGGACTGCAGCATCTCCATTACAGACTACACAGTGTGGCATCTGCCTGGTGGCAGTGTGACGTGGGAAGGCTGAGATAGAGGCAGTCCGGTGGAAGTTGGGGCCGTTTTTAAGTTGAGCGTGCAAGCACTTTGATCTGTTGTTAGTATTGTGGGCTTTTAACCACGCCCACCTCACGCCCATCACTTTCACTCATTCGTGGACCTGCCTTTCAAAAATCCTTTGTTATAATTGGCAAATGCTTTACGTTTGTCCCTCCTTGGGGAGGTGTTGTTATCGCCTTGCAGACTGACTGTGTTACTTGGATAATTGCACGATTGCCGATATGTTTGGCTGTGAACTGAACTTTTTTGGTTTGTTTCTCTCCTTCGAGCTCATGCTCATGGCAGTCATGGCACTTTGAATCGGCACGCTTTTGTCAACTAATGTTTTACTTTTCATTTTCAATTTATGTGGCAAGAAAAGTCCAGTTAGGAATTTACAACGCCAATAGCTCTAACTGGAGCAAATGCGAGACCAAGTGCATTGCAAATGCTTGTTGATCAATGCCAGGTCCCCACCTGGAATTTGGGCACACTGGCCACTTCACTGAAGTTTCAGCATTGTCTGCTCTTTACCTCAGCTGCCTCCTGCTAGTCTCATGGCTCAGGTGTGTCTGACAGCCCACAAGTAAACAAATTATCTTGCTCCACAGTATTACCAAACTCCTTGAGCCAACACTCATTAATATTAAAAATACCATAAGATCATACATCCCACAGTAATTCCAAAGAAGACAAACATGAACAACGAACTAATATAATTTTCTTTTTTAGAAATACAGAATTACGACACATACTTTCTTCTTAATATGTAGCTATTGCCTCAGATGCCTTTGAGCACTTCCTATGTCTCTTACACCACTGCTAAAAAAAATTGGAATTGTAAAACACACATAAGTGGAGGAATAGGTGGTGCACATCCTTGAGGTTGCTGCAGATACAGGCGTCGCCTCTCGACTAAAAGATGTATTTAGTGGGATAATAAATGGTTGTGTGGAAGCAGCAAGAGATTTCTCTGTTGCTCAACTCGTTTTTTAAGTAAAACACGTTTAAAATGTTTCCGGAACATAGGATGAAGGACATTTGTCTAGTATCCAACTTTTTCCACAAGCATGTCCTTCAAATCGTTTAGTTCACTCAACCTATCACATTTATGAGTTCGTGCTACAGTCACATACAGTGGCGTAACGAATCTTGAGCCCCCCAGGCAGGGTCCTGCCGCCTGTGCACAGTGTACTGTGCTGAGGGGGCCCCTAGAGCTCGGGTCCCACCCCCTGGGCTGCGGGTGCCTTTGTTACGCCGCATGTCACCTAAACAACACTTTTCACTCGCTCAAGACTAACATTCGCATTCAGTGCATGTCCAGCAACCAAGCATTGCATGTACTATGCAACGTATTCCTCCACCAAACCGCTGTACAGTAACACAGGGCTGTAGCTTTCATTGGTGCAGCACGTGCAGCAGCACCAGTGCCCTTAGGCCTGCGGGGCCCAATAAACCCTGATTATTGCTGTCGTTTATAATTCAAACAAGAGCCAGTGGGCCATTTCCGTCCTTTTACTAGGGTCCACGGCATACTGCTGATGCTATTGCTGTAACAATAAAGTTGTCAAGAATACCCGAGTAATTAGCATTGTTACCACCCTCTCCTTGCGGTATGGTCCTCCTCTTGTCTTTTATGCATCTGTCACACTCTTTTGGATTTTGGGGGTGCTGTGTAATGCCCGCTGTGGCGCCTTTAGGTGAGAGAAGTATAGAAGGATAAACATGCTAAGAATTCACATGAGTATCAACTTTGTCAGTAAACTAGCTGGACGTATGGTAAAGTTTGTGTTTTTGTCTCTTTGCTGCAGATTTGGCACGCCCGCAGGACTCTGAATGTCTCATGGAGTCGCAGAGCTCATGGGTTCGCATTTTGATAATCACATCACTGAAGAATCCCAATGTGTGGGTGTGATGCTGGAGTGTCCAGTGACTTTCCTGCCCAGATGCGAGTCTGCAGTCTTGTGGAACCCCTTAGGTCCAGAACGCATACTGAACACAAGAGCTTCAAAAAGTCGATAAAGACGCAAGACGTATTACATTTGAACTGTTAATAGATAACCATATGGACTTGGTGGAGGGGGTGTCGTAATAGGTATAATGTGACGAAAGGGCAAAGGTAGATGTCAAAGGCAGAGAAACCCTGGGCAATAGAGTTTTTGACTCCCACTCCAGCATGCACGACCATCATGCTTTGCTCTCATTTCTTACCATGATGTTGGGTGAGGACCAAAGTGGGCCTCTGTGGTCAGAAAGGTGCATAAAGCACCCATTGTTTTGATGAGCATGACTTTTGCCACCCACCAGAGCAGCCTTTTTTACCTATCACCAGTTATAGAGAGTGGCCTACCAGACTCTTCCATCTTTTTAAAATTGTTCTTTCAGTCCACTGCGTGTCGCACTGGGACATGGATGTCATTAGTGATTACATCACTTACGTGTGTACACGATTCATATGGAGAGCATATGACACGTGTGGCTATGGCCACATTGGTTTTCATTTTGTATAATTTGGAGTTTTGTATGGAGAGCCTCAGACAGCAGACATGAAATGCATGTCTCCTCCCAGAACATTGCTGGAATCTTTTATACAGGGTTATATAGAGGATTATTAAAGAAGGAGACAGACCCCCTTTGAATTGAGGAGGTTTTCCCCCCTACCCTTTTTTGGACATTGTACTCTGGAAGAGGCTACCTCTACATATTAACTGGTAGCTATGTATGGCAGCCTAATTTTCCATGTGCTCTCCTTTTTGGGTTGCTTCTGAGAGGATACTTACCGTCCCCCCCTTGTCCTGCTCATATTTGTGACGAAGACCATGGTTGCACCACTCTGCATGGAAATAAAAAAGAGCAGGGATGTGCACAGCCGGCCACACAACTGAACTGCTGGAATTAACTAGGACTGTCCTCAAGTGGGGTATGCAGATGGGATGGAAACTTCCAGTCAGGGTACCAAGATTTTCTGCCCAGAGCACTGTTTCAGGAAGCTAGGGCCTATGCTACTCCCGTAGGAATGGTCAGATACCTGCCTGCAGTTAGTACAAACAATAACAAGCGAGTTATATAGATTATTCATACGTTCATTTTTTGCATGAATCTTTTTTTATTGTTAAGTTTGTCTACATTAACAAAACATTACATTGCATTCATGTTGTTCCCCATAGCATGACAACACATTAGTCACATGTCTCATGGGATTCTCAATGAATAGTATAATAAACAGTGTCCAGAATGAAGAACAGTTATGTTGGCTACCAAAGTGTGCGAACTACAAATTGTAACCAGTAGTGCCTATGGAGGCCTTAGTAGTGGTAACTGATGCATTGATTGATTGACTACGTGGGTTCAAGAATATATATTGAAATATCTAGTAACTCTATTGCTCTGCTAAATGGCAGTTAGCGTAACTATGGAGTTGTGTATAAATGTGAATTCTAAGGCAATGATAAGCAAAACAATGAAATACAATAACAAGGAATTACAATTGAACATGGAGCCCAAAACAATCGTCTCAATACCCCCGTAGGCAAGGAATTCCCCAGCATAATTACAGAAATGCCCATACATACAATAATTAGCTTGTGTCTTAATATAAATTGCCACCAATAAATCATCCCGAATCTTTGTATAGAAGTGTAATAATTGAGTAAATTACTAATGACACTATCAACACACTAAAAATTCTATGACTGCAGTGCTGCTGTGAGTAATTGAGTTGTTGTAGTGGGGTCAATATCTGCCTCCGGGTCATGCAAAGATGCCAACCTCGCCCCCCAGCTATCAGATAGGGGATATTTACGTAGGCCTAGTGTATCCTGCCGCCTCAGTGCCACCCCTTCAGCCTCCGCCCATGTCAGAAATCAGTGTTTCCAGGCTAACGCAGATGGTGCCTCAGCAGCTTTCCATCTCCGGATTATCAACCGTTTGGATGTCAAGAGCCCGAGATCTAGGAATCTGGTGGTAGCCTTGCAGTCCGTGCTTCAGATTATTCATACGTTCATAAGTCTGATGAGCTTTAAATATGCTTTCTTAACAGTTCCTCTGGTGTGTAGGGTTAATCTCAAGCTTTTTGGGCAATGATACTCATTTTGAAAAGGGCATGAAGTAGAGCAAGTTAAAACTTGGAGATGCTTCTGAATAGGAGCAGTGGATTATAAACTTGATAGGATCATTTAACAAATCTATTTGCATACGTAAATTAAATTTAGTTGAGCAAATGACTTGAACTTCAAAGATTAATCCACATTTGGAATTAAAAAATGTGCATTTACACTTGCAAATAGATTTATTCACAGATGCATTTTTGAGTCTGTCACCCTTTGAAAACAGAGTTCAAGTGAGTGAAGACCCTGGTAAGTTTGTACACAACCATTTACAACTCTGCCCATTTCCATCCTGGAAATAATTGGGTATTTAATTCTTTCAACTGCAGGATTAAATCGGTTGGTTGGAATTGAGAGGCCACACTACCAAATTGTCAGACAGTGGGATCTTGGGGAAGAGGTTGTCTATCAGAAAACAATTACCAGTGGAGAAAAAAGAATAAAAATAGTGTTACGTTTACTCATGTAAGACTGCTGTGGTATGGTCGTAATTGGAACTCACAGTAGAATTTCATGAGTCCTCCTGGCATGCCGTGACTGTTACAGCTCCCTAAACATGCTATTGAACTACTGGTAAATTTTAAAATTCAAAACAAAGAAAGACTGGTAGAATATTGGATATTTATGCACTTTTGCTTACCTGTAGTGTCCATTTGTATATTCTTCCATGAAAGCCAGCTCTAGGTAAAACAAACAAATAAATGATACCAAAATAAATAAATACAATCCAAACAAATGTTGAGTGTAAGGAACTGGCTTCTTCCCATCAAATCCACCTGGATTTTTTGCCCTTTGACCACCTGGTATGTGACCTTTTTACTGTGGGTGACCCTTACAGCCGGCGACTCATCCACGATAAAATCATGGTAAATGGACTGTATATGTTTGCCCCCAGTGTCCGCCTTTTAAGATAAAGCCGCTGCCAGGTAGCAAGGGCAAGAGGCACTTGGCTGGTTACATGTGCACACATGTGAGGGCTGCACGTACAAGTGTGCACACATGTGAGGGCTGCATGTGGGAGACTTGTACAAGGCAGAGTATCTGCACACAGGAAACTCTGCACGATTGGATATTGGCCTGTGGTAGGCCTTATAATGTTAAGTACACTCATATGGAAAGTCATTGTGTTTTACTGTCTTGTATACAGTGACACTCAATTCTACACCTATGTGGAAAACTGCCTTAGAGTGCCGCTTCACTTCCCTTTGGCCTACAGAGACCAGTGACATATCGAATTGGATCATAACCTGCATTGGACAATCAATTTTGCAAGTTCCAAAAAGATATCTGTACAGTGAATCAGTCATCCAGAATTATCATATTTCTCTGGCTCAACTCAGGATCAAAGCCCAGGCCTTTTGTCACTCTGCTGTGCCGAGTTAATTACATTTCCCTCCAGCAGCAGGAGCAAAGGCCTCCCCATGCAAAGGGAGCTATTAACAGTTCTTCCCTCAGTCCCTGAGGAGTAAAGGGGTGGGGCAGAAAGATCTGCATCAATCAGTCAGCTGTCACACTGTACCAAGGATGGGCCTGTCCAAGCCCAGTAAACAAATGAGGGAGCCCAAACCTCTGGAACTATCACTAGCCCTTGAAACTAAGGTGGTAGGTGAGCAGCACCTGCCCCTTCCCCCCAGTGGCAGTGGCCTTACTCCCTCTCCCTCTGCTAGTGTCTAGGAGGAGCAGGGCAGCGACTGCAGAAGGCAGCATCCTGCCCACCGGAGTAGGCAGGGAGATGGAAGCGACTGGCTCCCGCTGGCAGCTGGAGACGTGCTGCTTGTTCTGTGAGCCGGATGGGGGCAGCCAGGGGTGGACTCCCTGAGCATCCCCCCAAGAAAGTATGGACACAGCGGTGCCCAAGTGGAACAGGGCACCCCGGAAGGAAAATTAAAAAGAAAATGCACGCCACACAACATGAGGCCGTACGGCTTCACCAAATGCAGCAGCCATCCCCGGCTCAGCGCAAGTGCTGCAAATTAAATAGTCATTGCTCAGGGGAGTGCCCCATAATGCCCTGTGGGTCCTACCCTGCAGTAAAGTATTTCTATTTCTTGTGTTGCTCCTAGGATGACAGGGTCACCAGCAACCATACTGAAAGAGTGCAGGGGAGCCACAGGAGCAGCACAGATTCCCCCAAAGGACTTTATGACAGTGCTGACCCTAAGTTAGAAGGGTCACAGAAAAGATGACTAACCTAGGCTTTACCAACGTTTTCAAGTATTCCCTAGGTTGAAGCATGTGCTCTACTGCTGGGAGTACTGTGTCCACTAGAGGTCCGGTCTATGGATGCCTCTACTGTGGCCTAAAGGTGTCTAAAAAGAGTCTACAGATTGTGAACTGGCTTTTAGCAGCACCAAATGTCATGGCCTCTAGGGGCAGTTTTCTTAGGTGCATTTTTAATAGTTAATAGTATATAAAAAAAACACACAGGCACATGTGATGATAATTTTTAAATACCATACTGAAATAATAATGTTGACAGTGATTACTGATCAAAAGGTATACACTTTATTAACATTAATAAGTGCATTTAAACATGGTTATTTGTGATCATTGCATTTACTCCTAAAATGATGATGGTGTGATGTGTTTTGTTGACTTTGAAGATTTGACCAAGTCAATGTACTTACCTGATGTGGTGGTATGAGCTTTTAAGGAGTCAGAGTGGAATACGCAATGTCATCAAAGTTATTTCCGCTAACCATACGTATATTTGTAAATTACTGCGTAGTATTGAGTAGTGGTGGTGTAATAAATGTATTTTTCCTTTTTTTAAAGGAAAAGCACAGCATGGACAATCATTTATTGAATGCTATCATTGTGCGCTAGCGAATGGTAATTACTACCCCCACATCGCCTCCGTTGAGTTGCCCTTGGATAGCTCTAGCTACCCTCAGGGAATCAAGCACTACAATGAGGTGTTTGGTTCCCAGTGGAGGGCAAATGTGGACTCATCACTTGTGCAGGCTACACAACTAGTGCCCTATTTCCTTACACTGAGTATGACCTCTTGTCCTGTATTGTTCAACTTCAAAGGGGACTGCCTGATGAGAAGTAACTCAAAGTTCCTTTAGCTGTTGGAGAACATTGCTAAGGACTTGCTCTCTTCATCATGGCTTGCTGTTCCCTCTACTGTCAATTAGCTTTTCCGTAATCTTTGTTTCATTGTTAATACCAATAACTATAAATTACGTACTAACAAAGGTGGATAAAGAGATAGTATTCCTTCCAGTGTGTAGCAGAAAAATGCTTTTTTTTTTTTTTTTTAATTGTTTCCTGACAGGTGATTGATGGTGCCCTTAAGCAACACTGACATACCTCTGACACAAGAAAAATACCAACATGATTTCATCATATGCATAGACTCGTTTTCATGCAGTCATAGCACTGCAGGAAGGATTAATCATAAACTTTTTCATCTTCAACATTAACTGTTGTGGCTTAAATTGGAAGCAAGAACCCAAGCTGACATTCTGTAAGTTAGCAGGAGAATTTATTCAGCGTCTAGCAGGAAGGTACAAGTGAAAGCAGAAGCTGACAGGTATACTCCAGCAGGAGAAGTTAATCAGTAGCTCAGACCGATTGTAACTGAAATCTCTTTCACCTCAGTGTGTCGTGAAATCATCTGACGGCCTGGGTGACAAGAAACCAAACTAACCTAATATATTGTAAAATGATTTGCTCCCCACTGAATGTCCTACTAAAAGGAAAATAGCTGCCATATTTTCTTTTAGATGTGACTAAGGGTTCAGTGTTTCTCAGCGGGAGTGAGCTCAATGCTTAATGACTTGCCTTGCAAAGATGACTTACTCCAAATTCTCTAAAGAACCCGGCATCTGGTCCTTGTCAGCACCCTTGGTCATCCTAGGGGCATTCGTGAATGGGCAATCATAACTGCCTAGAATAACAGACAACCTTACATCACACCTTCTCCTGATGTGGGCGTTCACATTCATACTTTACATGACTAGGCACGGTCCCTGAGGGTTCGTTTTCATTTGATCGCTAATCGCATGCATTTCTATTTACACATTCTTCTCAGTGGCAGTGCCGTTGGGTGATGAAAAGTATATTGTGGAGGTCATCTGTGAAATAATAAGCATGAAATGGCTCCTTTTTCATCTGTCACTTAGTTCAATCAGATTAAGAATAGGGTGAATGTCAAGTTTATAAGAATGAAAGTGGTGCCATGCGTGAGAAATCCTTGATTCGAGTATTTGGATGCATCCGTTCATTACTATTTTGTAAACATGAGGCGAACAATGCGTATACAGCAGCAGTTTATTTATAAAAAATAACATTTTCTCCTTCTACTGTGGGGTCCCAATTCACTCTTAAGCCCATTACGACAATCCAAAATTTATAGACACGCGGCTCATTGCCTAGCCATACATTTTTAGCCTACAAAGCTACAACTCGCATGATTCTTCACTCCTCCCGCGCCCAACACCTGCATGACATCATTTCACAAAAAATCACCAAACGGGAGAGAGAGAGAGAGAGAGAGAGATCGTGTCTCCTCGGCCCAGCGGGACCGCAAACTTTGACAATGGACTGCACAGGTAGGGGAGGTGATTATTATTTCAGTCCATGCTGGCCTTCCCTAAGCCCAGACCACAGACTTGACCTACTTTACATACTCTGGAGAGGGGCTTATATTTACATGTCATCTGATAACAATGCAATTTTTTCTGCTTAATTTACTTTTTCCTCTTTTTTTTCCTGAACTAAAGGTTAATTAATGCTGACTCTTCAATTTTTACAGTTTTTTTCTAGCCAGTCTGTTTGTCTTGATGGTTTTATTTTGAGTGTCTCTGATGTGTATTTTAATATGAATTGGAGCAAGGGCCCTCACCCACCCAAAGTGGTGGCCTGCTTCATCATTGGACTAGCCCAAGAAGGAGCTAGTCCAATGATGAAGCATGCCACCTCTTGGGGTGGGTGAGGGCCCTTTCTCCAATAATTTAAATATCCAGTACACCCAATGATTGGTTAGATAATACAATAATAATCGACCAAGTTCGGCGTACGAACAGCACATTGTTTTGTTTTACCTAGTATAAAAGAGGGGGTGTATGTGCTGGTCCTTCATTACTCCCTGGTCCCTTGTTTTTTGTTCTGTGTATTTTAAAATATCTCATTATCTTTGGCTATAGCTGTGTCCATGCCCTGATTTGAAGTTTATGAGTTGAGGCGCATAACCCATCATTTGTGGACGAGAGTAAGTTTTAGCCTGATTCAGGCCCCACCACTTTTCAGGATTCTTTGCTTTGATCACATTTTGCACTTACACAGAGTGGTCTCACTAAAACGTAACACCAGTATATATTGAGTCATAATTTTAACATCTCTGAAGGTTAGACATGATGTAATGACAACAAATACGTTTTTCTCTCATGATTATGTTTTCTCTTTGGATTCTTATTGCAAAATATCTCAATCAATGCATTTAACTGAAATATTTTGGAAAATTATTCAACCACAGAAAATCTACAGTCTTATCTCAAATTAATTCAGCAAGTAATGAATTACTCTCAGTGGAACAAAATGATTAAAATGTTTACTATAATACCAGTCTACTTTTTTATGATCTATATGCAGTGCTTTAAATGGGCCGGTACTGTCCGGTACTGAGTACTGGCACTTTTTTATTTTGATAGGGAGAGTACCGGCACATCTCAAGAAAAACGTAATAATTTTAATTGGAGAGTACCGGCACTTCTCGGAAACAAGCAGGTACTCTGGCACAGAGTACCTGCACTTTAATTTTTCAATTTCAAGCACCGTCTATATGTAGGCATAAGTTTCCCAGGAAAAGTGAGAGGTTGGTTCCTGCAGACGAGGTAAATTATTTTGCAAGCTTCCATGTTTGCAAATCTTTTAAAAATATTATTTTGGATTTTGTACAGTGTATTTTAAAAATACATATTTTGGTTTTGTACAGTGTGGTTTAGATCCTCAAGGTATGGTGCCAGTATGCCTAACACGAAGAACAGTTTCAGGCTTTTAGAAAATATATATATTTATCGATTTTCAAAGAGTAAACCTGTTTAGACAATTCAGTACAGTAACACTTATTGCAGGTATTTTACTTATTTCACGGCCAGTCACAAATACACCTTTGAGGATTTCTCCAAGCAATCAAGCGAGAACCCGTTTAAGCTCGAGGTTTTAGCAAAGCCATGCTGCTTTAGGATAGTCATGTTTTTAGAAAAGACATACAG